>NC_025999.2:71886965-72204465 GCF_000442705.2 Elaeis guineensis
GAATAGAGATAACAACCAAGCTTTTATTCTCTGTAATGTAGAGATGTCATTTTTGATTAAAAAAATTTTATCTAAATGACACAAAGAATACTTCTACAGAACTGTTAGCCCATTTGTACATACAGGATTCTTCTTCGTTCTCAATGAAGTCATACGTTCAAAACGTATATTCCAACTCTGAGAAGTTTAATTTAATCCGAATAGACTTGAGGATTGTCGTAAGAAAAATATCTCGTCATAGTCAATACTATAACTTTGATGAAATTCTTTGACAACTAGATAGAATTAATAGGTCTCCACCTTTTCATCTGCACCTCTTATCCATCTGAAATTTACTCACACCCTATAGGTTTTACCCCTTCAGGTGAATCAACGAATATCTATACATCATCGATTTTGATGGACTTCATTTCAGATTTAATGACTCCAAGCCACTTCTCAAAGTTAGATCCTTGTACAGTATCTGTATGAGTGATCAAATCTCCTTTTCGAACTTAAAAATCAAAATATCTGTTTGACTAATATGGTACTCTACCGTATCTATTCAGAGATGCCTTTACATCAGGCTTCGAATTTGATCTAATCAACTCTGAGTCATTGGTTTGTGTCAGAGTCGGTTCCTCTATCTATCAAGCTTCACCAAGCTTGCTCTTAATAGCATTAGTTCCTTCACCAAGGAACTTCTTTTCCAAAAAGAATGCCTTAACATTTATGAACATCTTATGTCCATCAAAAAGGTAGAAGAAATATCCCTAAAATAATATTTATCAAACCAAGATCCAAGCTAGTCGGTTAGTGAATATTTCACATAAGTTTGACACCCCAAACTTAAGATAAATGAGTATCGAATTATCCAAGTTCATATCTCATATGGAGTTTTGGTGATTGATTTGCTCGGAACGTTCTTGAGTACATATCAAGTAGTCTCTAAAGCATAATCTCCGACTAACTAGTAAACCCATAGTAGACCGAACTATGTCTAACAAAATTTAATTCCTCTTTTCAAACAGTGGTGTCCTAGGAGAGGTCCATTGAGAGAGAATCTAATTCTCTTCAAGTCATATCAAAATTTGCTGTAAAGATATTCACTTCATCAGTCTAACTGATGAGTTATAATACTCTTTGCAGTTTATTTTCTACCTCATTACTGAATCATTTGAATAGTTCAATCGATTCAATTTTATGCTTCATAAGCAAGACACACCCATACCAAGATAAGTCATCAGAGATTTTAATGTAGTAAAGCTCTCTTCTGGCACTCATGTTTATGAGTGTAAATACATCAATATGTATCAAACTTAGAATATCACTGACTCGTTCACCCTTTCCAATAAAAGATGAATAAGTCAACTATACTAAAAGCAAGCTTCAATGACTGTCTAATCTAGGATGCAAATTAGATGTGTATTTTATACTAATAAACTATGGTACTGAGTTTATATTATTTTTAATTATCCACTCATTATTACAGTATCATTCACAATGATATCACAATAATCATTCTTATTGACACTATCAATAAGATTGGACAATAGTGATAATCACTTAAAATGACATCTTTAGGATTGTGAACAAGCTCGATGATTCCTAATGTTAAGATTGGAACAGACTTCCATGTCTTGCATTCAGGAAGCTCTCATCATTTTCAAATCTTCTACTATCCTGAAGTTTTTTACAACTATTTACAAACATAACTTGTACTGTCGGTATCCTATATCTAGATAGTAGTATTATCAATAGAGAAACTTCAAAAAGTTATCATATAATTATATTGACCAGCAACCATTTGCTGATTTCTCTTTTAAGCATGTTTCGATTAGTCTGAGACTTCTCAATCAATTTGCTCAAAAACTATATTCAACTTCTGATACTGGCTATCAAAGTTAGGTCTGATAATATTTTCACTATCTAACAGTGAAGAGAGCGATAATTTTCTAGCTATTTCTGAAAAGAGAATAATTGAGCTATTAGTATATGAATTATTTTAAAACTAAAGATATAGACTTTAGTCTAAAGATTCTTTCACTATTTTATATGAATTGATAGCCTCTACCTCCAATCTAAAAAATTATTCCTTAGTGGGTACTAGAATCTATACAGATTGCATTCAGACCCGAGTGTAGCTCGGCCAACCCTAGTGCATCCATAGGTAAGTTCATAACCAATTATTTCTGCAAATAATTTTTAGCAATTAGATTTTGCCCTAGGTATCTCTTCAGTAGGCGTGTGGCATCCACTGAAAAATCTGATTAAGTCCAACCATTAACATGATAACATCAAGTACATCCAACAAACAAATGTCAAGATCCAAGTGTGGCTTGGCCAACCTGAGTATTGATCTGAAGGTATAATAAAATGATCATATGATGGATGATAATTTCAATATGTAATAGACACCAGGCGTGTAACATCTCCAATACCTATTTAAAATATTAGACTCATTATCACACACTTTAATGGGAGGCTATGATCTAGTTATTCCCATAACTAACTCATTTTATGGACCTAATAATTTAGAAGATTTAGTTAATTTATTTTATAAAATATCAGTCGACCTATAAATCATAAATTCTTCTATTGACTTCACCAAGTCATGTAAAAGATTAGTGACCAGGTCCAACTGGTAAGTCGAAAATCCTCCCACTGACTTCATCAAGTCATGAGATGGATTAGAGATAAGTCGGTCCAAAGCATCTAAATCAGTCATACTGATTAATCTTAACGACATAGGTCAACTCGAGTCACTTAGTAACCTAATCAGTCGAATGACTCAGGCTCAATCATTGAGCCTCTATCAAGATTCATTTGAATTAATCAAAGATATTGACTCGATCAACTACAACTATTGTATTTAATCTAGAGTATCCTTATCTTAATCTAAATCAACTATTTGTTAGATTGAATCAGCTATTCTTTTTAGTCTATTAGGTCTTTGATTCTAATCTTAGGTCTAACCCAATTAAGAAAAACTAGATTTGAGCTATCTCATGCTCTATGTTTTATGCAATGTCATTAGATCTTTAATCATAATTTTAGATCTAAAATATATTTTTTAATTCATAATTAAGTATAGCATTAACATGGATTAAGGTTATTAAGTGAAACTATTTCAATTTTGTAAAATAATTTTACATCAATTTTATGCAAATTTTTTTTGGTTTGAAAACTAGGTCAGCTTACCTCTGAACTGAGTTGGCTCACTTCAGTAAGTCGACTAAGTCTGATATTTGATCGACTAACTGATCATAAACAGTAACTATTACTATTTGGTCTGAGACAATTAGGTCGAGTCAGTCAATATTGAATCGATAAAAATAGAAGACTGGATTGACTCAGTTCAAAACTAGTCGGCTCAATTGGTGTGCCAATAGAATAGGTATCACATAATTTCAGATCTAAAATTTTTTACATAAACTGAAATAAAATCAATCATAACAAACTTTAGATCATATCTAAATATTTTATAATTTTAAATTTTATTTTTATGATTAAAATAATTTTAATCATATAGATTAGATATTTTACTTTTCATACAATTCATACTTTGTATCATATACAGCAAATCTTAGGATTTCAATATCTAGGATTTTACAGAGAAGTAAGTTCTTCCTTTCATTTTCTTCTTTATGAGACCTCATAGTGGCACCCTTATACATCATGAAGAGCACTCCATTGAATGAAAAGAAAAGATCATGTAACCCTACTTGCTCCTATGACCGCTATGATCGGACGGCCTAGTGATTATCCAATCCGAGTCTTTGCTAGTCAGAACATCTAATCTAATTCACATATCATATATATAAAAATTTAGATCTAATCTAAATTATATTAGATCCAGTTTTACATTAGATCACATCTAATTAGATCATAATACATCTCGTGCATTGCTAAATTTAGATTTCAACTCTACATGCATATATGTTCATGTCGTAATGAATCTAGCTTTGATACCATTTGAAGAAAAGTATGGTGGGTGATTTGCATACATTGTAAAAATTTTATAGTAAAATATATATAGATTAAATAATTTAATCGATAATATGCATAGATCAAATCTAAAATCATCATACAGGATCTATGATATGAACTGATATGCATGTATGCAAAATTGAAATCTAAAATTCAGCAAGTATAGATCATATCTAATTCATATTTAAATCATATCTAAATATTAATTAAATTCAAAACTTTATACCTGAGTGTGGATAGCAGATCACCATATTTGAAGTTCGTGGTACTTGATTCTTCATGATGTTTGGTAGCCACACATACATCTGGCCTCTACGGGTATCCACACAAACCCTTGTGCTGGTCGATCTCTCCAGGAGTGCTAGCTCATGAAGATACCATGCATTGGTTGTTTTAAGAGAAAATATAAAGATGAAGAATAAAGAGATCCTCTTTTTTTCTTTCTAAAAATACGCATCAGATCTCTACAATAGAGATCAAGAGAAAAACTCTTTCTTTTCAATTTTTCATGCACAAGAGAGAATCTCTCTCTTTCTTTCACACCTTTGAGAAGAACTTTTCTTCTTTAATTTTTTATGATGAAAATTAGATCTAATTTTTTGTACTAAAAATTATATAGATTCTTAAGCCCTAAAAAATTCAAAAGACAGATCCAAGAAAAGAACCGTTCTTCTCTCTTCTTCTCCCTTTTTCTTCCTTAATCCAGAACTCTAGGAATCCCCAAACATCCAACTATATTTTTTTGATATTTTTTCTTTAAATTCTTATGTTAAAAATTAGATCTAATCTAATTTTTATATTAGAAAAAAATAAAAAAAAATCTGAAAGAAGAACTCTTTTTTTTCAAGACTGCGCATAAGAAAGAAGACCCTTCTTCTTCCTTGATCTAGAACTCTAGGAAGTCCCAAACACCCAACCAGATTTTTTTGATATTTTTTATCTAAATTATCATATTAAAAATTAGATCTAATCTAATTTTTATTTTTAAAAAAAATTAAAAAAAAAAGTGAAAGAAGAACTTCTTCTTCAAGGCTGCACGTAAGAAAAAAGACTCTTCTTCTTCCTTGATCTTCTCTCATTGGGAAGAACTTTTCTTCTCTAATTTTCTTCTATAAAATCAGCAAGAGAAGCTCTCTTTGATGCCGAAGAACCAGCAACAAAAGATCTCAAAAAAATTTCAAGAGGGGAGGAGAAGAGGGATGGCGTCATGTGGAATTGGGGCGTCCAACTCTTGGATGCCCTTCTTGATTTTTCTTTTGCTACATGGAGAAAGGGGGATGCCTCTTTTTCTCTCATGAAAGGAGAAGAGGGTGCACATCTAGGGCATGGAGATCTCATGTTAATGAGAGAGTAGGGTGTAGAGAGTATATCACATGGGGTGTTCCTACTTGGTTAAGTCCTATTCCAAATAGGACAAGATCTTGATCAAATTCTAACTAATTCTTGGACCCAATCCTAATCAATTTAAGAATTAGTTATAACAAACTAACTAATTAGGTTCTAATCTAATTATGAATCCAATTAGGCCCCAATCTAATTGAAAATTAGTTAGATTAAAACCTCGTTGATCCAGGGATTGTTTCTAAATGGAGATCAAAAACTTCAATTGATATTAGGGCCTGATCCAATCAAGCCTATTGTCCAATAGGGTTAGATCCAATCCAAGCCTATATAAAATTAATTGAATCATATTTAATTTAAAATTTAATTTGCATCCCTAAGATCAATTGGAACAAGCCTTATTATTCAATAGGGATGCATCCAATCAATCCAAAACTAATCTAATTGAATCCAATTCAATTAGATCTAATCCAATCTCCATTACTCAATCAAATTGAACCAATTAACAATCATATTATTAGTTAATTATTCTTCTAATTTATCAATCATTAGTAAATAATTTATTGCAATCTTTGCATAGGATTAATCATCAATCAAATTGATAATTAAACCCTTCAATGATTCATAATCATCGATCAATCATTTGATCAGATAAGTACTTCTATATGTGTGACCCCATAGGTTCGAACCGAAGTTGGTAGTACAAAAATAATTTCTGTACGAATCGATGTAACCATCTTGTAATGAGATTTGACATCCGAATAGGCCAGATATATGCCCAGCAACGCTCTAGAACCCTATGGATATGGTTACTATATAATTCATCCCTTTGACACTCAATGCTCAAGGATGACTTTGAGTTAAACTGTCAACCTAGGATGAGTGGTCCATATTGTGTCTCAATCTCAAAAATCCTGTGACTCCTTACTAGGACTACTTTGATCAAAGTTTTGTTAAATTAAAATACAGTGATGCATTATCTTCAATTTTACTTATAGCGGTCAATCCCATCTTGACTCACACTCAGACTTCATAAGTACTTGACTGTATCCAAAAATCTTCCGTCATCGCATTAGAAAGTAAGCCAGCACCAAAGCACAATGGTTGCTTGCAAGTCACTAAGACAGTCTCAAACCAGAGGGACACATATACCCATATCCCATCAGAGTAACCTTTGACAGTAGAGTACTCCGAAAGTGGTCATACTCAGTGAAATATACTCTTACAAATCATCCATATGCCATATCCGTGTCATCACACATCTTGGTTAAGAGGATAACCAACCAATATGGCACACAGCGACCCACACTCGATACAATTATCATCTTTGTAACAACTGTATCATTTGGTCACGAGCAGGATTTAAGAACCACTCGATAAATCCTCCTTTATCATTTTGAAAGTAGTTCTAAGAACTTCATCATAACATATAAGTTCTATTTAGAAAGATGTATTCCTTGTGATGAATCTTATCAGATAATATTTATCATTTTACAATTCATTTACTTGTATGGAGCACAATCATCTACAACCTAAATGATTGGCTTTAGGACATATTTTCCAACAATAAGTAAGCAGGATAGGGACACAAATAGAATGGTAGACATGATTATGGATGTGGTTAGTCTTAAATTTAAGTGAGATATGGAGGATGATCTAGAACCTGACAGCAATAATTTATATCAAATACTGAGAAATACTAATGAACCACTGTGGTTAGAATGTGAAACACATACTGTATTATCAACTATGTCAGAGTTGTTGAATTTGAAAGTTCAGTTTAATATGATGGTCAATTGTTATGATAGGATAGTAGTAATTATAAAAAAAATACTATCCAAGGATGAGAAGCTTGTTGGGAGCTTCTATACTTCAAAAAAAATGATGAAAGAATTAGGCATGAGATACGAGAACATAGATGCATGCCATAATGATTGCATGCTTTTCTATAAAGAGGACCAACTGAAGAGCTCATGTAATATATGTGGTAAAAATTGATTTAAGAAGAGACAAGAGGGTAGAAATCAGAAGAACATACCATACAAGGTTCTTCGATATCTTTCTCTCACTCCTAGGCTTCAGAGGCTCTACTTGTCTAAGAGTATTGACAAACAGATGAGATGGCATAAAAAAAAATTGCAAGCACTCCGATATGATGAGTCATCCATCAGACAGTGAGATATGGAAGAAATTGGATATTGGTCATCCTTTATTTGCTCAGAAATCATACAATATCCGACTGGATCTATCTACCGATGGGCTTACATCATTCAATTATGTAGTGGCCCCTAATTCATGTTGGCCAGTCTTTATTACTCCATATAATCTATTGCTTGAGATATGCATAAAAGAACATAATATCTTTCTAATATTAGTCATTCTTGGACCACGACATCCTGATAGAAGCATTGATATATATCTAAAATCTCTTATTGATGAACTAAAATTCTTAAGGTCTCATGACATATATACTTTTGATGCATCGAAGAAGCAAAAATTTGTAATGAAGGCTGTATTAATGTGGACCATTAGCAATTTTTCTACTTATGAGATGCTGTCAGGATGAAGTACTCATGCGAAGCTAGCATATCTCTATTGCATGGAGAATATAAAATCATTTCAACTTAAATATGGTTGTAAGCCTTGTTGGTTCGATTGCTATCGTCAATTTCTCTCCGAGCATCATCTTTTTTGAAAGCAGTGGGATAATTTTAAGAGGAATAAGATAGAGAATACTACAAAAATTTAAAGTATTAGCGATAGAAAATCAAGCTGTCACTAATAATAATCTTTAACCATCAAAAAAAATAATCCAAAAAATGAGCCGTCGCTAATAGTATTAGCGACGAAAAAGAACTACTAGCGATGGCAAAAGCCGTTGCTAATAAATTTAAATTTTTTTAAAAAAATTATAATTATAATTATAATTAAATTAAATTAATTATCGATGGCTATTAGTGATAAAAAAATTTATCATCGTTAATAATTTTTAAAAAAGTTATTTAAAAAATTATGAAAAAATATTTGTTTGATAAAAGTATTAACGATGGTGGTTAATTTTTAGCAACGGTAGTTTGTCATCGCTAATACTTTACCGATGGCATTAGCGATGGTATCATTTGTCGTCGCTCATAATTTTGAAAAAAAAATTATTTAAAAAATTTACTGATAAAAATATTAACGATGGTGATTAATTTTTAGCGACAGAATGCTTTTGTCACTCATATCTTTACTGATGGCATTAGCGATGGCCAATTTTGATGTTGCAAATAGTCCACCTAAAATACAATCCTCCGGCCTATGGGAGAAAAAAAAATTTTCTCTCCCACATCTCATCCCCTCCCCTTCCCACGATTCCCCCCTCACCAATGCCTCTTCCTTCCCAGCAGTTTTCCCCCTCCTCGATGCCTCCTTCCCAACAATTCTCTCCCTCCCTGCGCTTCGACGTCCCATGGCCTCGAGCTCGCATGGTTCTTCTCCCCCTTATGTCCTTCCCGATGGGTGTCCTTCCTCTTCAGTGCCTCCTTCTCGATGGTCCCCCTTCCCTACGCTCCGATGTCCCGCGGCCCCGAGCCCATGCTTCGGCCATACTCGCGGTCAATCCGACCCTACAGACCCCAACCTCATCGGCCTGACCCCACGGCCCCTGCCCCATAGCCCCCAGCCCGCAGCCCCGACCTCGCTAGCCCCTGCCCCATCGGCCTGACCTCACGACCCTGACCCATGCTGCCTTCCCACGGCCTCGACCCGCACCACCTTCTCATGACCCCATTTCCCCCACCCACCATCAGCCCTGCTGTGACACGATCCCAGGCATGTGGAGATCCTTCCACCAAAAATCTACTGATGAAAACTCACTGGAAGATGAAGAAAACAGATTAGAGAAGAAAAAGTGCCACTGCTGGAAATTGTTGGTCCTAGAAGACTTCAATCTTCTCCCAACTCAATCTTTTCTCCTTACTATCAGATCTAAAGTGCCTCTTGCTAGACCTCTAATGAACACCTGGAACCAGCAACCAATGACCAAAAGAAAGGGGACAGCAGCAATAAAGGTGGGGCAGCAAGGATTCCTAGTGGGACTAGAAATCCTTGGGTGGCAAGGATTTTGATCCTCCTTCTTCCCTAGATGGCGTCTAGAGTTTCTCCACCAAAGGAGGTGGCAACCAGAGAGTATGAGAGAGAGGAAGAGAGAGAATATTTAGGGAGAAAGTTATTTCTATTCCTTGGTTCAAAATCAAACCCTAAATACAAATGTATCTATACAAGGTCAATGTGACCCAATCATAAAATTTTCTTGGCTAACTTGATGTGAGATTGTGTTAACCCAAACCCAGTACACCCATGATTTAACCAAATCCCACCTACCCAGGACTCAAACCAAGCCCAATACAAGTCAGCCCCTTGAGGCTTAAATCTCCTGATCCTCAAGACTCGAAAAGTTGACAGCCTTTCATCCTAGGGCCCAAACTAGCCCTAGAAACCTCATAACCATCTCATAGACATTGGACCTTGAACTTAGCCTTGGTCCCTTAAGCCTTGGGAGCACCACATGAGGCCTAACAATCTCTACTTTGGTGCCTCAAGGTCTCAGCCAACTCCATCCTAATTATCAAGTACATCAGTATCACACATCTTAGAAAACTGTCCCATAGAAGTACCGTCATCAATGCATCCATTGGATTCTCTTTGGTGTGGACCTTCACCAACTCCACAAATCTTTCACAAGCTCTCTAATGTAGTGATGCCTGATGTCGATGTACTTCATCCTCACATGATAGACAGAGCTTTGTGCAAGTAATAGTGCACTCTGACCGTCTTAGTGCACCTTGACGACCTCCTACATGAGGCCCATTTCCAACGCCAAGCCTTCAGCCATAGGGCCTCCTTCGTTGCCTCCGTGACACTGATGTACTCTGCATCAGTGGTAGATAAGGTCATGATGGGCTTCAAACATGATCTCCATGAAATGGGACCTCCAAATAGGTTGAATACAAAATCTATCATCGATCATTGGATATCCATATCTCCATCAAAATTCGCATCCACAAACCCTTCTATCAGCCTCCGAGTCTCCTTGGACATGTTGGAGAGTCTCTCAGCACCTCCTCACTATCCATAACAGATGTCGACTCCAACAATACCCACCAAGTATCTGAAAATCTCCTTCAATGCTCGCCAGTGCTTCCTGCCAAGCTATGCCATGAACCTACCGATCTAGCTCACTACATGGGTGATATCTAACCTACAATATACTATGGCATACATAAGACTCCCCACACCAAAGGTATATGACACTCTCTCCATTTCTTAAGCCTCTACCTCAGTCTATAACGATATCATCTTTGAGAGTCTAAAGTGTCCGACAAGTGGCAGCTCCACCGATTTTGCATCCTTCATCCCGAACCTCTTCAAGACTTTCTTGATGTAGCCTCTCTGGGATAAATACAGTACCCTCTTGGCTCGATCTCTAAGTATTTTCATATCTAAGATCTTCCTCGCAGGTCCTAGTCCTTCATCTCGAACTTACGAGATAAGGCTGCCTTCAGTTCCTGCACAATCTTTCTACTCTTGCATGCTATAAGCATGCCATCCACATACAAGAGTACATCCTAGACCCATCCTCCAAAGATTTAACATAAACACAAAAGTCATACTCACACCTCAAAAGCCCAATGCTTCCCACATAAGAATCAATTCGCTTGTACCATTATCTTGGCGACTGCTTCAGTCCATACAGTGATTCCTGCGATAAATAGACTTTCCCTTCTACTGCTGGCTTTCGAAATCCTAGTGGCTGCTTCATGTAAATGCACTCCTCTAGATGCCCATAGAGAAACATCATCTTGACATTCATCTACTCCAGCTCTAGATCTTGAGCTATTATAATACTCAGCAACATCCTGATGGAAGTATACCTGACAATAGGAGAAAAAATTTTACTGAAGTTGATGCCTTCTTTCAGGGAGTATCTCTTGGCCACTAGCCTCATCTTGTACCTGATATCTCCTTAATCCAAATGCTCCTCTTTGCATTGGTAAACCCACTTGCAATCAATAGATTTTTTTTCTTGTGGCAACTGCATCAATCGCCACATCTCATTCTTGTGGAGAGACTGTATCTCCTCGAATATTGCTTGGACCCACCTTTCTCTGTCCTAACTCTTCATAGCCTCTTTATAGGTATAGGGGTCCCCATTTACTATCATCAGGGTATATGATATTATCTCCTTGAAGCCATATCATTCTGATTGCCTGATATTCCTTTTGGACTGGTGCAGTGCAATCCCAATATCCATCATAGGTGTTGCTTGCTCCTACTGGACCTCATGGCTTCTTTCACCCATTCGAGCTCTCTCTACCTATGGAGACATCTTTGGAGAGTGCTCCAATTGAATACCAAGTCCTCTTGTGTGACTACAAGTGGTAAAATAGAATAAGATATCAGTTGTCCAGTGCTGCCCTGCTGGACCTCCTGCTGCTCCTCCATGCCATCTCACCTTTGGAGAATTGAATTTTCATCGAAGATGACATCCCTGCTAATGATGATCTTTTTCTCTAAGGGATTCTATAGTCGGTATCCCTTAACTCCTCATGGATATCTTAAGAACACCATCTTTCATGACCTGACATTCAATTTGCTCCACTCACCAGCACTGATGTGCACATATACTATGCACCCAAATATCCTTAGATGGCTCAGCCCAATCTTCCTTTCAGACTATTTTTCCTCTGGAATACCACTATCTAACTTGATGTGAGATGATTGATTCATCAAATAACATATGCATCCACTATATCAATCTAGAATGCCTTAGGAAGCCCTGCCTGCAGCCTCATATATCATGTGTTTTCCATAAGGGTTCTGTTCATCTTTTCAGCTATCTCATTTTGCTGAGGAGTTTTTTTCATTGAGAAGTACTTTTTGATGTTATACTCCTCATAAAAAATCTGAAACTCCCTGCTAGTGTACTATCCATCATTGTCCGACCACAGACACTTCAAGCTCTGACCTATCTCTTTCTCCACCTCAGCTTTCTCCATCTTAAATTTGATGAAGACTTCTGATTTTTTCCTCATGAAGTAGATCCATACCTTCTTCAAAAAATCACCTATGAGAGTCAAGAAGTATCTCACCTCATTTTTGGCTGAAACCAAGGTCAGTCCCCATACATTAGTATGAATTAGTTTCAGTGGGGCAGTACAGCATACTGAACTACTGGCAAACAGTACTCTCCTCTATTTTTTCATCTGACATGGCTCATATACCTCTAAGATGCCTTCATCCAAATCTAAAATCAGACCATGTTTGCTTAACTCCTTCATCCCACATTCTCCCACGTGAACTAGGCGGTAGTGCCATAATCGATGAGCCCCCTGCTGGTCATGCACTGCTGCTACTGCCTCAGATTCCTCAACCACCATAGATCCTTCCATCCTGTAAAGGTTATTCTTCATCCTCCTACCTCTCATCACTATCATGGCTCTATTTAAGATGTTCAACATCCCACTCTTGGCATGATTATTGAAGCTGTAGTCGCTCTACTCCAAGTAATCCAGTGACACAAGATTCTTCTTTAGATCTGGGATGTGCTTCATATTAGTGAGAGTCTGCACCATCCTATCAAACATCCTCACCCGAATGCTCCCAATACCAATAATTTTGCATGGATGATCATCTTTGAGTGTCACACTCCCCTTATCAATCTTGATGTATGTCGCGAACTAAGATCGATTTGGAGTGTAGTGATGCGAACAAGCTGAATCCAGGGTCTATACATCCGTGTATCACTTGTGACCATCTAATACAACCAAAAGATCATCCTCCACCTCCTGATCAGTCACCATACTCAGTGTATCAGATCTTTCCTTGTCTCCCTTCTTCTTCTTCCACCACAGGCAATCTCGTTTGAAGTGCTCGATTTCGTTGCACTTATAACACCTGAGTTCCTTCCTGCTCCTACTCTTTCGAGACTTTGACCATCATCTTGACTTGCCCCTTTTCCTTTCTCTTCCTAATCTCTCTCCCATGGCCAAGCCCTCCCGAGGAGTACCTTCTTTGGTCAACTTCTCCTGCTGTTCATTGGACCGTAGCACCAAGACCATATCTTCATACTCTAAGATCTCCTTGCTGTAAAGCAACGTCATCCCCAATGGATCATAGGAAGGGGGCAGCGAGCATAGTAGTAGCAATGACTTATCTTCCTCCTCCATCTTCATGCAGATGTTCAATAACTCAGTGCACATCAGGTCAAATTTTTGGATGTGACCCAAAACATCTCCACCCTCCTGCATCTGAAGGCTGTACAGTCTTTTCTTCAAAATCAACTTGTTGCATATGTTTTTCCCTTTATACATGGTGTGCAACTTCAACCACAAACCTCTCAGAGTCCTCTCCTCTAACATCAAATAGAGCACCGCATCTGCCAAATGTCCTCTAATCACGGAACAAGCCTTCTTCTCCAGAGATATCCACTGACTATCTGACATCCCTTCAAGCTTTTCCTCCAACGCCAGATCCAAATCTACTTATATCAGAAAATCTTCTACCCAAATTTTTCACATAGAAATATTTTATTTTTTATCAAACTTCTTAAAATCAATCTTCATATTACTTTCCATGGCTGGATTCAAACCACAACACAATAAAAACTCCAAGAGATTTGAGAAATACCTTGATAGGGTTCTTGCTGAAATTTCAGCATGACAACCCTTCTGAAATACCTTCATTTTCTAATCCATCAAGGATCAGATTGGCTTGAAACCAAAATAGTAGAGACTTGAGGAACTTAGGAACCTACTATTTTGATGCCTAAAATTGATGGGACTTAGGTGTGAAGAACCAGCAACTCGAAGATGGGACGTTCAGAACCTCTGCAGTAGATTTTAGTACTTGAAGATCTTCAACTTCTAACGTCTCCTTCTCCCTCCATGCAACAAGAGCTCTGATACCAATTATTATGAAATGATCCCAGGCTTGTGGAGATCCTTGGACCAGAAATCCACTGATGAAAACTCACTGGAAGATGAAGGAAATATATTAGAGAAGAAAAGGTGCTACTGACGGAAATTGTTGGTGCCTAGAAGACTTCAAGCTTCTCCCAACTCCCCAATCTTTTCTCCTTGCTATCAGATCTGAAGCGCCTCTTGTTGGACCTCTAATGAACACCTGGAACCAGCAACTAATTACCAAAAGAAAGGGGACAGCAGCAATAAAGGTGGGGCCGCAAGGATTCCTAGTGGGACTAGGAATCCTTGGGCGGTAAGAATTTTGATCCTCCTTCTTCCCTAGATGGCATCTAGGGTTTCTCCACCAAAGGAGACGGCAACCAAAGAGTATGAGAGAGAGGAAGAGAGAGAATATTTAGAGAGAAAGTGATTTCTATTCCTCGGTTCAAAACCAAATCCCAAATACAAATGTATTTATACAAGGTCAACGTGACCTAACATAAAACTTTCTTGGCTAACTTGATGTGAGATTGTGTTAACCCAAATCCATGTACACCTATGATTTAATCAAATCTCACTATCTAGAACTCAAACCAAGCCCAATACAAGTCAACCCCTTGATGCTCAAATCCCCTGATCCTCAAGATCCAACAGGCTGATAGCCTTTCATCTTAGGACCTAAACTAGTCCTAGAAACCCCATGACCATCTCATGGACGTTGGACTTTAGCATTAGCCTTGGTCCCCTGAGCCTTGGGAGCACCACATGAGGCCCAACAGGCTAGATCCTACGGCCCCTACCCCGCTGCCCTTAGCCTGCAGCCCTAACCTCGCTGGCTCGCACCCCATCGACCCTACCATGCGGCCCCGACCAGTGCCATCTTCCCACGGCCCCATCCCCACAACCCCGACCTTGGTGGCTCCTATCCCACCAGCCCGACCATGCGGCCCTGACCAACACCGCCTTCCTACGGCCCCATCCCCACAGCCCTGACCTCACTAGCTCCTGCCTCACTGGCCCAACTATGCGGCCCTGACCAGCACAGCCTTCCCATGGCCCCATCCCCGCACCCTAATCTCTACAGCCACATCTTCGAGCCGACATCCCATCCCTGAGCCATCCCTTCGCCCCTCAATCCCTGCATGGTAGCCCACCTTTTATTGTGAGTATTAGCGACGGCATTAGCAACAACTAATGCCATCACTAAAAGTTAATTTTTTTATTTAAATTATATTAATTAAGTATAATTAGATATTAAAAATTTAATTAATTAAATATTTATTTAATTAATTAGTTAGATATTTAATTAATTAATTAGAAGTACAAAACTTGAATCTCGACATACAGAGTGCTTAGACTGAGTGAAGGTGCTGAGTAGCATTGCAAACATGGGGTCGAGACGTGCATTGCATGCTCGGACCATGGGTCTTAGCTGGCGTCCAAGACATTTAGCCCCCATGCACCCTGCATGCTCAAGCCTAGAGAAGGTGCCGGTCAGCATTGCGAATATGGAACCGGGGCATGCCTTGCGCGCTCGGGCCTCAGGTCCTAGCTGGCGTCCAAGGCATCCAGCCCTCGCACGCTCTATGCGCTCAGGCTAATGGAAGGTGTCGGGCAGTATTGCAAACATGGACCGAGGGTGCCCTGCACGCTTGGGCCTTAGGTCCTAGCTGGTGTCCAGGGCAGCCAGTCTTCGTGCAAGGATCGAGTTTATATTCTACGATGTCCTATAATTGGGTGTTAATTTAAGTAATTAATTAGATGTTAATTTAAAAAAATTATATTGCATGAAATCATAGACCCATCTTTTGATTAATGTTTATATTCTACTATATCCGTATATTTATTATTTTTATATGGATGGAAAAATTATATACATTGATCAATTGATTATCTAGTATCGATAGTTTAAAAAATGTAAGTAATTCTATAGATCATTACAATAATCAAACGGTATGCTAAAGATTTGAAAAAAATTTTGGATAGCATTTCTCTTTAGTTCTCCCCACACATCTTCAACCGTATGGAGAGAACTAAGAAAAAATACTGTCGAAATTTTTTTTAACCACTGTTGCATATCGTTTGATTATTATAATTGATCTATAGAATTAATATATTTTTTGAATGGGATAGGACCTTCTATACCTATTAACTGATGATAGGATGCATTTACTATATAAGTCATTTTGAATGATAAAATAATTAATTAACAGTTGTCTTATATTTATGTATATGCAAAATTCTTAGATAGTATACCATGGATCGTAGTTGGATGGACCGTTGAGTAGTCAATAAAATGATTTCTATTAAATATAGAGAGGGTGTAGAATACTTCTACGATTTTACTTTTGAAAATGCAACAATCTTACATCAAGGATGGGCTCATTGCCCTTGTAACAAATGTGGCAATAGAGAAATGTTTGATGGAAATATAATTACTGTCCATTTGTATAAGAATGAATTTATGCCCAAATATAAGCATTGGTACCTGCATGAAGAGACGTGGGAGAAAATTACAAGGGTTAGAAGCGAGCAGGACATGGACACAGATACAATGGTAGATATGGTTATGAATGCAGTTGGTCCTGAATTTAACTAAGATGTAGAGAACAATCTAAAAACTGACAGTGATGATTTCTAACATATACTGAAAAATACTGACAAATCACTGTGGTCGGGATGTGAAACACACACAATATTATCAGCTATGTCAAAGTTGTTAAACTTGAAGGTTGAGTTTAATATGATGGTCAATTATTATGATAGGATGGTAGCAATAATAAAGAAAATACTATCGAAAGATGAGAAGCTTGTTGGGAGCTTCTATACTTTGAAGAAAATGGTGAAAAGGTTGGGCATTAGATATGAAAAGATAGATGCATGTTGTAATGATTGCATACTTTTCTATAAAGAGGACCAACTGAAGAGTTCATATGATGTATGCAGTGAAAATCGATTTAAGCCGAGGCAAGAAGGTAGGAATCAGAAGGACATACTATACAAGGTTCTTCGATATCTTTTCCTCACTCCTAGACTTCAGAGGCTCTACTTGTCTAAGAGTACTGCTGAATAGATGAGCTGGCATAAAGAAGAGATTTGCAAACACTCCGATATGATGAGTCATCCATTAGATAGTGAGATATGAAAGTAATTTGATATTTGCCATCCTTTATTTGCTGAGGAATCACGTAATGTCCGACTGCATCTATCTACGGATGGCTTTATATCGTTCAATTATGCAGCGGCTCCTTATTCATGTTGGCCAGTCTTTATTACTCCATACAATCTTTCATTTAGGATGTATATGAAAGAATATAACATCTTTCTTATATTAATCATTTCTGGACCACGACATCCTGGTAGAAGCATTAATGTATATCTAAGGCCTCCTATTGATGAGCTAAAATTTTTATGGTCTGATGGCATATGTACATTAGTCATTCCTATAATGAAGGCTGCATTGATGTAGACCATTAGTGATTTTTTTGCTTATGGGATGCTGTTAGGATGGAGTACTCATGGGAAGCTTGCATGTCCCTATTACATAGAGAATACAAAATTATTTCAATTTGAGCATATTCATAAGCCCAGCTAATTCGATTGTCATCATCAATTCATCCCCGAGCATCATCCTATTCGAAAGTAGCGGGACAGTTTCAAGAAGAATAAGATAGAGAAGGACCATGCACCCCCGTACCTCAGTGGTATGAAAGTATTTCAGGAAGTATCCCAACTAGACAAAGTCTAATTTGGCATGCTATTTGACAAGCAGAAGCCTCAAGGGTTCAATAGAACTCATAATTGGGTGAAGTAAAGCATCTTCTGAGAATTACCGTACTGGTCCATCAATTTGATCCGTCATAACTTTGACGTCATGCATATTGAGAAGAATGTATTCGATAATATTTTCTATATGGTTATGGATATCAAAGGTAAGATAAAGGATAATCCCAAGACTCGAATAGATATGAAGAACATATGTAAGCATCCGCTATTAAAGTTGGTTGAGGTGTCACTTGAGAAATTTCTGAAATCGAAAGCATCTTATACCTTAATAGGAGAGAAATTGAAGGATGTTTGTGAATGGTGTAAAAGTCTTAAATTTTTAGATGGTTATGCAAGTAATAGCTCGATGCGTCAATATCAAAGATTGCAAGTTCTATGGGCTAAAGAGCATTGACTGTCCTGTCTTCATGCAATGATTACTCCTATTGGCTTGGCGTGATCTACTTTCCAACACCATATAGAGTTCTTTGATCGAGCTTAATCTTTTTTTAATAGATAATATTTATACTATCAAACTATCCACCGACTACGTCTTCAGTCTTGAGGCTAGCAACATGGAGACCATATGCAAGTTGGAGAAGATATTTTCTCCTAACTTCTTTGACTCTATAGAGCATCTCATGATTCATCTGGCATATGAAGCTAGGATGGGGGGATCAATACAGTAGAGGTGGATGTATCCATTTGAAAGATACATGCACAGTCTTAAGAAAGTGAAAAATAAGGTTCGAGTCGAAGGTTCTATTGTGGAGGCTTATATAATAAAAAAATTTTAAATTTCAGCCGACACTAGTTAAATCTCAATATACAGACAAAGCTGACTCAAGTGGACCGAAATGATAATAGTGGTGGTGAGGGATTAGAGCATAAGATTTCAATACTTTCCTATCTTGCTCGTGAATTTGGGCACGAGGTTCGTCTGATTTTCTCTGATACTGAACTTTGACAGGTAGATACGTATGTTTTGCTAAACTGTAAGGAGATCGATCTATATGTCCTATAATTATCCATCACAATCTCAACTCTTTAATCACTTATTTCAGTATACTTATCTTATGCATATTTAGGCAATATGATGAGATGCTGAGACGGGACAACCCGAGAATAAGTAATGAAGAAATATCCACATGGTGCTCACAGAACTTTGCATGTTGGTTCCATCAATTGGTAAGCATCCATTGTCATTTTATATATTTTAATTTTTTTAATTTATTTTTTATAATACGTAGGTCATGCAAGAGGATGAATCCATACCAAAGCAGCTGAGACCATAAGGTTACGGGCCAACAAAATATGCGACATACTATAATGACTGTAATGTAAATGATTTCAAATTTTACACCTAGCAATATGAAAATCATAAAAGAATAATGAATAGTGGTATGTGTGTAAAGGGCAGCTAGTGGAAAGAGGTGGAGAGTGACTACTATATAATCCTCGAAGAAGTGATCAAGATGATCTACATTGGAGGTAATAGTGTCATTCTATTTAAGTGCCAATGGTTTGATAACAACAATGGTGTGAAGGTTGATCCACGGCATAGGCTTATTGAAATCAAACATAGATCAAAAGTATATGTCAACGAGCCATTTGTACTAGCTCAACAAGCTGCTCAAGTGTATTATACTCCTTTTTCATAAAGGAAAAGAGAAAAGAAAGATTGGTGGGCTGTATGCTGAGTTAAGTCTCAAGCTATTCACTATGTACTTGAAGAAGAAGAGCCCCAATTATCAGAATGCTTTTAGGAGGATGAAACATTAGGATTTCATCGATTTTCAATAGATGCCAAGTTGGATGCTCCAGAAATTTTCATACTTGACAGCCAACATGAGGAGGTAGACCCAACTAATTTTGTTTTAAAGGACAATCTTATCTAAAAAAGAGAAGAAGAGGAAGAAGAAGAACTGGAAGAAGAGAGAGAGGTGAAAGAAGAAGAAGAATCGAAAGAAGAATCCAAAAGATATTGGACATTTGAAGAAGCCGTTGAGTAGTGCTAAGTATATAATCCCTGAATCATTTTAATTATTTGTATTGCATCATTTTAAATCTTGCATTGCCATCCATAATTGTATAATTAATTTGATGAATCTATTTATTTTTATTTTTACAGATTATACATCATGTCTTTCAAAGGTCGAAGTCATGCCAATCGAAGATAGAGCTCTCGAGGAGAGAGCGATCAGGCGGCCAACTTGCATGGTTCTGCACCTCTCACATCAGGTAGTAAATTCTAACACTTTAGATATTCTCACTTATATTATTTTATCCTTTGCTAACTAATATAACATTCTTTATATTAGATATTTTGTGTTCAGATTTGGATGATAGGGGACCAATGACCTCACAGTCACATATAGTAGCAATCAGCTCCCATACATAGAACCATGGTCGAGGACCGACCTCGCTCGCAGTACCTCCAACTTGGTTGGAGGATAGACAGCTCATCTATGTTTAAAGCCACTTGTAAGTACTACAACTTTAATTAATATGTTTAGAATTTAACCATTCTAGAGTTAACATTTATTTTTCAAAATTAATTTTACAGCACATTTAGAGAGCCTGGAGTATCTCGTGTGGTTACCGGCATCATCTGACACTTGATGCCAGGGTTGATGAATGAGTTCTTTAGCTAGTCGTCTAGAGCTCATGATACAGCTTGAGAGATGTTTCGGGCAAGTCAGAAATATTTAATTTTTAAATTCATGGTACATTTATATTTTACTTATTAATACACACTTCGATTCTATCTTGCAGGAGTACTACCAATTCGAGACTTCTCAGGATGAGGAGGCTGGCCATCAGACCTTTGATGAGGTGGCCACATGGAGGCTTCAAGATGGCACCTACAGCCTCAGGTAGTCCACCATCGAGCATTTTGATTTCCAGTCACCATCAGATTGGAGGTCTTACAGGGATCACTGGATGTGAACGAATGTATGGGAGGCCCTCTGCGACTAGTGGAGCAGCAAGGAGTACTCCAGTAGGCGGCAAAGGGCCCGATAGAAGTAGACCGTCCAACAGGATCCGATTAGGCACATGGATGGCTCCATCGGTATATATGTTATGGTCGACAGACTGGTAAAAAATTTATACCAAAATTCTTCACTAGAATTGTAAAAACTCTTATATGTATACTTTAATTAATTTAATTTTATTATTTACTTATTATACACATGGTAGCTGGATCATCCATTAGGTCAGTTACGGTTGTGGGAGGCCACACACCAATTTATGAGGACTGATGATTACTTAGATTTTAGGTTATGATAGATCACCATAAGAATTTCAAACTATATTTATTAAGTTGTTATAGGATCTGATATGTATATTAGAACTAATATATTTTTGAACTGTATAGGCGGATTATACAGAGTACGTCGTTGTGTGGCACGGTGATGACATGTCCACTCAACCCTTTCTTGACCTTGAGGGATGGCTTAGGGTCACCAAAGGGATGAGTGGGAGCCAGATCATAGGATTCGATCACAGCTTCGACCCTCCAACAGCTCGATACTCTTCAGCATCCTCACAGACCTCGACATCCCAGACTAGGAGCAATACGCACGTAGAGGAGGTCATGTAGAGGCTTCTGAGCCAGCGACCTCAGAGCTTTCAAGATGCCATCTGCTATATGGTCGTGAAGATTCTTCAGGATCCGTAGCTGCATGATTAGTTGGGCTCGTTGTCCCAACCATCATATCAGGTAATTCTATTAGTAATTTTTTTACTTGTTTTAAGTTTTCATATTTAGAAGCTTCACGTATTTAGGCTTGAGTCAGAAAAAGAGATCTAGATATTCAAAATTCAATCTAACCATCCAATTGAGGGCCGGAGGTGTCTATAGCTCTGTATCATCGAATGGAACATATATGAATAATCTGTTTAAGAATCGAATAAGTGTATCAAAAGATAGACCTCCATATCGAAAGATACACCTTCATATTGAAACTTATTAATAATATTTTATTTCTTTTTATTTTAGGATGCTGGATATCTAACTCTCATCTACCAGCTATTGGAGAGGAGTACGAGGATGAGGAGGAGGATGACGAGGAGGATCAAACCTGATTTTTTTTTATTTTGATGTATTATATTTCTTTTATACTACTTGTAATATTATATAATTTATATTTTAAAATAATATAATTAGTTTTTTATTTATGATTGTCATATTATCTTTGGATGACTATTTCTAAAGGATGGAGCAATGTTAGTCGAGGAGAGAGCTCCAGAGGACAGAGCTCTTGAGGAGAGAGCTCTCATGGGGATAGCTTGTATGGTTCTATGGCACCCACACCACTCAATAAACTCTAACACTTTAAAAAAAATTTTAGATTATTTTATCTTTTATTATCTAATATAATATTCGTTATGATGTTTTGCTACTCTCAAGTTAGGATGATGTGGGATCACCATCGATCCCACAGTCATATCAAGCAGTGACCAGCTCTCAGCCTCAGCACCATGGTAGAGAATTCGTCGGGCTCACGGCACCTCCGACTCGATCGAAGGATAGAGAGTTCGTCCATATTTAGAGCCGCTCGTAAGTACTAGATCTTGAAGAAATATATTTAAAATTTAACCATTTTAGAATCAATATTTATTATTCAAAATCAATTTTGCTAGATATTTAGGGAGCCTAGGATGTCCCATGTGGTAATCGAGATCATCTGACGATTGATGTCGGGGTCAGTAAATGAGTTCTTCAGTTGGCCATCGGAGGCTCGCGACGCAATCTAATAGATGTTCCTGATAAGTCGAAGATGTTTAATTTTTAAATTTATGATATGTTTGTGCTCTATTTATTAATACATGCTTACTTCTAATTAGAGGAATACTATCGATTCGAGACTCCTTAGGATGAGGAGGCTGGCTGTCGGATCTTTGAGTAGATGGCCACGTGTAGGCTCCAGGATGGACTATACAATCTTTGAGTCACCATCGGACTGAAAGTCTTTCATGGATCACTGGATGCGGGGGGATGTATGGAAGACCTTTTGTGACCAGTGGAGTAGTAAGGAATACTCTGATAGATAGTAGAGGGTCCGACAGAATCGGACCACACAATAAGATCTGATCAAGCACACCGGTGGCTCTGTTGGCACATATATTATAGTAGATAAATTGGTAAAAATCTTAAACTTATATTAATTTCATATTCAATTGATCATATATATTTTTGTTAACTTAATTTTATTATTTATTTATTGTAGACACGACAGCTGGGTCATATAGCAGAGCAGCTGTAGTTGTAGGAGGCCACACCCAATCTAAGAGGATCGGTGATTATTTAGATTCTAAGTCCAGATGGATCATGATAACTTAAAATATTATTTATTAAGATTTTATACATATTGATATATATAATGATACTAATAAATTTTAAACTGTAAAAGCAGATTATATGGAGTACGTCGTAGCGTGGCATAGTGAGAACCTATCCTCTCAGCCCATCCTTGACCTCGAAGGATGGCTCAAGCCATCGGAGGGGTGAATAGGAGCTGGGTCATAGGGTTCGGATGTAGCTTTGATCCTTTAGCAACTCGCTGGTCTTTGACATCATCCTCTCAGGCCTCGACAACCCAGACGTAGGGTGATGCACATGTCAAGGAGGTCATACAGAGGCTATTTTGCCAATGACCTTAGAGCTTTCGAAATGCCATCCGTGAGATGGTTGTTGAGATTTTTTGTAACCCACATCTACATGATCAGTTGAGCTTGTTGTCACAGTCATCACAACAGATAAGTCAAGCTGTATTAATAATTTTTTTTACTTATTTTATATTTTTTATGTTTAAAAGCTTCGTATAATTAGGTTTGAGTCGGAGAAAGGAGATCTAAGGTTCAAAAGTCAATCTATCCATTTGATGGATGGACTGGAGGTGTAGATATGTTCGTATCATTGAATGGGATGTGTAGGAATAATTCTTTTGAGAATCGAAGTAATATATCGAAATATATCCCTCTTATTGGTTTAAGCTTGAGGCAGGAGGGAGGGATATCCAGGGAGTCAAAATTTAATCTAACCATTTGAAGGATAGACCGAGAGTGTCTGTTGCTCTATATTATCGAATGAAATATATAGAAATAATCTATTTGAAAATCGAAGAAGTATATTGAAATATATCTCTTCGTAACAATGTAGGCTTCAAGCAAAAAGGAGGGGGTACCTAGGGGATCAAAATTCAATCTAACTATTCGAACGATGGATCAAAAGTGTCTATAGCTTCATATCATCGAATAGAATATGTAAAAATAATCCATTTAAGAATCGAAGGAGTATATCAAAATATACCCCACCATAACAGTTTAGGCTTCAAGTGGGAGGGAGGAGATACTCAGGAATTTAATCTAACCATCTGATAGATGGATTGAAAATATCTATATCTCCATATCATCGAATAAAATGTGAAGAAATAATCTATTCAAGAATCGGAGGAGTATATCAAAATATACTCCTCTGCAAAGGTTTAGGCTTGAGGCAGAGGAGATACTAATTACTTTAGTTTTATAGTTTAAATAATTTAGTTCTAAAATTATTAATAATATTTTATTTTTTTTATTATAGGATACTGGGATATACGCCTCTCATTTACCTATTGCTATATAGGACGTACAGGAGCAAGAAGAGGAGGAGGAGGATCTCTGTTGATTATTTTTAGTTTTGATGTAATGTATTTAATTTTGATATTTGAACAATATTATCTTATATAATTAGATAATTCATATTTTTTATATAATATTAGTTTTTTATTTATGATAATAATAGTTAATTATTAGTTGTTATAGTATTTGTAAATATATATTGGTTGTTAATTTAATTATAACAAATTTTAATAAATATGATTATTAGATTTTAAAAAAATTATTATTAGTGATGACTAATCCATCGCTAATACCATCGCTAAAATATCAAAGCACAGGCAAGTGATATGTGTCCAACGACTATTTGTGACGACTAAAACTTATTAACAATGAAATATAGTAGTCGCTAAACATTGAAACCATAGACAGTCGACATATGTCCCTTATTAGTAGCGATGGCAGACAATCCACTAGCGATGACATTCCATTACTAATATATTTTTTAATTTTTAATTTAAATAAAAAAATAATTGGGATGATATTATAAATGATGGATTTGCCGTCGCTACTTACCATCACTAATATTCATATTAGCGACGGTAGTTCCTACCGTTGCTAATAATAGTCTTCAGCATTCAATTTTTTTTCAATGATTTATTGACGACGGTCTTCCATCGCTAATATTATTAGCGATGGCTTTTTGGTTATTAGCTATGATATTTAGCCATCACTAATAATCAATATTCTTGTAGTGAAAGGTAGAGATGAGGTTTATGATAATCATGGACCAAACATGATTCTCACTATCATGTTTGTCTGAGGAGAAATTGGATGCAAGAACTTGATTAGTTGTAGGTGAAGC
Organism: Elaeis guineensis; assembly: GCF_000442705.2. NCBI lineage: Eukaryota > Viridiplantae > Streptophyta > Magnoliopsida > Arecales > Arecaceae > Elaeis > Elaeis guineensis. Next base: position 71,912,454 of record NC_025999.2, read on the forward strand.
AAGCTAAAAATATCTCGAGCTAGTCATAAATAGTAATATTGTGATTGACCTAAAATCCATATGGTGGTATATTTATATTTACGAACATACGCTCTTCTTTAGAAGAGAAAACCATCATAGCATGTATTCATACCAAATATATTTGAGATGACCAATAAGGAAGGTGAATGAGAATATTGACAAATATTGAATGTGATGGCCTACTCCATAGGACCAGTCCATCACCTAATTGGCCCCAAAAAGAATTCCATTAAAAAAAAAAAAAAAAAAAGCTAGAAGAAGACTCCTGAGAAGAGCTAGAATCTCAGGATAACTAGGACCCCAAGGCTCTCTATAAATAGCCCCCCTATTTTACCCTTTGGTCATCCATCAGAGCTCATCACATTCTTTTTCTCTCTTTCTCCAGATCTTCACTAAATTCTTTTATCTATGCTCATAGAAAATCAACGTCAAAGCCACCACTGAAGCTCAAGGTAAGCCTTGATCCCACATCCTCTCTCTATTCCCCTTCTTTCCATGACTCTATGCACCATCTCTGACTGTCAATTTCATAGAAAAACCTATTGAAAAGAAGAATCCCTATTCATCCTCTATTTTTGACCTTCTTTTCTTTTTTTTCCAACCACCAATACTGTTGTCCCTTGACGTCGGAGTCATGATTGAGTCATCTAGCCTCCCTACAACTTGTTTTGATAAGATCACAGCCATCAGTGAATAGTCAATGGCCAAAAATGAAGATGAAAGCTCCTATTCCCTTTTTTCAATTATATTTCCTTTGGTTTCACATCGATCAGTCCTTGTCGCCAATGGTCCACCATCACCCTCCGTTGGCCACCCATCACTGCCCGCTGTTGGACCTTCAATTATGCTGCTGCACCCTACTAGAGAACCAACCACTCCTTCCCTATTCAGCCAAAGAAGGAAAGAAGAAAAAAACAAAAAGAAAGAAGAAGAAGAAAGAAAAAAAAAGAGAGAGAAAAGGAAAAGGGAGAGAGAAGAGTCATGTCTCTCTCTCCTTCTCTCTAGAATTTCTATCTCTACTTTCTCTTTCTCTCTCTATTTGATCCATGAACTTGAGATAATTTTTCTAAAAGATACTCAAAACCATTTCGATATCCATGCAGTATGTCAACCCCACCTCAGCCCTTGCCAGATTCATCTAGAATCTAGTCACTACTAATCCATGTCGCATTGCCTAAGTCATAGTTGATCATTATTAGTTGAGTTCACCTTGTTTCAATCGATCTGGTTAGTTGAGCACTATCTCCAAGTCAACCCTATCCTTCCCTCACTTTGGATTGTGAAATTTTAATCCGATCTTAGAGCTCTTGAGTTTCGACATTATTGATAATGGATTCTAATTGTTGTAAATAGGTTCAAGTGATTCGCATAATTAAGCTCTGAAGGTTTAGAGCAAAAGAGTTAAATAACCCTAACACTTCTTATGTATTTTTGAATTGTTGATTATTTTATCATAAAAAATTATTCTATATTTTCATAAAATAAGAATCGAGCATATGTATTATGAAAATTATGATTTATCATAAAATACTGATTCCATGAATATTTTATTATGAATGACTTGTTTATGGAATATGAACTTTATATTTATAAAATATATGTTTTGTTACGAAAAGAATGATCTCATGACTATTTTACTGTTAAAAATTATTTATGGATGATGAGATCTATAAGATTATTTAATATCTTATTTATATATGATTTAAAAAATATGATTTCAATAAGATATGATTAGAATTATGATGTGGTAAAATGATAGATGATTTATGAATTTATATATAAAGTTAGCATAATTTATGAATATATTTCTGCTATGTATTAGAAATCATATCTATATAAATTACATGATTTATGTATATGCAAGAGTATAATTTGATTTATGATATATTGTTATTATGAAAATTTTATCTTCTAATGATAATTATCTTCTTTAAATGATTTATTGATATATATATATATATATATATATATATATATATATATATATATATGCTTGATCTAGTAAGATAGTATAAGGTTTGCTTACTGAACTAGTGTAACTTATTTCTTTTATATATTTTTTTTTAGAGGAATAGAATCACTAGAGATGAAGAATGGTTTGGATTTTGGCGATCATACTAGCAAGATGATTTTATAGCTGAATATTGGTTCTTTGATTATGTGGAATATTTGGTTGAAGAGTACTTAGGCCAAATGGATCGTAGGAAGCAGTGAAAGCCCAAATAAATAGGCTGAAGTATTAAAACAGGGATTTAAGCTTCAAATGGCTACAACTTTTGATCCAAGAAGAGTTATGAGATCCATAATATATCAACAAGAGCTCATTCCGGTCCCTACAATCATGAACTAGGTTTATCTATTCACACCAGTTTTCAGGCCCAAAATCTATCATTTTAGTGAATTTTGAGACCATTCTATATTTGAAAGTCCATCTTTGGTTTAATTTCAAAGTCTTTGCTTTTATTTAATTTTCTTCTATCTATGTTAGGATTGAGACACTATAAATACCTTATTTTGTGTTTATTCAGTTTTTTATCAATAAAATTCGTAGGATTATTTTCTCCAATTGGAGTCTAGGGTTATACCTTGTTATCTTAAAGATTTTCATCTTATGTGAATCCTTATTTATTCGCTAACACTGCATCATTTGATTAAATACAAATTATAATTAATGATATTTTAAATTCATGGTTATGAGTTTTGCTATTTAAATTTGAATTTAGTCATTTTGAACCGATATTTATTTAATTATTCAATGGATGATGGATTTTGATTTTTGATTTTCTTCAAGATTATGATTTTTGATTTCATATTATCGTAGACTATGTCCCTCAGTAGCATGACTTATTATATTCCAAATTTGAGACATAACATTAAATCTCTACCTCCTTACTATATAAGTTCTTTGAGGCTATGCGTACATTAGTTGGCCTCACATTCTACCCTATGAGACTTTTGACTATATCGTAAAGTGATCTATGAATATTTGCTACTTTAGCATGCTACCTAGGGTCATATATGATTCGACTCTATGAGGCATGTTTGTGAAAGTAATTCGCACAAAACCAAGCAATATGAGTATGATTGGAAGACTATTTTTGATTACATCTTTACATGTTGCTCAGTAGCCACTCAATTATGTTTACTTCTGGAAATTTTGAATATAATTGTGGATACATTGTGAGAATGGAAAGTCAAAAATAGTTTTTGAGAAGATTAAGTATCCTTAATTGATGTAACAAAATAAGTCTTGGGCAGCACGAGATATATATTTGTTTCATCAAAGTATTTACTTTTTGAGATTTAAAACTACTATGTCATCCCTAGGAGGTGCATGGTTTGAGCTTCCCAATATAGGTGTGCTTACTTCTTGCATGATCTATTTTCCTATATGAATTATTTTTCATAATAATGTAGAGAGTTGTACTTTAAGATGTGTATAGATAGCGAAAAACCCATCACATGTGAGTGGGAGCTATTGGAAACGTGTGTTTTCATACAATCCATCCATGATAGGCTTATTAAAATAATAATAATAATTAATAATAATAATAATAAAAATTTAATCTTTTATTTTTGGATAACTCTCTACTATTTGAATAAGAGTGGGAAGTTATTCTTTATTCTATGATAACTACTAAAGATACTTATCTCATGCAGAGATATAAAATAGAATATTTTCTTTTCAAGAATAAAAGAGGTAAGTGAATATAGTACACAAATTTTTTAGGCTCTCAAATTATCCTGCAATATATCAAGAAGCAAGTGGATTTGGATTGTGGCCAAAGATGTTTTTTATTCATGATTTACGTCCGACTGCGAGCATATTGGTTGATTGATGATTCACTCCACAGGGTTTCTTGAGATAACCTCTTGCACTTCAATGTTTGAAATTTATGAATTTTGAGCATTATAATTTTAAAAAAATATTTTTTTATTATTTTAATTATCCAAAAATTACTTCATTAGACCTATTGTAGGTACGAGGAAAAAGTTTCTGCCACAAAAGAATAAGAATAACTATTACAAGAGGAATAACTATCACAAGTCCGCTGGTTATTTAATTTCTTTCTTTTATGTATATATATATAGAAGGGGGCAAGCCTTATTACTTTTCTAATTAAGCAATAATCCAAACAATCAACTTTAATCAGGGTAAGAAGGTGAGATCTTGGAATACGGAAAAGTTTTTGAAGGAACTCCACTTCAAAGCCAAGCTCCTAATAATTTGATGGCGATAACATATGCCAGGAAGATAAGACGACGATGCCGTCCTTAGTAGCACCATCTTGCCAATTGGCTATATATATTTATTATTTCTTTCCTTCCAACTGGACTAGCGTGCTCCGACACAAACAAGTCCCTGACATCGAAGGCTATGAATGAGTCAGATCAGTTTGGGTTATGCTTGACCCATTTGGTTTCATTGCAGATCTAGATGTTAGATCCGGATCCAATCCGGAAGAAAATCAGATAAAAAATTCTTTACGCACCTCAGATGGTGCAAAATCGCATGCATCGTTCACGATGATTGATTCATGAGCCAGATCGAGATACGATGTATGAAAGAAATATTTTTTTTATCGACTCCATATGAGAACCAACCATAATGGACGGTGCGTGTGGTTCTGCACCACCCACACAGTGCACCAAAATATTCACAAATCAGATTGAATGTTAAGTCCATGAGAAAATTTTTAGGCCTAATAGACCATTCAAGTTGGATCAGGGTTATGCATGACTAAGTCCGAAATAGAAATATTGGGGTTCAATTCAGACCCATATTACTTACCATTTCATTTTGTAGAAATTCTATAGAAATTTTCATTTCAAAATATCTAATTATATCTTTTTTTTTCATAAATTTTGATTAGTTTTATTAAAGATAACAATTTTAGCTGATCCATAGGATAGTCGATCCGACACGAATTAGGTGGATTTTATCCGACTCTATTAAAATCCGAAGTGGATATGGATTGTAGATAAAATATCCGAAGTATATTCGAATCAAATACAAATAACTAAATGCCCCACTCTGAATCCAACTCAATATAATATTAATCTAAATCTATTCTTTCAAAATTATAATTATTTTTTAATATTTGCATAAAAAAAATTTTATATGATCCGACCTATCTTATCTATCCAACCTGTACAATTACTTAATCCGACCCAAAATGGGTATAAAAATAGATATGAATGCGGGATTTTTACTTATCAGATGGATAAAGATATTGGCCGGCCCCGTGCATACATGATCCGTCGTAATCTCTAAGCTTTTATTCATGTTAGATATGCTTCATTGTAGCATCCCATATTCATAATATCTTATTCAGGTTAGGGTTATTCCAATGGATATAAGACTGGTTGCCCTATGACACAAGCGCACAAGACAAGAATGGCTCCTCTATTCCTCAGATTTGACTTGCATACGGTATAAAATAGTGTCCTTTCCATTGCAACGCTTCAGCACCTATCCGCGTATAATTCTGCTTCCATCAAAAGTTGGCTGTGCAATTTTGGTGACTAGGCTGGGGCTGTTGATAGGCCCCGACCTGGGGTCCACCAGCTGCCGCTCTGAAGTTCCCACCCAGGACTGGCGAGACCTGTGGGTGCATCATTTGATGGGGACCCGAGATGGGGGCCGACTGTGGTCGATGGTACAAGCCTGGTTATCGAACATGAGAAGGCTCTGTTCCAGCATTGAATGCAGGATGGGCAGCGTGGATCGGATAAGATTATCCGTAATCGCGCCTGATAGGTTCTAGCCAGATCAGGCCGGGAAAAAAAAATAATAATAAGGCGACGTTTTCTCTACTTTTTACGGACCGGTCCTATTGTGACCGTTACGAAATACCCGTTGTGCGCTTTGAGATAATCGTTATACAATATTTTTTATTTGATCACCGAGGCTCTGTCTGGCTGTAGCGAGTGACAGCATCCAAGTGGATGGTGAGCAACTCTGAAAATCATCATGATGCCTCAAATATGGAAGAGACCTCGAATATGAAAGACAGATCGGAATCAAATTGGAAGACAATATAAAGGTGCACCATGTATATCTCTCCAAAGCTATCATCGAAGAAGGTGAAGAAGCTCATCAAATAATTTCCAAAGGTAGTTGAGTTTTTTGAGGACTTGAGAGAGGAATCAGAGAGTTGGGCAATCTTAGTGGTGGTGGTGAGGAGTCTTGATCGAAAAGTGACAGCAAAAGCGGTGGCTAGGAAGTTCCAACTATAAATTGGGTTGAAAGGGGAGGTGGTGGGCTACAGGCTAGAGAAAGACTTCATTCTCTTCTGATTCAAGAAGGCCAGAAAGAGAGATCTGATTCTCTACAGGTTATGGGTGGTCGTCGGACAAGTACTGACGATGGAGCCTTGGTGGCCCGGATTCTTTCCGTCAGAGGGGGCCATCCGATCGGCCCTAATTTGGGTCCATTATCATGGCTCCCGGTGGAGTTCTGGAGAAAAGTAGTGATCAAAGAAGTCCTCCATCTGGTCGGAAAGCTTTCATTCATGAACGATTGCACAACAGAACAAAGAAGGCTCAAATTTACTCGGACATGTGAGAAGATCGACTTCTCCGAGCCATTGAGACTAGGGGTGTTAATCAAGTGTTTGGAGGACCTTTTCTAGTAGAGGTTCATATATGAGAACCTCGATGGCATTTGCCTCCGGTGTGGTCGCTTCCATCTTCCGAAGGAGGCATGCCCAATTGGAGGGGGAGGAGGAGACTTGGTGGTTAGATAGTGCTCAGAGAATGTTGATCCGGGCTGAAAGGAAGGAGATGGGAGCGGTAGTTGATGGGCCGCACCTTGGGTCGTGGCTGGTGACCATCCATCGATGGTAGCCTAAGCCAGAGGTGCCGATTGGTTAGAGGAAGAAGGAGACTGAGTCACTCGGCCCTCTTAAGTCGGAGCCAAAGGCAAGTCAACTCGGACCAGGATCTGTTCATGTGGGCTCGGACTGGATTGACTCGATGGCTAGATCTAATGGCTGGATCAAGCCTACCAAGATCGCACAACAGTGATCATCCCTCTAACCCAGGTCTGAATCAATGGCCAAATCGGACGATGGCGATGCCAAGATAGGTGTGGAGAGTATCTCGGGCCTAAGCCCAAGCATGGCCTGGCCCACCAATAGGTTTTGCCTATTGGTGCTAGATCGAGACATGAGTGACAACCTGTTTGGAGGTGGGCTGGCAGGATCGTTAGGTAGGCTTAACCCAACCCAAATGCGCTCGACCCCTTGATTTTGATGTGGGTCAGGTGCTTGGAGGCTTAATGGATGGGATTTAGGGTCTGTTGGATCCAGAAAATGGTCTGGGAAGAATAACAAGACGAAAGACAAGGCCTTGGCCCTCTCGAAGGTCCGAGCGAAGTCGGCAGCTAGCATTAGAGGCCCTAGGTCTTCATCTTCTCAGCTAGAACCCCAGGGAGGAGGGGAAGGCACCAATTCAGATGGAGGAGTTGGCATTTGATCTTGGTGCCTTAGCTGAGTAGGGGCATTCTGACAAGGAGCTGGAGCCCTTGATGGAGCATGACCCTGTGCCTCTCACGAGGGAGGACCTAGTGCATATGGATACATCGGTGGGAGGTCAGGATAAGGACCATGAGGATGCAGTTGTCTAGCTGAGGCAAGCCATCCATGGGGTGGGGAAGAGTCTATCAACGATAGACTTGGTGGCAGCTAAGACTAAGAAATATATTCAGGTTGAGGGGGTTACTAGTGTGGATTCCCTTCCTATCAGTTATCACAATGAGGCTATTAAGCTAGAATATCCAGAAGGAGGGGAAGCCCTCCTTCCTATCAACATTTGACAAAATTATCTAGGGGCATTGCCCTAATATTTGTGTTTTGCTCGAGACCCAGCTTTTGGAGGTGAGGCTTGTCAGTGCCAAATTATGGATTTCGATGATGTGGAGCACCTACATAGTGAAATCTAGGGGCCTGTCAGGGGGGATCTTGATGATGTAGAGATGCAGCTCGATCAGGATAGGCGCTTTCCGTAGATACAAGCAGCAGGTGGTTTTAGTCATCTCGAAGCAAACCGAAGGACCTTGGCTTCTATCCGGAGTATACATAAGCACCGAGTATAAGGGGTGGAGCATGCTTTGGTCTGAGATTTTCAAGATGGTGTCACGGAAGCTTGCCTTCTCTTATCATCAAGGACTTCAACTGCATTATGGGGTCTCATAAGAAGATGGGTGGTAGGAAGTTTGTGGACAACATTGATTCTAGAAAGTTCAAAGAGTTCTTTGGCATGTGGGCCTAATTAATCTTTGCTGCTTTAGATCTAGATTTATCTAGTGCAATAATCGATAGAGAATGGTTAGGGTTTGGGAGAGGATTAATTGGATGCTTGCCTCCATTAATCAGTTCCAATGCTTTCCAAGGCGCCAAGTTTAGCACCTCACAAGAATCGCATTGGACCATTGTCTGATTCTTATCACCACTCATGGCCCGTACATGCTCAGAGCCCCATTCAGGTTGGAGAAATTTTGGATCTTCTATCTAAGATTATAGAATATGATTAGGAAGGTGTGGAGGATGCCAGTCCATGGAGATGTGAGGTATCAAGTGATTCAAATGCTAGAGCTAGCTAGATGCTGACTCCTTCGATGGAACTATCTTGAGGTTGGTGACATCTTCAGACGAATTGAGAGAGTAGAGGCAGACATTGTGGAGTTACAGAGGAGAGAGGATCAAGAGGGGGCCTCTAAAAGTTTGACTTGAGGGAGCTTCGTCACAAACTCTCGATATACCATTTCCTGCTGAGATAGTAGGAGATACTATAAGGGCAAAAGTCAAGAGTACAATGGATCAAGGAGGGTGACCGAAATACTAAATTTTTTCATCAGTCTACTATGATTCAAAGATCTACCAACCACATCGAGCAGCTGAGAAAAAGTGATAAGTGGTATATTTTTACATTTATTGAAGATATTTTTGATAATTTATGATGCTAACATCTTCTTAAAAATCCTAACTTCATGAATTTATTGAATTTTCTTAAAAAATAAAAAATTTAATTAAGTAATTTATAAAAATATGAAATTAGATATATTTATAAAAAAATAGATGTTAATTTAATTAAGTAATTTAAGCATCAAAATGAAAAAAAAATTTAAAAAAATTTAATGTATATTTTTTTCAATTTTTCATATAAAAATTGGAGCAAAAACAGAGCTAAAATATCCTAAAAAATAAAAAAAATAGCCTTTGATGTATGGTGGACCGGTCGGTTGGTCCACAGAGCCAGGGCACGGTCCACAGAAAACTTCACGCAGTCCACAGGCGTGGCTTACAGCGAGAGAAGAATTCTGAGCATGATCCAACGGCTAAAATTCATTTCGATCTAGATCCAACGGTCAGCATCCATTGTCAGTTTATAAAGAGAAGTTTTTGTACGATCCGACAGCCCAGAAGTGATCCATCATGCGATCAGACGGCTGTGTTAAGAATTTAAATTGCACGATCTGACGAGCAGAACTTCATTAGAACTCGGATCCAACGATTGACATTCGATCTGACTTTGATGAGGAATAAAACTATAGATTTTGGGCAGATCTGGGCAGTCCGAAGCTGATCCGACGGGCAGAAATATTTCTAGGAGGATTAATATGATTTCTAAGGGTTTTAGGACTCCTTTTCCTACCAAAAAATTATAAAAAATTTATCTATAAATAGGGAGTTCGGGAGTAAGCTTTGTGAGCAAAAAAATTAAGTAGAAAGTGAGAAAAAAATAAAAAAAAAATAAAATAATTTTAGAAACCCAAAGAAAAGAAGGAGAGAAGTCGGTTCGCTCTACAGAGTACGACGGAAGATGGAGAGATCATCAACCATCTTTTCGATGAGGCTTGACTGATCAACTTCAGATCTTTATTACAATTTTATTTTTATTTTATTTTATTGTTCCTTTTAAATTTTTTATACTTAAATTTTAATTTCAATTAATACAAAAATTATTTTTCTATACTTTAAATTCCTATCTTTTATTTTTTGTACGTAGATGCTAGGATCTAATTAGTAGATCTTAGTACCAATTTATTTTTATATTTTTTAAATTTTTATTATTTATTTTTATTGTAAGTAGATGCTAGGATCTAGTTAGTAGATCTTAATATCTGATTTATTTTTCATACTTTTAATTTTTATTTTTTGACTTAAATTACTTTCTCTAAAATTTTATTTTCTTTTTGCAAAATCAAAGATTTCAAATTAAAATCCTGCCTTCTCTGTGGATTCGATCCAACTCACTACTTTCTACATATTTTTAATTTTTATTGAAGTCAAAATTTGATTGATAATCACAGTGTCCTAACGACAGCATCACGATCGCATAAAAAAATGATGGTAGAGTAGTGGATGATAGTGAAGAGATCAGGAGGCAGATCTTTCAGTTTTTCAGATCATGATGGGCTATAACTTTAGATAGAGATACCCTCCCTCCAGGGGTCCCAACCTGTGACCTACATTTTCAATCAAGAGAATGAGGTCCTAATTGATCTAGTGTTTGCTTAGGATGTGCACAGGGCCCTCTAGTCTCTTAGAGAGGATAAGGTGCTCGAGCTAGATGGATTCTCCCCTTATTCCATTGGTATTGGCCTATTGTCCTGAGGAAGATGGTGGAGTCAATACTGTGTTAGATGTATATCCTAGAAGTCAATCTTGACTAACATATTTCATATCTTTAGGATATAATTTTGTACTTATTAGGCAGTTATATTACCATTCATGTCTATGTATCCATGAATCATCCAAGAGGTTAACAAGATGATGACATATATTCTCAAAGAGTTAAAAATTTGAGGTATATGTCATTGATGGTTGATTCCTAAATTACTCTTGATCATAGGATCATCATGGGGATGGTGATTGATCCGGATAGATCAGTGCATGGATCACATTCTTCGGATAGATGAGTCTCGAGTTTGCAGTGTAGAGACACTGGAGCGAGAGTGCAGGTGCTTGTTAGAGAACAACTAGTACTGAGCATGATCAATACGAGAAGTTACATAATGTCTGCTCACTCGTTAGTGACTTTCTCGATGCTGTAGTTGCATGACTGGTCCTTTGATCTGAGATGACACTACTGCTCGTAGTGAGGCTGCTGGAGTTTGACTGACACATCAATATGAGTCTCAAGGAGTCCTTGTAGTGGATGTTGGCGACAGTTGGTCCACTGTAAGAGTGGGGTGTACATCAAGATAGGATCTATCGATCCTAGTAGAAGGGAGTAGTCCTATGAAATTTAAGAGGCTGAGTCCTTAAGTCTATGGTCATAGCAGTATGATTGATAGAAAAGAACTTTTATAGAATCACATATGGATTTAAGCTGATTGAATATATCATATAATCAATGTCAAGGTTTGACAATTTATCCATGACTTGCCATCTAGTTGAAAATCATGATAAAGGGACTGAATCACACATTAACTACATCTAGAGGTTCATTTCAGTTCTACTAGATTGCCACTACATACTGCTAGGTGTCACTAGTGGATTGTGAAAGCTCACTAAAATTATTCTGGATCGATAATCCTTGTTGAATTAAAGTAGAATTATTCTGACTCATTGAAAAGAGTTTCAATGATACGATGATAGAAATCATTGTATGTCTCACTACCAGATAGAATTGAATCTATGAGATCACATAACAAGAAATTAGGTCTGAAATAAGTAATTGAGCTTATGAAGTATCAATTAAATTTAGAAAAACCTATTGGATTCATGGTAACCTTGCTAGTACATGATTGATCCAATTTCTCTTTCCGTTGAGATTACTTATTTGATAAGTTAATTCTAACTTAATTATCTGCTAATAACCCACATGATTAAGATTCATGAGACTTCAAATATTGGGTGTCTAAAGTTATAGATCACATAAATTAAGGGTGCAAGTCCCTTATGAATCTTCTTGATGGTTATTATGGGGCGCCACCTTGATTTGATCAATTTGGACGTGTCCATTGATTAGAGTGCCTTTTATTTTCATATAGGTCATCTCTTGGGTGTGTTTTGGGATATCTAATTATGGGTGTAAGGACTCTAATTGTTGGTACCTAATGGGCTTCCTAATGTAAGTTGGATAACTTAAGTTAATAAGAATTCTAATGCAAGTAGGACTTGTATTATGAGATTGAATAGAATTCAATCCTTATGCTTATTTAAAGGAACCTCCCCTAACATCCCTAGATCATCCAAATCAGACAGCTCCTCACACCCAAAGGCTCTCCTCACGCCCTCTCTTCTTCCCTTTTTCACTTCTCTTGGACGCTCTACACGCCCTTCCCTTGGGACGCGCGTCCCAAAGTGTTCCATGCCCAAAAAAGTTTAGGTGTCTCTTCCTTACTGGTTTCTAGCATCTGGTAGTAGCACATAGTAAGGAGAAACTCTGAAGAAGAAGAGAAAAAGAAGATCAAAGAGAAAGATCAAGTGTTGATCGCAATCCAAGCTTCGTTCAGATTCAGTAGGTTAAATTTTGGAGATTCAAAATTCAGATTAAAGAAGACTATTCCTGACTGATATCGAGTGGATACTCATAGAGGTCAGATACTTGTATAGCTAATAGAGAGCCTCATCTCTTTTAGATCCAGATTTGAAGAAAGAAATTGCAAAACAAGTATGTAATTTGATCACAATTTAAATTTCAGCATATAAAATAGATCCATATGATTTTATATTTTTATATATATATAATTTAAATTAAAAATATTTTAATCTTATTCTCTACTACGATATTTAGAATATAAAAATTTTGAAATACATATACTTGTACCAAACCCCGAATCCTAACAGTGATATCAGAGCCATGGGTTTTCATATGCTGAATTTTAATATACATATTTTTGAAAAAATTTTAAAATCAATCTTTTCTTGATACATGAGATGTATGGATGGATATTTAAATCTAAAATTTAATTTTAGATTTAATTCTAGAATATATAGTTGATATGTTGATACATGCATAGATTTGAAAATTGATCTAGAAAGAGTTCTAGTTCATATGAAATAGATACATGCATGAAACTTGATTTTTTTGTGATCTAAATTTTGATTCATATATATGATATATGATTATATATTTAGATTATAAATTTGACTTTAATCTGATTTATGATTAGTATATGAGATATATAATATCATGTTTAGATCTAAAATTTTGTTTAAGATCTAATTTTACATGCATATATGTGACATATATTTGTATATTATAACTTGAAAATTATTTTTATATTTTAATATTTATTTTTATATAAAATATTTAGATCTGAAATATAATTTTAGAATCTAAAATTTATGTTTGTGTATGAAGATTTTGGTCATGAAAAAATCAAAAATTAGGTCATGTAATAGGATTACATCTAAGGTTTTTGATTTAGGATATATGGATCTACTTCGATTAAGTAATTAGTTAAATCGAGTCAAGTATTGAATTGAGTTAGATCAATAAGTTAATGATCATATAATTATTGTTAATCAAATCGATTGAGTCCCATATGTAGAATCGATTAACCTAAGGACCTAATTTGGCTTGTTGATTTGAACTCAATTCACTTGAGCTAACCAATTCTGATCAATTGTCCAATTGATATTTAAGATAAGTAATTTAAAGATGATTATTTAATTAATTTTATTCATTTATCTGATCAATTTATTGATGTCTAAAGAAAGCAACGGGGGGACCCCCACTAATCTCCACTTACCTGATCAATTTGAAAAATTGAGTCATAAATATGATTGCTTGGTGGTTTGATTTAGCCCATGTCAATTACATCAGTCATATGATGATTGATTAGATAAAATCTAAACTCAAATCTTTTCATAAAATATTAAGTCCAAGGTCTTCCACTGTTGTAGATATGCGGACGTGCTACCGACATTGATTGTTCTCGACTGGTCACAGTGGTTCAGTTGCATCAGGAACACGCAACCACTCTATTAGCAAAGAGTTGCTGTAGGATAAAAATAAGGTTGGGCCCAATAACTGTTAGGTGAGGGACCTAATGATGGCTTTACACCTATTTGTGAATGGTGGGTCTGACTTAACTAAGAAGTGTGGACAATAACTGTTAGATGAGCCCACATGACTTAGAGACCAAGTGGCTGCAATATACTTAGAGAAGCATTTGGGCAAAGAGTTATCCACACATCGATGTTTATTTGTGTTATCAATAACTGTTAGGTGAAGTGCACGGTATCGGTGGGACCGCAGCACCCACTAAAAATTTAATTGTCATATTAGGATTTTCGTTTCTCCACCTGAAGAGTGTGAGAGTTCTGATAAAATAGTAGAAGTCTTTTTTTGCATCTAAAAATCTTTAGAGTAAAATTATAAAATAAATATAAATATCCAATTAAAATTTTTGCTCTCTGTTGTTGATTGTATCAGCTTCCAATCCTCTAGCTTAAATCTTAGATATCAATCGATTAATCGAAATCGAGTACATAGACTGGCTCACAAACTTAAAAATTATTTTTAATTTTAAAAAATTAAATAATATTCTCTATCAAGTTATTCTAATATTAACAACCCATCCAACCCATAGTCAACGAGCTGTACTTGATGAGTGGATGGATAATGATAATAAAGATAGGTGCTATGCATGAGTACATGTACACTGCCAACAACATGTTGATTCATCCACAAATATTGTGAGGTGATCAGAGTTACATAGCGCATGTGATACATGATGGACAGTCAGTCTTTGATCGTTATTTGATAATGATCGAGGACATTAAAGAGCTTAAAAGGCTCGACATGACTATGCATAAGGAATTATTCATGGATTTGATCCTACGATCCCTGATTAGTTTATATGGATAATTTATGATAAACTACCATATGAAAGAGCATCATAGTACTTTATCTGAATTGGTCAAAGTATTGATAACAAAGGAACCTTGAAAGAGTTCAGAGATAAATACTTGGAGAGCCTAAAGAAATAAAGACACACCTAGAGTAGGTATGTCAAAATTATTCAATACTATCCTTACGATTTTTTTTCTCCTAGTTGAGCTACAGACTCTAGTGTAGAGTCGATAGAAAGGTAGAGAGCTGTGGAAGTAACCCTTGAATTGACTATAGGGTAACAATTGCTGCTGCGGCCATGGATATCTATCCTTTGCGATCATCATTTGGATTTAGTTCTTAGAGACAGTCTCTATCATTTGCATGTTGATGCATATGTAAACTTAATTGAGCAATCAGTGAATGCCATTGGATCTGAGAGATCCAAAATTGAGATAAAATTTAAAGTATATGTGGAACCTATAGCTAAGTCATATTGGAAAAGAAATGATTAACAAACTAAAAAATTATGGGCTTGGGCTTATTGACTGTTGAGTCAAATCTAGTTTGTGCATCATCTCTTTGAGAAAATATAACCAAACTACTCTTATGGGATAAGAAAAAAAAGACCACTGAGATACTTATCCTTATACACATTTGATGTGCATGTGATGTGCTAACCAAAGAGTTGTCTCTACTTTGTATATGAGATATAAATCTGAAATTTTTGAAAGGTTCAAAAAATTCAGATGTAAGTAGACAAACAAATCGAAAATTTTTTGAAGGTACTTCAATTAGATCGAGGATACAATACCATTGAAAAAAAATTTTCAATTATCTCATAAAATGATATTGTTTCATATAAGATTCCTCTTAGTAAATCTCAGCTCAATAAGATAAGAAGAGTCATGGGACTATATGAGATATGATCTGATCCATAATGAAATTCACTGATTTATTTATATTTCTTTAGGGACATACTTTATTTCTATGAAATTGGGTTCTCTCAAAATCTATTCCTACCACACCATATAAGATATGACATGGTGAGAACTGAATCTTGATTATTTTAAGATTTAAGGATGTCCAACCTGTGTCTAAGACAGCAGGTGGATATGTTAGAGGATAGATCTATAAAGCTCTTCCTAAAAGAGTTTGAGATATTACTTTCCGATGGGATTATAATGTGATTGTGACTCAATGCTATCTTCTTAAAAAATTGTTTAACCAAGATGAAAGTGGAAGAAAAGTTAAGCTCTAAGAGAGTGTCTCTAAAGAGCAGGCAGCCTTGGGACCTTAAGAACATATTAATCATGAGTCAGTAGATGTGTATTCCTCCTCGACCTCGTACACATAGTAGGATCTCCAATCCTCTCGAAAGGTACTTGAGTATGCTTAATAGAGGATGTAGAGAAAATCATTTATCATGGGAGATAGAGAACATAAAGATGATCTCCAAACCTACAATGAGGCGATGTGAGACATCGACTCCGAAAAAGGATGTGAAATAGCTTTTCTGAGTAGAGATCTTTTGAAGATTGCTATATAGAATAGCCAATGGATTTCACTTCTTATGATAGGTGATCACAAAGACTACAATATCCTTAGAGTTGAAAAATTTATTTCAATGATATGATCAAATTATTTGATTAGATATAAGAAATTATGAGTTTCAAAAGGGTCAGTGGGAGTGTCCAATACTGATATCTGTTAAAATATAGTTGAATATAGATTTCTCCATGAAAGATATAAAGTGAGCATCCTAAAGATCCATAGAGATAGATATAATTGGATGCTTGTCAATAAAGTATAGAGATCGGATGCTGAAAGCGTTCAGCATAGAAATCTCGGAGAGGGGTCTGCTACCCTTTTAGGCATAGTCATATGCCATAAAGTATTTGAACTGATTATTCCGTGATTGTCACAAGTAGATATTAGTTATATCCAGGCTGTGAGTACTTGATTGCTGTGAAAATATCCTTAAACTCTTAAAAAGAACTGAAAACATATTCAGAGAAAGATCAAAGCTAGGAGTGGGAGGATACACTAATTCAGACTTTATGTCTGATGTTAATAGTAGAATGTCTACATCATGGATGTGTTCCTATGTCAATATCTTGAAAAGATTTTAAATAATCGATCAATGAAAGCTGAGTACACTGTAGATGTATAGGATGCATTCTGGTTGTAATGTTAGTTGCAGAATTAGTTATCATACCATCAGATGCCGTGATACTATACTGCAAAGAAAATGGCACTATAGCCCTTGCTAAAGAGTCAAAGTCTCACCAGATATTCAAACACATAGAACAGCAGAGCACGCGACTACCTCGAGTAGAAATATATAGAGATGTAGAGAGTAAACTCCACATGTGATATGGATGACCCACTGGTAAGTCACTTGGCTAGCCTAAGACTATAGCCTATCTTATGAAGATAGGGCTTGGTATATAGTAGATTGACTTTAGTGTAAGTAAAAGATTGTTGAATGTATGTCCTAGAAGCTAATCTTGGCTGACACATTTCATATTTTTAGGACATGATTTTGTATTTATTGGATAGTTATATTACCATTCATGTCTATGTGTCCATGAATCATCCAAAGAATTAACAAGATGATGACACATATTCTCAAAGAGTTGAGAATTTGAAGCATATATCATTGATGGTTGATTCCTAAATTGCTCATAGTCATAGGATCATCATATGGATGGTGATTGATCCAAATAGATCAGTGCACCGATCACTTTCTTCAGACAAATAGATCTCGAGTCTGCAGTTTAAAAATACTGGAGCGAGGGTGCAGGTGGTTGTTAGAGAACAACTAGCACTGAGTGTGACCAACACGAGAAGTCACATGGATGTCTGCTCACTCATTAGTAACTTTCTTGATACTGCTGTTATATGACTGGTCCTTTGACCTGAGATGATACTGCTCGTAGTAAGGCTGCTGGAGTTTGACTGACACATCAATATGAGTCTCAAGGAGCCCTTGTAGTAGATGTTGACGACAGTTGATCCACTGTAGGAGTGGGATGTGCATCAAGATAGGATATATCAATCCTAGTAGAAGAAAGTAGTCCTATGAGATTTAAAAGACTGAGTCCTTAAGTCTATGGCCATAGCAGTGTGATTAATGGACAAGAGTTTTCATAGAATCATATATGGACTTAAGCTGATTGAATCTATCATATGACTGATGTTAAGGTTTGACGATTTATCCATGACCTGCCATCTAGTCAGAACTCACCATAGAGAGACTGAATCACATATTAACTATACCTAAAAGTTTATTTCAGTTCTACTGGATTACCACTATATACTGCTAGGTGTCACTAGTAGATTGTGAGAGCTCACTAGGATTGTTCTGAATCGACAATCTTTGTTGAGTTAGAGTAAAATTATTCTGATCTATTGAAAAGAGTTTCAATGATACGATGATAGAGATCATTGTATGTCTCACTACTAGATAGAATTGAACCTATGAGATCATACAATAAAGAAATTAGGTCTAGAATAAGTAATTGAGCTTATGAAGTGTCAATTGGATTTAAAAAAATCCATTGGGTTTATGGTAACTTTGCTAGCACATGGTTGGATCCAATTCTTCTTTTTGTTGGGATTACTTATTTGATAAGTTAATTTTAACTTAATTATCTGCTAATAATCTACATGAATAAGATTCATGAGACTTCAATTATTGGGTGTCTAAGGTTATGGATCACATAAATTAAGGGTGCAAGTCCTTTATGAATCTCCTTGATAGTTATTATGGGGTGCCACCTTGATTTGATCAATTTGAGCGGTCCATTGATTAGAAGGCCTTTTGTTTTCATATAGGGCATCTCTTAGATGTATTTTGGGGTGTCTAATTATGGATGCAAGGGCTCCAATTGTTGGTACCTAATGGACTTCCTAATGTAAGTTGGATAATTTAAGTTAATAGGAATCCTAATGCAAGTAGGACTTGTATTATGAGATTGAATAGGATTCAATCCTTATGCCTATTTAAAGGGACCTCCCCTAAGATCCCTAGAGCATCCGAACCAACAGCTCCTCATACCCAAAGGCTCTCCCCATGCCCTCTCTTCCTTCCTTTTTCTCTTCTTTTAGGTGTTCTACACGCCCTTCTCTTGAGATGCACATCCCAAGGTGTTCCATGTCCAAAGGAGTTTGGGTGCCTCTTTCTTACTGCTTTTTAGCATCTGGTAGCAGCACATAGCAAGGAGAAACTCTAAAGAAGAGAAGAAGAAGAAGATCAAGGAGAAAGATCAAATTTTGATCGCGATCCAGGCTTTATTTAGATTTAGCAGGCTGAAATTTGGAGATTCAAAATTTAGATTAAAGAGGATTGTTCCAGACTGATCCAAAGTGGATACTCATAGAGGCTGGATACTTGTGCAACTAATAGAGAGCCTCATCTTTTTTAGATCCAAATTTAAAGAAAGAGATTGCTAAACAGATATGTGATTTAATCACAATCTAAATTTTAGCATATATCAATTTCAGCATATGAAACAGATCCATGTGGTTTTATATTTTTATGCATATAAAATTTAAATTAAAAATATTTTAATCTTATTCTCTACTATAATATTTAGAAAATAAAAATTTTGAAATACATATGAATGCACCAAACCCCGAATTCCAACATGCTGATGAAGTTTAATTCCAAAGGCCTTCCAGAGGAGTGGAAGAAGATACTAATCACCCTCATCCCAAAGTAACCTGATGTGTTTGTATAAAGGTACTTCAGACCGATCAACCTCTACACTATTCTCTACAAAGTGTATGCCAGGTTCTTAATCAGATAGCTGAAGCCAATTGTACCTCATCTGGTCAATCCAGCATACGATGCTTTTGCCAATAGCTACTGCATCATCGATAATATCCTACTCATCCAAGAGTTCATGCATGATCTATGGCAAGCACCCAATAATCAAAGCCTAATGGCAATCAAGCTGGATATAGAGTGGACTTATGATCGGATGAACTGATGCTTTCTGCATCAGATGCTATAGGATTTCAGCTTCTAGGATAGATGGATCGAATGATCATGGAATATGTGGAGACCTTAAGCTTCATCATTTCTGATCAATTATGCCCCAACAAAGTCCTTTCACTTAATGGTTGGGCTTCACCAAAGTTGCCCTCTTTCCTTCTATCTATTTATTTTGTGTGCTGATGCTCTATCCCAGGCATCGAGGGCAATGGTTCAACGGTCGGAGATAGAGCCCTACTAGTACACCCCTGGGGTTCAACTGCTTTCGCACCTTCTTTTTGTATATGACTACCTTCTTATTGGCCGGAACTCGATCCAAAATGTGAGGTACTTTGCATCCATTATTGAGGCCTATTGTTAGACTTGTGGCCCACTAGTGAACCTACAAAAGTCCACCCCAAGAAGAAGGTCTACATGAAGCAGAAGATTTGGGATAGGCTAAGATTCAGGAGTAGATCAAGAACCTGACCTATCTAGAGGTTCCTATCATGGGACCAACTTTGGAGGACCAAATATAGGCCCATGGAATAGTGGTCTAGGATCACCTCGAGGGCTGGCAAGCCAATATCTTTTTTATGATGGTCAAGATGACCCTTGTGAGATTGGTCCTAAACTCTATTCTGATCTATCTCTTAGCGAACATGATTATGCCGAGCTCTTATCTCAAGGGGTTGGAGCTACAATTCTAAAAATTCTTATGGGGCTCAAGGCATGATGGTCATGGGCTCCACCTATTATCCTAAGAGGTAGTCTGCTAATCTGTGAGGGATGGGGGCCTTAGGATTCAGTTCATGTTGGTCAAGAGGGAGGTGATGATTGTCAAGCATATAACTAGATTCCTTATCCAGCATGATTACTTATGGAGCAGGATGATGGGGGCTCAGTACGAGCCATGGAGTCAGGGGTCCCAAATCTGGACTGTTGGTGACTGCTTTTTTATTTGGAAGGAGATTTGTATCTGCACCCTAGCGGTGCATGACCCAGGTCAGATGGTTAATTAGGGATGGAATTTCAGTTGATGTGAGCCAAGATGTCTGGATTTCTAGCTTGCCTCACTTTCATTGGCCGACCAACGTTAGCATGGAGGTGAATAGCCATCTACGGTTCTGTGACTTGTTCACTGCTGATGGTAGAGGTTGGTGTTACCCAGAAAGGTAGCAATCCAAGAAGAAGGATGAATTGGATTCTTTAAAAAATTTAACTAAATCTATAATCTGAGCATGTATATGCTTCAATCTAAGTTATATGTTTAAGATGTGTAACATACAAGTAGCAACAGAATCAATATACATAATTGAGGATTTGCAAAAATTAAATTAAAGCTAAGCGAGAATTAAGAGCATGCAAAGCAAGAGACCAAAGGCACAATACAAAATAAAAATATTTATAGTGGTTCGGTGCAACCTCACACCTACATCCACTCTCCAAGCTCTCTTTAAAAAATTTTACTATAATAAATTCGATTATAGTGTATTTATTTTAATCAGAATCACAAACAAATTTAGTTGATTTTTTAGGATCACCAACCATAATATATACACTAATTATTTTTTGGACTCACAATCAATCCAGTTAATTTTATGAGCTTACCTACCAAATATTACACAATTATTTTTCAGGATCATAATTAAACTAAGTTGGTTTTATGGGCTCACCAACAAAACCTACAATGTTAATTTCGAGCTTAGATGGGTCTAATCCCCAAGTTTTTTTTTCTCTAAAGAAATTTGTAAAGAAAAAAAAATACAATATATGAAAATTTTCAGCACAAAGCAAAAATAGAAAAATAAACTCTTTAAGCTCGAAGAAGTTGCTGATGCTTTGTTTGATTGAGACTTGAACTTCTCTTCTTTAAAGTTTGAGAGGATGTGGAAGAAGTTAGAGAAAATTGTTCTTGAAAGCACACTCAAAATTTTATACTTAATTTATCTTTTTTTTTCTCTCAAAGATATTCAACAGTGCACACTCAAAAAGATATTTTTCTTCTTTTAATTCTCTTAATCTTACTTTTCAAATCATTCTCTAATTTTTAATAGGCTTGAAAGTGGCTGAAAAATGAGTTTTGATTGTTGGAAGAGCTGGAATAGGCATTAGATTCAAAAACTAGCCATTTGCAAATGTGCAAAAAACTAGTCGTTAGTGTTATCCCAAGCTAAGGGTTGACTCCAATTTCTCAGAGATCGACTCCAGCTATCTTGAGGTCGATTCTAAATATTCAAGAGTTGACTCTAGCTGTAGTTCTAAAAATATAGTCTTATATCTTTTCTGAGAGAGTCTGCTTGAACTGTTCATGAGTCGACTTGAGCCTATGACAGTTCTGTTCCAACATGCCAAAATGGACTCCTCTTATCCTGGGGTCGACTCCTTTAGATCAGATTTATGAAATTTTATTCTTTGAAGTATTTTAGTTTGGCATCTTTGAGGGAATCTTTTTTATGAATAATTCTTCAATTTAAGCATCTGAAAATTTTTACTTTCATCCTTAAAATATATGATTAGTATTAATTATACTCAATATTTTAGAATCATCAAAATCAATCATATGGTCAATAATCTTTCCTTTTTGATGATGACAAAATTTGAATATATGCACAAATAAACATAATGTATTTTAATTAATTTACTAACTAAATCATAAAGTGATAAAATAAATACATGTGAACATATACTACATGAATATTACCATTATATTCAAGAGTGCATGCATTCAAAATTATATTCAATATAACATACTCATTTCATATAATTTTCTCAAGCAAACAAGTGAATATCTTAAGTATAATGAATCAAGTAATCAACTTAAGCATTTCAAGCATATAATCATCTCAAGCATATACTTAACATAACTCTTCTTCTTTTTGATAGCATTAAAAAGCACAAGAGAAGGATTTAAAATAAATCATCAAAATCAAGTAAAGATGTAAATCTAAAGATATTCAATTTGATTTGAGTTCTTCCCCTTTCAAATTTAACTTGGATTTAACTTTCAAATTCAGATTTTAGAACTTCTCCCTTTGTAGCTTCTCTCCTTTTTTGTATCAAATAAATTCTCAAATTTAGTTACAAAATTACTTTCAGCTTTAAAAATTCAAAAAGAATAAATCTTTTCAAGACTAAAAAAATTTAAATAGATCATTCAAAGCAAGGCACAAGATATACTTAGTTTCTCAAGAAATCATTTTTTTTTCTAAAGTAGTATCAATCAATTAAGTTTAGAAATGGTATCATGAATGTATCAAAGCAAATCTACAATCCTAGCACATAGCTAGCAAAATATGGTATCGGAGCAAAATAGGCTTAGAATAAAGAAGTGCATAGCAATAGTAGTCTATCAAATACCAATTAAAGATAAAAAAATTTAATTTTCAAAATTATATACTTCAAATTCAACTTGATACCAATTATGTAAGGCACTTTTCAAGTTTATTTTTTAAAAATGATTAATCAATGCATCAATTTTTCAAGTGCTAATTAATTTACAACAATGATGATATGATTAACTCATGAAAAGTATAAATGGCCAAATCAAATGATCAAAAACATATGATTCCTTGAATCAAGATAAGTAAGATACACAAGTTCATCAAAAATAAATTTCTTCTTAAGTTCAAAAATGATTTCCTCCAAAATACATCAAATTGATCACAAGAAGTAAGGTACAAATATTTATCAAAAATTTTTGTTCTAAGATTAATAATGATTTACCTTGTTAAGTTTCAAAGATGATTTCTTCTTTTAGAATTAATGATGATTTCTCCAAAATAAGTCAAATGAACAAAACATCGTGAATGCTCAAACAAGTTCATATGACAAAATCAGGACAAGGAAAATAATTTCTCTTATTAGGTTTAGAATTTTTTTTGGATTAATGATTCTTCAAATAATATTTTTTTAATAATAATTTTTTAAATAATATTTTCTTCTCCTATTTTTCATAAAAAATGCTAGAAAACTTGATTTACTTAATTCTCCTCCTATTTTTAATAGTTGATACCATAAGATTCATTTATCTTGATACTCCCGCTTTTTCTTCTAAATTATGCAATTCAATTAATTTCAAGAAAGTAAGATTTATATTTTTCTCTCTCATAGTTTTATAAACAAAGCACATATTGAATCAAACAAATAAGTATAGAAATCGAGCATATAACATCAAACATATTGAGTTTCTATAAAAGATGAACATTTCATTGATTGTCAAAAGGTAATTCCAATGATAGTAACAGACAGTACATCCAAAATGTATGCAATCTATATCTAAGAAAAAGATAGAATACTAGGAAAACTTTGGCTCTGCAAGATGAGTCCTAGCATCCTAACAGGGTCACTTTAAGGAGTGGGTCCAGGCAAGGTAGAAGGAAAGGATGGTCTGATGTCTCTAGATGACTAGCCTTAGTTATGAGCATCCTCTCTTATTGAAATAAGTGCCTGAATCAATCTCACTGTCTCCTCTCTGATCAAAAATAATACTTCCATTAGATCTCATCTCATCTGTTATGCCTCTGAAGTATATCTCTGAAGTTCTGCACAGACTGAAGTGACAATCCTGATAGAAACTCTCTTAATGAATGCATCCTTATCTAGTATATCAGATAGTCATGAGCTGCTCTCTATATGGCAGTTCCAAGAAAATGAAGCTATCTCTATCTGCTCATACTGCTCTACTGGCTCCTTAGTCCTGATATCTACTGTAATAGGCTCTGCTATAAGTGTCTTATTGTCATCATTTGCTGTGCATAAGTGCTAACACTGATATCTTTGATACCCTTAACATCATCTTAATCTAAAATAAATCTTAAATGTGTCGCTGCTTGAGATGATCCGAGGTGCTCTCATCGGTCGGTATACACAGCGTGCATCCAATGCTATCAATGTCCATCTCAATCTGCACGTCTTTCACTTTGAAAACTAGACTTCTAATCATGTTGATACCTATCCTTCTTTCTTACATGAGAGAACTACTTGGAGAAGCCCTAAATTTCTAAATTTCCTTATGGGATATTTTTTTCCTTTATGCGAGTTGCTTTCAATTAAGGTGCCATTGGAGAACAAGAACCACAAGAAATTACGTAGAAACAAAGAGGAAAATTTTAAATTTGGTGAGAGTGGGGTTTGAAAGGAATACGGCTTGAGAAAATTGAAAAATGGATGATAAAGCTCTGGAATATTTTAATTAAGAAATTCATTCCAGACACAGGAGCTGACTCCTGCTAAATCAAAAGTTGGCTCCTGAAAAGAGATCGACTCCAGTAAAACTATAAGTTGGGTCCTCACAGAATTCTTTCTCCTTCTAAAATCATGAGTCAACTCACCAGATCCAAGAATCAACTCCTCAAAGTAGAAAACAGTTTAAGAAGTTTAAATCCAAAGAAAATTGGCTCAATTTGAATAGGGATCAATGGCAATCAAATTATTGATAAAAAAAGATATTCAAATCAATTTGGGGCATCAAGAATTAATCAATTAGGGGGTTTATAATTAATCAAATCAAATAAGATCAAATCAAGGAGAATCTAGATGAAAGCTCTAAGGGTGAGGTTCATTGGGAGATTTTTAAATCCTTAAAGGTCAATGTATAATGCAAATGCAAATCAACAACATCAAGCACATGATCTTTTATGATTTGATGACTTAGCTTGATGTTCTTTGATCTTGCAATTTTAGATAAATTTTGATAATTAGATGTATTATGAGAATGTCAATATTTGTTTCATAAGATTTATACACAATTAATCTCCAATGCTATCAAACTTGTTTTGATTCAACTTTCTTTATGATCAAAATAACATGATATAGACAATTTAGGAACCATACAATTTTTTTTAAAATGAATAAAAACTTATTATGATGCAGCTTTTCCAAACACTTATCAATCAAAATAACATGATTCAAAGGGTTAAAAAAACATGCTGATTTTATGGTGCAAATAAAAGCTTATGGCAATCAATATGATACTAGAATTAAGAAAACAAATTTATCAATATATTTAAATAAGCAATGAGAAATCATGCATACATATGAAGCATCAAAATCAATCATTCAGGTAAAACAATATCAGAAATTAGTAATGGTATGATGTGAGAAAGATTTAGCTTTTATCAAACATCATCACCCATTCACTCAAGATCCTAAGCATCCATTTTCAAGAATTTGATCCCTTCAAGCCATTGGATGGTAGGCATACCTATAGAATCATTTTTGAAGCTTTGGTACCTAAGCTTTCTTAGATCCATGGGTGTTAGTGCTTATAATTTCTTTTAAAACCTAAATTTATTTAATTAAAGTATGATCAATTTTAATAGTATTTACATTCAAAAATTTTATGATCTACTTTATTGCATTTAAAGCAAGTAATTGAATGATTTTTATGATAAATTCTAAAAAATATACTTTTAAAAAATTTCTATTTTCCTAAAGAATTTGAACCAATTTCATTCTTATCAAAAATAGATTTTTGATTTTTCAGTATTAATTGAAGTTTTTCAGAGCTAAATATAAAATTTTCAACAATAAGCTTCAAAACTTTAATTTTTTTTCTTAATTTTGCATTTTCTCCTGTCGAGACTTTTTCAGATTTCAAGAGATTTTCTTTTTCTTCACCCAGGACTTCTTTTTCTTTCAAAAGTTCTTCTTTTTCTTTTGAAAGATTATTTTTTTCTTCAGCTAAAAGAAGATTTGATCTTTTAAAATTTTTATTTTTGAGCCTTAACTTTTTAAATATATCCATTAATTTATGAAAAACTTCAAATAATTTATTAAACATGAATTTGAAAGAGTTTTCAATATTTACCTCATTATCGTAAACCATGAGGCAAGGATTTACAATACGTTCTTCCTCTTTTTCATTTTTCCTTTCTTTGTCTTGCTTCCCCTTAGTCAATGCTTTCTTTTTTCTTTGCTTCTTTTTTTTTATTTTTTTTCATCCTCATGAGCTATGAGGCATAATTTTGAGAGCTGTTCCTTATTTTCTTTGAAGCTAGATTCTTTTTTTTGATTTACTCCCTCATAGATTCTTCCAATTTTTTCTACACATATTTAGCTGAAATACATGAAAAAATTATATTAAATTCATTTGCACCTAATGAATAATAAATCAAATTTATGGCCTTAGCATTTATTTTAATCATTTTTTATCATAAATCAATGCATTGGGTGTGTGTAGGCCATTGGCTGTAATGTTTCATAAATTATAATCATGTGCTTGTACACATATTTTCATCCTAACTTTTCAAAAAATATAATTTGATCTATTAAATAGTGAAAGATGATTTATAAAATAGGCTTCATTAAACAAAAATTTTATTTGGATTGCCATGATCTTTGACTCTAGACCGCTAGGTCAACAACAAATAACAGAGCATCCATTCTGATACCCCTTGTTACCTAGAAAGGTAGCAACCCAAGAGGAGGATGAATTGAATTCTTTAAAAAATTTAACTAAAACTATAATCTAAACATATATGTTCTTCAATTTAAATTAAGTTATGTATTTAAGATGTGTAACATGCAAGTAGCAACAGAATCAATATATATAATTGAGGATTTGCAAGAATTAAATTAAAGTTAAGCAAGAATTAAGAGTATATAAGGCAAGAGACCAAAGACATAATACAAATATAAAAATATTTATGGTGGTTTGATGTAACCCCACACCTACATCCACTCTCTAAACTCTCCTTGAAAATTTTACTATGATTAATATGATTATAGTTTATTTATTTTAATCAAGATCATAAATAAATTTAGTTAATTTTTTAAGATTACCAACCACAATCTATACACCGATTATTTTTCAGACTCACGATCAATCCAGTTGATTTTATGGGCTCACCAACTAAATCTTATATAATTATTTTTTGAGATCATAATTAAACCTAGTTGATTTTATGGGCTCACTAACCAAAATCTACAATATCAAATTTCGAGCTTAGACAGACCTAATTCTCTAATTTTTTTCTTCTAAAAAAACTTGTAAAGAAAATAAAATACAAGGTATAAAAATTTTCAACAAAAAGCAAAAAAAAAAACTCTTTAAGCTCAGAAAAGTTGCTGATGATTTGATTGATTGAGGCTTGAACTTCTCTTCTTTAAAGCTTAAAAGGATGTAAAAAAAGTTGGAGAAGATTGCTCTTGAAAGCACACTCAAAATTCTATACTTAATTTTTCTTTTTTCTTTCTCTCAAGGATATCCAATAGTGCATAATTAAAAAAAAATTCTCTTTTAATCTCCTTAATCTTACATTTTAAATGATTCTCTAGCTTTTAATAAGCTTGAAAGAGACTGGAGAATAAGTTTTGATCATTGAAAGAGTTAGAATAGCCATTAGATCCAAAAACTAGTCATTTGAAAGCATACAGAAAATTAGCCATTAGTATTATCCCAAGCCCGGGGTCGACTCCAGCTGTCTTGGGGTCGACTCCAAATCTTCATGGGTCGACTCCAGCTATAGTTTTGAAAATATAATTTTCTATTTTTTTTTGAGAGAATCGGCTCGAACTGTTCATGAGTCGACTCGAGCCTATGCTAGTTCTATTACAATATGCTAAAATCAACTGCTCTTATCCTAGGATTGACTCCTCTATACTAGATTTATGAAATTTCATTCTTTAAAGTACTTTGGCTTAGCATTCTTGAGAGAATTTTTTTCATAGATAAAATTTTCAATTTAAGCATCTAAAAACTTTTACATTCATCCTTAAAATATATGATTGTATCAATTATACTCAATATTTTAAAATCATCAAAATCAATCATATGGTTAACAGTTGGAAAACACAAGATATCACCTATTTTTTAGGTGGTCAACTCACTGATTAGATTCTCACCATTATGATTCCTATCCATTGAAGCCAAGACTTAAGGGTGTGGGGCTATTCATATTGCCTTAAGGCTCCTATAAGGATCTGTTTGAGATGTGCAGGCCTGCATTGGATAGGAGGATTGTGGCTACTTGGATCTGGAGAGTGGCTACTCATCTCAGGATGAGATTCTTTCTTTAGAAGGTTGTTTGGAGCTGGCCTCTGATGCATATATTACTCAAGGATAGGAACATGGAGCTTCCAATTTCTTGCCCAATCTATGGGTTAGAGGATGAGTAGATGAATCATGCCCTTCTGTATTGTTGAAGGGCAAGGTAGATTGGGAGGAGGGCAGATGGTCAGTCTTAGGAGACAAGCAGTGACTCTTGACTGGACCCCTTCCTGGCATATGTCATCTATTAGATCTAACTATCCAGAAATGGCTTGATCTTCGAAATCAAAGGGGTGCCTGCACATTGTGTATCAAAGAGAGTCATTTGCTTGACTATGGAATATGATTATTTTGATGCTACTGGCTCATCCCTTGATACCCTTGATTCCTGAGACTCCCATGCTGCTCCTATAGGTAGTGTTTGGATATCCTTTTTTTATTTCTGAAATAAGAATATGAATTCTTAGAGAATAGCTATTCACCATTGTTAATCCAGATTTCTGTTTGGTTGAAAATCTACTATTCCACCTAGAATAAGCAATTAATGCAGTCCTTATTCCATTTAGTTAAATGGTGCTCATTAAAGACCTAGAATAAGCTATTCCATAGTCCACCATGGAATAGCTAAACTAGGATAGATGAAAATATGGGAGGGTTGATCGAAATTACTAAATCAGGATGGCCCACCACCACTTTTTCACCTGTTTGGAGGAATAAGATGGAATAAGCCCTTATTCCACCCAGAATAAAGGCATCCAAACACTATCGTAGTGATTTGGAGGGTCATTTTTCTTTTTCGAGAGCCCCATTCTTTAAGATTTGCCATGGTTAACTTTGATGAAAGTGTCAGGGATGATAAGCATGGTGTTAGCTTTGTTATCTCAGATTCAGATGCCAAGCTGCTGGCTATAGGGGGCTCATATCTTGTTGATCCTTGCATCCCAAGAGTTGAGTTTTGAGCTATCTAGATAGGCATTATTTATACCAAGTAGAAGCTGTAGATAGAGAGATATTTCATAGAGGGAGATTCTATGACTATTATTGATTGGATCTGGGATAATACGAAGTACTTGGAGGCCTATCCACTCCTCCATGATATCTAGACATCCCTTTATGATTCCATCATGGTGTTTGTTCTGCATGTCTTCTGGAAGGCAAACAACACGATAAATTGAGTTGCATTTTAGGTTGCTGAGCATACTAGAGACTGGATTTGATGGTAGGGTGAGACATACCTATGGATCCTGTAAGATCTTTTGTTTCCAAATTTATGGATTGTACTCACACTAGAGTGGTGTGATCACCCACTCGTATCAAAAAAAAAAGAGATCTAACTTAGAGCTACATAATATATGAATTAGGTCAGATCGAATTATATCAAAGTTTAATAGATTCGGATGCGACATGAAATGTTGACCAGTTTCTATTTTAGCACTAGACTTGGCCTTACAAGTCCTCACAAACATATTGGATCATGTTGGATCATAGGTCAATCCGATCCATTTGCAGCATTATGGGGATCCTTGTCATTAGTCAGTTGATTTTGAGTCAAGTTTTTGGCCAAAAGAATGAAAAGGCAACTTATGAGCATATGATCAATCTATTCCACTCTAAAAGAGCAAATTAAAAGATCTTCTAAAAATTGATTTCATCCCTTCTTGTTAAGGATCTCTTTGGTGTGCAACATACCAATTTTACCATATTTTCTCCATTTTTTTCCAAACAAACAACATAGATCTCTACGTAGATTCAGTTGGTAAGTAGATATATCCTATAGAAACTGGTTACTAGGGACAGATAGATGAAATGTTGACCTACTTCAAGCCTATTTGTTTGAGTAATCAAAACCCCAGATCTCCATGTAGGGTTTTAGGGTGGGCATGCACAGCGGAAGCATAATGGATTTCAAAATTTAAATTAAAAAAATTTAAATATAAACTCTTAAATCAGTATCTCCTTTATGATTAACAATCATATATAATATAAATTTAAAATTAAATTTAAGCTATAGAAGAATACCTACAGCACTTAATCCAAGTTCCGATAAAACCTCTACTAGGCGCCCAATTGTTTTCCCTCCAACGGTGATCCACACAGGGCTATGATCAGGACACCAACTCTTTGAGATGATTTCTCCTCCAAAACTCTCACTCTGAGAATTTTTTTGGACACCAGGACCTCAAGACTCTCTTCTTCTTCTCCTAGCCTTCCTATCCCTACCTTTCTTCTCTTCTTGTCTTCCTTAATTCTCTTCCTAGACTCTTATCCTAAAATCAAACTTGTCCTTACTTTTCTGGACTTGTCCTAACAAGATAAGGAAAGGACTAATTGGACAATAGGGAGAGGATGTTAGAAAGAAAGGAGAAATTAGAAATCTAAATGAATCCAATCCCCCGGTGCACCCCCCCTTAAATACTTAGCGACGGGTTGCCTTTGGGAATTATTCGCGCCCCTTCCACGCACCATCTCGCATCCATCAAAAAATCTCACACCTTCTGATAAATTTTCATACCCATCTAAAAAATTTTGACACATGGCAATCATCAGAAAAAAATTTAAAAGATTCTTCACGTAGAAGGACTCTTCAGAATATTTTTCTCGATGATTCTCTGATGCGTCGTGCAGCTTCCTGTGGCATAATTTTTTTTCACTACCCATCAGTACAATTTTATCCATCCAATGGCCAAAAATGAAGGTGCTAATATCAGAATGGCATGAAAAAAAACTTAGATTAAGAAGTGGCATGACAAATGGGTTAGAGTCCTTCACAACTTGGACTCTTAGTCAGGCGCATGGATCAGACTGACAAGATTTCCAACTTCGATAAATTTTCATGGTTAAACCAGAAGGAATTTTAACTTCAAAAAAAAATTTATGCTAAAAATTAAGTTAGAAATCACTCAAAAATTTATTTCATCATGGATCACTGGATAAGCTCAAGGATGAGGCATCCCATCTCATGGGACATGAAAGCTATTTCTGTGCACAAAAACTGCACCCACGCACAAGAAAAATTCTTGACTTATGGAGACTTAGTTTTCTGGCTCCAAATTTTTTGGCACATATAGCTAAGGGCTGACTCAACTTAAACTCAAAATTAGTTTGAATTAATTTAGCCTTAATTAGCCCAATCTGAAATCAATTTTGAACCTAATTTGAAACAGGGAGCTAGTTTTTGCAACATGTGCTAGCATATCAATTTTGCAAATATGATCTAATCCAAGTAGACCCCTGATCAATTTTCTTTATGTGTGACCCATTGGGTTCCACATCTATCCAGCAATGGGTCTGAGTGCAAGTCAATTTAATTTGATTAGAATTTAATATAACTGATCTAGATACAATCGAACTAACCCAATTTCAACAATTAGAACTCTTTCTAATTGATGATTGAATTAAACTCTTTAATTTGATCAAACTCATAAGACAAGATTAACATCTAAAAATATATCATGTCTACCTAAAAGATATAAAATTTTAGAAAAAATATCAAAAATATTCTTCAGTGAAAAGTTACCGTGCAATTTGATCCTGCGATCTCCTTGCACCCCGAATATGACTCCGGATATGGAATGATGTCCAATCCAATATCATACTCATATTTCTCTCAATCTTATATGATGATTCAATTAATAAAATATTAAAAAAATTTCTAATTTTTATTCTGCTTTGATTAAAGACTTTCTGAATCATCAATCAATCAGAGCAAGTAGGATGCGATCTCTTCTTACCTTGAGTGATCGATTCTATGTTGACCTACTCACAACCTTCATACATATTCTACCATATCCAGAACACCCCATACATGACTAAGTCATGAATGAGTATAAATATAGATTCATGTATATAAGATTTTATGGTAATCTCGGATCAAAAGATTATATGCACAACTCCCACTATAACAAAATATCTTTTGATGGGTAAGTAAATTTCATAAGATGTTTCTTAAGTCGGATCAATTCAGTGAACTCATTCTCTAATGAGCATGCACTTTCTTGTATTAGTGTCTCACATAAGTGGCATATGAGATCAGCCACTCTCTCCATCGAGCATACATAGAAAGTGCTAGTCTATCCAAAATATTGATCTCCTACTCAATGCTCCTATGACTAAGAATATTCTAAATCAAGGTTTTTAGGATTTTAAGTCTCATAAGTATGATCTCATCATAATCCTAAACCCATTATCCTAATTTATGGAGTTCATCATAATCATTACAAAAGTAAGATGCAACATATAATAAAAAATATCTTTTATTATTTAAAGAGTCAATACATGAGTCTGAAAGATTACAAGAAAAACACATCAAAATATAAATTTTGATTGGCTTGTAAGGCATATTCTTTTCAATCTCTCACTTGCACTAAAATCAATCGCCCTTATATTTTATCCTCATACAATCGAGATGGTGATCGAACTACTGCTGTGGTAGAGCCTTAGTGAATGGATCTGTTTTGTTATTCTTTGTTTCTACTCATTTAATGATAACATCTTGTCTTTCGATTATTTCACGAACGAGATGGAAGCATCTTAGAATGTGCTTGGATTTATGATGAGACTTTGGTTCTTTTGCTTGAGCAATTGCTTTAGATTATCACAGTAAAGTGGTATTGAATTCTTAATCTCAGGAATGACACCCAATTCAGTGATGAACTTCTTCATCCAGACAGCTTCCTTGGCGGCTTCACTTGCAGCTATATATTCTGCCTCAGTAGTTGAGTCAGCTACAATCTGCTACTTAAAATTTTTTCAACTAACAGCTCCACCATTAAGAGTAAAGACATACCTTGAAGTGGACTTGCTATCATCAGGATCTGATTAGAAACTAGAGTCAGAATAATCTTCTAGTTTTAGATCAGATCTTCCATATATTAGAAAAATATCTTTAGTCATTCTCAAGTACTTAAGAATATTTTTCACTACTTTCTAATGATCTTCTCCTAGATCAGCCTGAAATCTACTAACTATGCCTAAGACATAGGCAACATCAGGTCTAGTACATAGCATAGTATACATGATCGATCCTACTGCCAAAGCATAGGGAATAGAACTCATTCTATTTCTCTCTTCTGATGTTTTAGGAGACATTCTTTTAAAGAGATGTATGCCTTGACTCATGGGTAAGTAACCTCTTTTACTCTCATCTATGCTAATCCTCTTTAGCACTGTCTATGTACCTAGATTGGAACAAGCCTAACATCCTTTTAGATCATCCCTATAGATCTTTATACCTAGTATATAGGATGCTTCACCCAAATTCTTCATGAAAAATTTACTTGATAGCCATGTCTTGATCGATTGTAATATTGGGATATTATTTTCAATAAGAAGTATGTCATCCACATATAAAATTAAGAAGATAATGGCACTTGCACTAGTCTTTTTGTATACACAAAGTTCATCCATATTTTTGATAAAGCCAAATTCTTTGACTGTAATATCAAATTGGATGTTCTAAATCCTCGAGGCCTGTTTTAATCCATAAATATATTTTTTAAGCTTACATACCTGATTTGCTCTTTCTTTTGAGACAAATCCTTCTGGCTGAGACATGTAAACCTCTTCCTCAAGATAACCATTAAGGAAGGCGGTCTTCACATCCATTTGTCAAATCTCATAATCATGGTATGCTACTATTACAAGCATAATCCATATAGATTTGAGCATGACAATAGGTAAAAATATTTCATCATAATTAATACCCTATTTTTTTCTGAAATCTTTAGCTACCAATCTAGCTTTATAGGTTTCAACTTGACCATCTGCTCCAATCTTTTTCTTATAGACCCATTTGCATCCAATAGGAGTCACGCCCTCTGGTGCATCAACCAAAGTCTATACTTGGTTGGAGTACATAGAGTCCATTTTAGATTTCATAGCCTTTAGCCATTTGTCTAAGTTCTTACTCATGATGGCTTCCGTATAGGTCAAAAGTTTATTATTCTCAATGATGTGGGCTTCATTATTCTCAATAATGAACCCATACCTTATTGGTATATTCTATACTCTATCCGACCTTCGGAGAGGAGGTGTATTTTGTGATTATACTTCATTAATAGATATTTTTGATTGAGGATCATCTTGTGCTTGCATTTGTAGATCTTGAACTTCTCCAAGTTCAATTTTCTTTCCACTACCTCTTTCTAGGATAAACTCTTTTTCCATAAAAGTGGCATATTTACTGACAAATACCTTATATTCAATAGGATGGTAAAAGAGGTATCCTATACTCTTTTTAGGATCGCCTACAAATAAACATTTATCTGTCCTAGCACTCAGCTTATGTCCAAAATTTTTTTTAACATAAGCTGGACAACCCTACATCTTAAGATACTTAAGATTAGGCTTCTTTCCTCTCCATATCTCATATGGAGTGCTTGGCATAGATTTTGAAGGTACTCTATTCAAAATATAAACAGTAGTTTCTAGGACATATCTCCAGAAGAAAATAGACAAATCTATAAGGCACATCATGGACCGCACCATATCTAATAAAGTACGATTTCTCCTTTCTACTATACCATTTAGCTATGGTGTATAGGGGGGATCCATTCTGAGAGAATTTTATTTTCTTTAAGATGATCTAAAAACTAATTTGATAAGTATTCTCTTCTTCGATTAGATCAAAGTATTTTAATATTTTTTTAATTTATTTTTCGATCATACTTTGATACTCTTTAAATTTATCAAAAGCTTCAGATTTGTGTTTCATAAGATACACATATTCAAACCTAGATAAATCATCAGTGAATGTTATAAAATAAGAGTATCCTCCTCTAGCTTCTATTATCATAGGACCACATACATTTAGTATGTACAAGTCCTAATAACTCACTTGTCCTTTCTCCATGTCTACTAAATGGAGTCTTAGTCATTTTTCTCATAAGACAAGATTCACAAATACCTAATAATTCATAATCATAAAGATCAAAGAACTCTTCTTTATATAACTTGTTAATCCTTATCTCACTTATATGATCAAGTTGACAATGCCAAAGTAAAGTATTATTCAACTTTTCTCTCTTTTGCTTTTTATTTTCATTAATATGAAAAATATTATCATTAGATAGAATCAGAAGAACATTATTAATAACATCATGATAAAAAATTTTATTAGAAAAAGAAATTGAGCAACTATTACTCTTTCCATTTATTTTATAATCTCGTTGCAAAAGCAACGATACATAAATAATATTTTTAATGATCTTAAGTATATAATAATAGTTTTCAAGCTCTAAGATCTTCTCAGAAGGTAACTTTAACATATATGTCCCCACAGTCTCTATTTGGATGGACTATCCTCCAGCATCGTAGAGCTCGAAATCATCCTTCGTCAGTACTCTAATATTCTGCAGCCCCTGCAATGATTTGCAGATATGAGAACCGCAAGCGGTATCCAATACCCAAGAGTCTGAATTGATAGAACTTAATGATAAAATTGTATGTATCTCATACATACCTTTTGGTGCGTCGCTTGCACTAGCCTTTATAGTTGCAAGATATAACTTGCAATTTTTTTCTAGTATCCTACCTTGTCGCAGTAAAAGCAGGTACCCTGTCCTGAGACTTTCTTCCCCTTCTTCTTCATCTTGCCACCCTTAGAATTTAGTGCTTTTTTTGAACCCTTAAAATCTGACTTCTTCTTAGAGGTTTTATCCACAAGAAGAAGTGGAGCCCCTTTCTTAATATGGCCCTCAGCTGTCTTAAGCATATTCAACAGCTCAGACAAGGAGGTATTCAGTTTGTTCATGTGATAGTTCACGACAAACTGAGTGAATGACTAAGAGAGAGATTGCAGGATCAAATTCTGACTTAATTCTCCATCCATCACAAAACCTAGTTGATCCAATCTAGTAATCAGATCAATGATCTTCAGGACATGATCTTGTACGGATGATCCCTCAGTCATTCTAGTACGGAATAACTGCTTAGATATCTCATATCTAGCAATCCTACTCTGTTCTCTATACAACTCTTTAAGATTGAGGAGTATGAATTGAGTATCCATGCTCTCATGCTGCCTCTATAATTCATTGCTCATAAAGACCAGTATGATGCACTTAACAGTCAAACTGTCATTCTTCCATATCCTGTATATGGATACCTCCTCTTCTGTGGCATCATCCCCAACTTCTTATGGTTCAGAGATGTCAAGAATATAGGAGAGCTTCTTCTGAGTGAGTACGATCTTTAAATTTTTCAATCAGTCCACATACTTGGGACAGATCAACTTGTTGGAATCTAAAATTTTTCATAATGATAGTGAAGATGCTATTTGTAGAATTTAATCTACAATAATTAAAGAACATTATATAAGCAAACAATTCATATTGACTCATACAATTAAATAAGATCTTTAGATTTAATTGTGCCTCCTATTATTTTATCGAACATCATAATCCTCTACGATGATGAATAAGACATATTTTATATTTATCTTAGGGGGATTGAGACCCTAATTCTTCATAATGATCTTGTGTTAATACAATAAATTCTTATGACTTCATAGGTAGAAAACTCTTTCCAATTGCATCTCATGCAATTCTCAATATCATATCTTGACCTCTAAGACATTATTAGCCTTGTGTTAATACAACAAGCTATAATATTTTAGTTAAGTTAGACCTTTCATTTCAATATAGTCAAATTCTAATATAACTATCCTTGTGTTAACACAACAAAGCAGTACATTCAAAATTACCGTAAGCATCTTCTATGCACCAGGATTATGTTATATCAATTCTTGTAACAAGCCTTGTGTTAACACAACAAACTAGCCATAGTTCATGATGTAACATTAACCTAGCATGAAGGAAGGCCCTTAGTAGTGTTTTCAACATTAGGGTTAATATCAAGATCGCTTAATCAAATTGGCCAGATAAGTAAAGTAGAGGTCTCCCTATTGCTTTTCTTAGACACCAATAAATTGGTCAAGTCAAATAATGGAATCAATTAAAGAACCACCTATAGCACTTTTCTAGACACCAATTGATCAAGAATTG
Source organism: Elaeis guineensis (assembly GCF_000442705.2). Taxonomy (NCBI): domain Eukaryota; kingdom Viridiplantae; phylum Streptophyta; class Magnoliopsida; order Arecales; family Arecaceae; genus Elaeis; species Elaeis guineensis. The sequence continues at coordinate 71,950,243 of NC_025999.2, forward strand.
GTTAACCCATAGTTGCATATCACTACCACTTAATATAATTTTTAATGAGAACTTTTATTTGGTCTCATGCATATTCTAACTAAATAATATCAATTTATGTATCAGCATTAAAATATTCTATATGTGTAAATATAACATATGAACATTCATCATCCTAGGACAACCTTGCAGCATAATCCGGTTATGTTAGGACAACCTTATATCAAGATGACGAAATGGTGAATCATATATGCATCATTTCATATCATCATATGAAAACATAATAGAAGACATAAATTATTTTATAGTATTAATCATACTATGCATCACATAAACATTATGTATATATGATTGAACCAAACAAGGCCAGCTCTAATACCACTGTAGGATTTTAGGGTGGGCATGCACAGCGGAAGCATAATGGATTTCAAAATTTAAATTAAAAAATTTTAAATATAAAACCTATAAATTAGTATCTCTTTGATGATTAACAATCATACATAATATAAATTCAAAATTAAATTCAAGCTATAGAAGAATACCTGCAACACTTAATCCAAATTCCAACAGAACCTCCACCAGGTGCCCAATTGTCCGCCCTCCAACGGTGATCCACACAAGGCTATGATTAGAACACCAACTTTTTGAGATGATTTTTCTTCCAAAATTCTCACTCTAAAAATTTTTTTGGACACCAGGACCTCAAGACCCTCTTCCTCTTCTCCTAGCCTTCCTATCTCTACCTTTCTTCTCTCCTTGTCTTCCTTAATTCTCTTCCTAGACTCTTATCCTAAAATCAAATTTATCCTTACTATTTTAGACTTATCCTAATAAGATAAGGAAGGGACTAATTGGACAATAGGGAGAGGATGTTAGAAAGAAAGGAGAAATTGGAAATCTGAATGAATCCAATCCCCTGGCGCACCCCCTTAAACACTGAGCGACGGGTTGCCTTCGGGAATTATTCGCGCCCCTTCCACACACCATCTCACATCCATCAAAAAATCTCACACCTCTTGATAAATTCTTATGCCCATCTGAAAGATTTTGACACATGGCAATCATCAGGAAAAAAATCTAAGAGATACTTCACACAGAAGGACTCTTCAGAATATTTTTCTTGATGATTCTCCAATGCGTCGCGTAGCTTCCTATGGCATAATTTTTCTCCACCACCCATCAGTATAATTTTATCCATCCAATGGCTAAAAATGAAGGTGCTAACATTAGAATGGCATAAAAAAAAACTCAAATTAAGAAGTGGCATGACAAACGGGTTAGAGTCCTTCACAAGTTGGACTCTTGGTCAGGCGCATGGATCAGACTGACAAGATTTTCAACTTTGATGAATTTTCATATTTAAATTGAAAGGAATTTTAACTTCAAAATAAAATTTTTATGCTTAAAATTAAGTTAAAAATTACTCAAAAATTTATTTCATCATGGAACATTGGACAAGCTCAAGGATGAGGCATCCCATCTCATGGGACGTGAAAGTTATTTCTGCACACAAAAATTGCACCCATGCACAAGAAAAATTTTTGACTCATGGAGACTTAGTTTTCTAGCTCCAAATTTTTTGGTACATATACCTAAGGTTGAACTAACTCAAATCCAAAATTATTTTGAATTAATTTAGCCTTAATTAGCCCAATCTGGAATCAATTTCAAATCTGATTTGAAACAGGGAGCTAGTTTTTGCAACATATGCTAGCATGTCAATTTTGCAAATATGATCTAATCCAATTAGACCCCTAATTAATTTTTTTTGTGTGTAATCCATTGGGTTTCACATCTATCTAGCAATAGGTCTGAGTGCAAGTCAATTTGATTTGATTAAAATTTAATCTAATTGATGTAGATCCCATCAAACTAACTCGATTTCAACAATTAGAACTCTTTCTAATTGATGATTGAATTAAACTCTTTAATTTGATCAAATCTACAAGACAAGATTGATATATAACAATATATCATGTCTATCTAGAAGATATAAAATTTTAGTAAAAATATCAAAAATACTCTTCAGTGAAAAGTTATCGTGCAATTTGATCCTGCGATCTTCCTGCACCCCGAATATGACTCCGGATATGGAATGATGTCAAATTTAATATCATAGTCATATTTCTCTCAATCTTATATGATAATTTAGTTAATAAAATATTAAATTTTTTTTTAAATTTTTATTCTACTTTGATCAAAGGCTTCCTAAATCATCAATCGATCAGAGCAAGTAGGATGCGATCTCTTCTTACCAGAAGTGATCGATTCCATGTTGACCTACTCACAACCTCCATACATATTCTACCATATCCAGAACACTCCGTACATGACTAAGTCATGAATGAGTATAAATCAAAAAATATAGATTCATGTATACAAGATTTTATGGTAGTCTCAAGTCAATGGATTATATGCACAACTCCCACTATAAAAAAATATCTTTTGATGGGTAAGTAAATTTTATAAGATATTTTTTAAGTCAGATTAATTCAGTGAACTCATTCTTTAATGAGCACCCATTTTTTGTATTAGTGTCTCACACAAGTGGCATATGAGATCAGCCATCCTCTCCATCGAGCATACATAGAAAGTGCTAGTCTATTCGAAACATTGATCTCCTTCTCAATGCTCCTATGACTAGGAATATTCTAAATCAAAATTTTTAAGATTTTAGGTCTTATAGGTATGATCTCATCATAACCCTAAATTCATTACCCTAATTTATGGAGTTCATCATAATCATTACAAAAAATAAGATGCAGCATATGATGAAAAATATCTTTTATTATTTAAAGAGTCAATACATGAGTCTGGAAGATTATTAAAAAAACTCATCAAAATACAAATTTTGATTGGCTTGTAGGGTATATTCCTTTCACTCCATCCTATCTAACTTAGAGTGCATGTAGGAACTTTCCCACATGCACACTCTTTCTCTCGTCTCTCGATTGGATATAATTTTCCTTTTTGATAAAGCAGATAAATTAAGTCCATCAAGTATGGATACTGTTATGATCCAGGTGGTGTGCCCAAGGTCCAGGGGACCAAGGCTAAGGCCAAGGTCCATCATTCATGAGGGCTTCATGGAGACTCTAGGGCTAGTTGGGCCCTAGGTTGAAAGGCTGTGGGCCTTTCGGGTACTTGAGGTCTAGGTTATGTGGGTCTCAAGGGACCAACTCTTTATGGGCCAGGTCTGCACCCAGGATAGATGAGATTAGGTCGAGTCATGGGTGTACATGGGTTTGGGTTAACCTAATCTCCCATAGAGTTGGTCAAGGGAGTTTTGGGTTTGGGTCACTTGACCCTGTGTTTATATATACATGTACTGTGTATAGGTTGGATTAAGCCAAGAAAATAGATAACTCTTTCTCCCAAATCTCTCTCTCTCTTCTCCCTCTCTCTCCAGCAATCTTCCATGCACCAGGAGCAAGAAACCCTAGGGTTTCTTGCCGCCAGTCCATAAAAGGAAAGAAAGGAAGGGAGGCGCTAGCCCCTTCCCCCCCTTTGCAGCCACCAGCCATTTCTTCTCTCTCCTCTCTTTCAGGTATCCAAACACTAGATCCAGGACCTGAAATCTCTTGAGAAGAAGTTGGTACAAGTCTCTCTCAGATCTAGAGTTGATCTGAGGTCGTTTGAGGTGCGGGTGAGTCTCCATCAACAGATCTACAAAAAGACTGCAGCAGGACAGATCTGCGAGGTCTGTCTCCATCTATCTTCTTTCTCATCTAGAATATCCTGATTTGAGATCTACAAATTAAAAAACCTTGGTCCAGGTCTGATCTGGTTGGGTACCAGATCTTGGATTTTTTAGAGGTGGTTTCAAAGGTGTTCTTCATCTGGAACGAAAGGCTGACGAAGAAGACAGCAACCAGGCTGATTTCATCAAGGGCCTTGGATCGTGTCCAGAAGTCTCCAGATCTATTCGTTGCTGGTTCTGCTGCACCAAAGGTCCGTGGGAAGAGCCGAGATCATGCTCCAATAGTTGGTATCAGAGCCACGATGGTGAGGAAGCGGTTCCAAGCGTGAGAAGTTGAAGATCCCAAGTACTAAAAATTTTCAGTAAGGTACCATCAAGGTATATTCTACACTTTTTGAATTTATATTGCTTGTTTGGCTTGGATCCAATCATGGGCAGCAATATGAAGGTCGAGTTTGAGAAGTTTGATGGCAAGAAAAAATTTTCCATGTGGAAAATCCGGATGGAGGATCTTCTGGTGCAAGCAAATCTGGATCAGGCTTTGGATGAGAAGCCTGAGGGAATGACAGATAGACAGTGGGCATCGTTGGAGAAGAAAGCATGCTCGGTGATCAGAGGATGTTTGGTGGATGCGGCATTGTATTCGATGCTGGAAGAAAAGACCTCGAAGGGCCTTTGGTCGAAGTTGCACACCATGTACATGGGGGAGAATATGTGCAACAAGCTAATGCTGAAGAAGAGGTTGTACAGTCTTCGGATGCAGGAGGGATCTGATGTGATTGGCCATATTCAGAGGTTTGACCAGTTGTGCACAAAGTTGGTGAATATCGGGGTGAAGCTGGATGAGGAGGACAAGTCTCTATTGCTTCTATGTTTGCTGCCCGGATCATATGATTCTTTGGTGACTACACTGCTCTACGGCAAGGAGACTCTAGAGTATGAGGACATGGTCTCGGTGCTGAGGTCGAATGAGCAGAGAGAAAAGTTGACCAGAGATCGGGCTCCCCAGGAGGGTTTGGCAGTAGGGGAGAGGACAGGTAGAGGCAGAGGCAGAAGCAAGTCCAGGGGGCGGTTCAAGTCTAGGAAGGGAAAGAAAGAGGTGAAATGCTTCAAGTGCAACAAGTTCGGGTACTTCAAGCGAGAATGTCCATTATAGAAGAGTAAGAAGGGAGAAAGAAGTGGCTTAGAATCAGTGAGTGCAGTTGCTGGGCAGCAGATGGAGGATGATCTACTGGTGGTATCAGATGGTCACAGGCATTACACATAGGAGTGGACACTAGACTCTACGTGCTCACATCACTACACACCACATAGGTCTTTGTTTGCGACATACACCAAGACAGATGAGGGATCAGTGACTCTAGGCGACAATCATCCTTGCAAGGTGGCTAGGATAGGGACAGTCAGGGTGAGGATGTTTGATGGGATTGTGAGGACATTGACAAATGTAAAGCACATCCCGAAGCTGGAAAAGAATCTGGTGTCACTAAGCTACTTGGAGCGCAGTGGATACAGCTTCAGCAGTAGGGCTAGAAGCGGAGTACTGAACATTTCCAATGGAGCTATGGTGGTGATGAGAGGCAGGAGGTTGGACAATAACCTCTATCGCATGGAGGGATCTGTGGTGACCGAAGAGTCTGATACAGCAGCTGCAGCACAGGACCAGCAGGGGGCTTACAGGATGTGGCACTACCGCCTAGGCCACATGGGTGACAAGGGGCTGAGAGAGTTGAGCAGGAGAGGACTCATATCTGATCTGGAGGATGGTTCTACAGGGGAGATCTGTGAGCCTTGCCAGATGGAAAAGTAGAGGAGAGTTCAGTTCAACATCAGTACAGCCCGCAGTGCAGCCCCTCTGGAGTTAGTACACACAGATGTGTGGGGACCAGCCCCAGTTTTAGCTAGGAATGGGGCCAGATATTTTATGACCCTGATTGATGATTTTTCAAGAAAACTCTGAATTTACTTCATGAGAGAGAAGTCAGAGGTCTTCACCAAGTTCAAGATCTGGAGAGCTGAGGTGGAGAAGGAGCAGGGGAGGAGCGTGAAGTGTCTGAGGTCAGACAATGGTGGGGAGTACACTAGCAGAGAGTTTCAGGACTACTGTGAGGAGTGTGGGATCAGGAGACACTTCTCAGTTAAGGAAACTCCACAGCAGAATGGGATGGTCGAGAGGATGAACAGAACACTTCTGGAGAAGGCACGATGCATGAGGCTGCAGGCAGGACTTCCAAAGGAGTTCTGGGTTGACACAGTAGACGCAGCGAGTTACTTGGTCAATCGGTCACCTCACACCAGGTTGGATGGCAGGCTTCCAGAGGAGGTGTGATCTGGGAGGACAGTTGGGCTGGGCCATCTACAGATATTTAGGTGCACGGCCTATGTGCACATTGGAGCTGGTGAGCGGAGCAAGCTAGATGCCAGATCACGCAAGGTAGTGTTTCTAGGCTATCCGTGAGGAGTCAAGGGATACAGGCTATGGGATCCCTTGGAAAAGAAGGTCATCATTAGTTGGGATGTGACTTTTGATGAGGAGTCAGTCCTATGGAGGCGAGCAGGCATGGAGGAGCAGCAGGAGCAGGAGGAGGTCCAGCAGGGTGCTGCTAGACAGCTAACCTTTTTGATTTTGCCTCTTGCAGGAAATACTGGAGGATATGACATTCAGGTGGAGCACCTACCTAAGGTGTCTCCATAGGTGGAGAGGACTCGGATGGATGATCGAGGTGGAGAGGTCTAGCAGGAACGAGTTGGACCGAGGACTGATATCGGTGTTGCCCTACACAAGCCCAAGAGGACCATCAGGCAACTGGATTGATATGGCTTCGAGGAGACGCTGTCATATGCCCTAGTGACAGTAAATAGAGATCCATATATGTATCAGGAGGCTATTGAGAGTCAAGACAGAGAGCGATGGGTCCAAGTGATGTCCGAGGAGATGCAGTCTCTCTACCAGAACCAGACGTGGCGATTGGTGCAATTGTCACAAGGGAAGAGGCCCATTGGCTGCAAATGAGTCTACAGTCGCAAGGACAGAGTGGAGCTGGTTGAGGCCTTGGGATACCAAGGTAGAGATTGTTATGATCCAGGTGGTGTGCCCAAGGCCCAAGAGACCAAGGCTAAGGCCAAGGTCCATCATTCATGAGGGCTTCATGGAGACTCTAGGGCTAGTTTGGCCCTAAGTTGAAAGGCTGTGGGCCTTTCGGGTACTTGAGGTCTAGGTTATGTGGTCCTCAAGGGACCAACTCTTTATGGGCCAGGTCTGAGCCCAGGATAGGTGAGATTAGATCGAGTCATGGGTGTACATGGGCTTGGGTTAACCTAATCTCCCATAGAGTTGGTCAAGGGAGTTTTGGGTTTGGGTCACTTGACCCTGTGTTTATATATATATGTACTGTGTATAGGTTGGATTAAGCTAAGAAAATAGACAACTCTTTCTCCCAAGTCTCTCTCTCTCTTCTCCCTCTCTCTCCAATAATTTTCCATGCACCAGGAGCAAGAAACCCTAGGGTTTCTTGCCGTCAGTCCATAAAAGGAAAGAAAGGAAGGGAGGCGCTAGCCCCTTCCCCCCTTTGCAGCCACCAGCCATTTCTTCTCTTCCCTCTCTTGCAGGTGCCCAAACACCAGGTCCAGGATTTGGAATCTCTTAAGAAGAGGTTGGTACAAATCTCTCTCAGATCTAGAGTTGATCTGAGGTCATTTGAGATGCGGGTGAGATCTCCATCAACAGATCTACAAAAAGGCTGCATCAGGACAGATCTGCGAGGTCTGTCTCTATCTATCTTCTTTCCCATCTAGAATACCCCGATTTGAGATCTATAATTGAAGGACCTCGGTCCAGGTCTGATCTGGTTGGGTACCAGATCTTGGATTTTTTAGAAGTGGTTTCAAAGGCATTCTTCATCTGGAACAAAAGGCTGACGAAGAAGATAGCAACCAGGCTGATTTCGTCAAGGGCCTTGGATCGTGTCCAGAAGTCTCCAGATCTATTCGTTGCTGGTTTCGCTGCACCAAAGGTCCGTGGGGGGAGCCAGAATCATGCTCCAACAGTTACATCATGACAAATTTGATAGCAAAATATCTTTTAAATAACACCACATAGAAATGCGATTAAGCCAAATGATTCCTTCAGAGTGTTTTGTCGTATATAAAACTATCTAGTCTGCCACTCCATTTGCCTTCCTATAGTTTGGGTTGTATTTTTCATATGAAATAATGATTCATGTTCTTTCATGATGTCAACGAATGGAATGCACAATGAGCACTTGAGATTTTGTGCAGACATATGAGAGAATAGTTTGGGGTCATTTGAGATCTACATGAGGCTTGATTTATTAGTTGACGTCGCAAAAGAAGATTATAATCATTCTTTGGCATGAAGGATACAATCCGACCCCTTTCTCTATTTATCTCTCTCCCACCCCTATCTTTTGTTGCCTATCTTGTCGTCTGTCAGTTTTTATCGAAGTTAGATGGATGAGACAAATGATTTTAGCCAGACTATTTAAGTTCTTCTAGGTCTTTTTTTTTGGTCAGACTAAGTTGTTATTAGAAATTGGAAGAATGGTGTAGATAGCCCAAAAGCTTAGACTAAGATATTCTAGGATTGGAAATAGTAGTTATTTTTTTAGATACTGTTATAATATATAATATTTATGATAGAAGATTATCCTACAAGCTAATTGCATGAGTGATGCGATGGGATTTTTCTTTATAAATTTTTAACTCATGTAATGACATTATTCATTAGTTAATGAAATAAGACATGATTCATCATTTTAGCTGTATTTTATTATGTATAAGATTATGTGAACCCCAAAGATTAGGACAATAATTTAGAAAACATGAATGGGTTGTGTCTGAGACCTAAAATCTTAAAATTCTAATCTTAAACATTTCTGATCATAGGAGTATTGAGTCGGAGATCAATATTTCAGATAGACCAGCACATTCTATGTATGCTCGATGGTGAGGGTGGCTGATCTCATTAGCCACTTGTGTGGGGATATTAATATAAAAATATGGATGCTCATTAAAAAATGAGTTCACTAAATTGACTCACCGATAAAGAACATCTTATGGAGCCTTCTTGTATGTCAAAAGATGGTTCTCTAAGTGGGAGTTGTGCAAGTGATCTTAGACCTGAGACCACCATGAAATCTTATGCACATGAATCTATATTTTGGCTCAAACCCCGATAAGATATCAAGACATGTATGAGATATTCTGAATATTGTGTAGTGTATATAGAGATTGTGAGTCAGTCAACAAAAAATCGATCACTCTTGATAAGAGGAGATGTCATCTCATGTATTCTCATCTCTTGATAACTCAAAAAATCTCTGACCAGAGTATGATAAAGATTAGAAAAAAATTTTAATATTTTATTAGAGTCATCATTGATTGATGGAGAATCAATAAGAATATATATCTGAGTTTGACATGATTTCATACTCATGAACATATTCAGAATACGGGATGATAGAATGATCGAATTGCATGGCAACTTACCATTAAAGGATATATTTGATATTTTTATCAAATTTTATATCTTTTAAATAGTTATGATATATTACTAGACATCAATCTTGACTTATAGGTTTGATCAAATTAAAGAGTTTAATTCGATCGTCAATTAAAAAAGGTTCTAATTGCTGAACCCAGGTTGGCAGGGTTTGAATCTCAATCGATTAGAAAAAGTTCTAATCAAATTAGATCAACTTACATCCAGACCTACTACTAGCTAGATATAGAATCCAATGAGTCACACACATTAAAAAATTGATCAAAAATCTATTTAATTTGGTTTATTGAAGTTATAGATCCAATCGGGTAGCTGGTAAGCATGCTAGCACATGTGGCTAACCCTAGCTCTTCGGGAGATCAGATTTGATCTCAATCCTTGCTTTTTGGCTAACCCAATTTGGTGAGTATTTAGGTTAGATCAAGCCACCTAGAGTTAGCCTAAAATGGGGCACCTAAAAGCCCTCATCCACATTTTGGAACTAAGAGTCCAAGTGGTTATGGACTCTTAGCACTAATTGTGAAGGAGCGCACGCACTCTCCACTTTTGGCATGCAGAAGGATCAAGAGTGCTTCTGCTTTGGGTCTCTGACCCTTAGGATGTGGAAATCTGATCTTCAAACTCTTTGGCACCTTTTTTAAAGGATCATTTGGCATTTAAATGGGTGTAGGATGCTCAGTTTTCTCATGGCGCACACGGTGATCTACAGATCACACGAAAGATCGCCAGAAGACTCCTTCTGCTTTGGGCAAAAGGTGGCATCCCAAATTCTAATCTCTAACCCATTTGAATTCAGATTCAAATGAAGATACCACATGGCAAATTCAGATTAAATCTGATTTGGGAAAGGATGCCAAAATATCCCTCTATGCAGCACGCATGTGGGTGATAAGGTCTTCATGCGAAGCGATGTGTGAAGAGTCCTTCTACTTCAAGTAGACGGGGGTGGCACTTATTAGATTATCTAGTTATCTAGAACCAGATTTGAATCCTCTTACACATGGAAAGTTAAGGATTAATCTGATTTGGTGAGGGATGCCAAAAGCATCCGTTTATCCTTGGTGCGTGCTTGGGAGAGGAAATCGACGTATCGAAAATCAGATGTGTCCTTCTGCAAGAAGAAACATTGGTTATCTGATATAGTGATTTAGATGGGGTGTGTCCTTTCTATTGATGCCCCCTCTGGTTCTGTAAATAGGGACTAGCATAATATATTGATCATTCAATTCCTACATCCCTATCTATTCCCTCTCTCCCTCTCTTACAACTCTAGATTTTAGGACAAGGCTTGTTCTTTTAAGACAAGCCTACCCCTAATAATTCTAAAAGTTTGAGAGGTCCTAAAGAAGGTAGTCAAGTCCAAAAGAAGGTTCTAAGAGATTCAAACTCAGGTTTGGAGGAGGGTCTGATCGATTGGTGGCTAGTCGAGCTCTAAGGGTTAGAACTCTTGAAGAGCACTATCCTTAATTCAGTTCCTGTGTGAAGCACTGTTGGAGGGCGAACACTTGAGCATCTAGTGAAAATAATTCTTCATCAAATCAGAATTTAATAGGTATGCTTCTTTATACTTTTTGTATGATTATGCTTTGATTGCTATTATCAAGGTGTCTTGGGTATTAGGATTTCAGTGCGTTAGGGTGTTTTGAATGAAAATTTTAAATACCAATTCTTTCGCTATGCCATCAAAACTAAATAATAGTATCAGAGCTTATCTTAATGAATACAATCAAAGATTAGAATATTATCTTAATTGAGATCAAGCTAGGGTTTTGGTTTGATTCAAGTCAGCCCAAGAGTTGAGATTGATTGAACATCCAAACCCTGAACCATCTTCGAGATATATTTATATGCATAATGTCATGAATATGATCAAATTGATGCTTGAATATGATTATGCATTATTATGAAATATAATCTAGATTGTGTTTACCTGAGATTTTGAATTGGTTCAATTTGGGCCATGAGATGAGTCCAATTCAACATTCGAACCCTAGTCAATCTTAGAAATCTATTTAGATGTTTTAATATGATTCACACATGGCACAACATGTTTATGTACCAATGTGAATATATTAACTAGGATGTGCATGGGACCATAAAGTCCTCAAAAAAATCATATTAAGTCATAGTGTTGAAAATCAGAAGCTAACCAATTTTTGAATCGATTAATCAATTGGTGTCTAAGGAGTGTTTCAAGTACGGTGGTTATCTAATAAGATCCGTTTGCTTCCCTCATCAACTTTTTAGTATCTAAAGAAAGCAATGGAGAGCCTCCCACCAATCTTAATACTTTTTTGATCAATTGAATTAGTTCAAATCCTGAGTTAGGGTTGCTTAGCATTGAAGAAACTACATATGTCTTCCTTCACACTGAGAAATTATCATGTCAAGAACTATAGTAGGTTTGTTGTGCTATCCACAAGGCTTACTATAGAGATTGATATGAAGTTATCTTGATGTATATTAGATGCTTACAATATATTTTGGATATATTGCTTTGTTGTGCTATCTGTTAGAAAATGTCTAATTCGCATGAATAAATCGATACGGTTACACTAACCACAACGGAAGCAAATTTTTAAAATATTATTTTAAATCTAAACATGCTGATTCTAAATCATAATCACCTAGGATCATCTAACATATATAAATAAATTTATAAATCAAATCTGATATCAAAACAGGAAGAAAGAAAGTATACCTGATCATTTTTTCCTCCTTCTTCGGATCAAATCCTGAGATGTCTGGGATTGCTGTCGGAGCCATGCAAGCATCTGACCTCTATTGATATCCACACAAAGATATCTCAATCAAAACTTCAAAACCCCCAAAGTACTAGCTCTCTTACAGATTTCATTCTTCGGCTTGGATCAGAGCCCTTTTCCTTATATTACTTGAAGTAGCCCTGTATAGGATCTTGATGATTGATCCTAATCATCAAAAAAAATCATGAATCTTTTTCTTGATTTTCTTTCTCTCTCTTTAAGGCCTCTCCCTAGATCTAATCTAGAAGGAGTGGGATGTGGAAGATGGAACAGGGAGGGAAGGAGGCATGAAGAAGAAGTGGCAATGAGAAACAATTAGCGCACACAACCGGTATTCCTTTTCTCACGCCAAAACTAACCTCTTTTTATAATTTTATCACACAAATTTTTTTTTCCATGCTAACATCTGATAAGATCTGATTTGAATCAAATTCAAATTATTTCTTATCAAGAAGAGTCCCAACAAATAAGGAGAGACACAAACTTGTGCCTCCTCTTATTTCACGTGCACGCCAAGAGAAGAATGTGAGAAAACCATCCCTCCTATTTTTGGTCAGCCAATTAGAGAGAGAAGCCCACAAAACTTGCATTTAAAGGGTCAGGATCAATTTGGTTCAAACTAGATCCAAATTGAGTCCAAATTGAGTCTGAATCAAATCGAATTTGAAAGCCTATCAAACCTCATCCAATCATGATTGAAATCTAAATCTGATTTAGATAATTGAATCTAATTAATATTAAATTAAATTAATCTTAATTAAATTAAATCTAATTTAAATTAATTAAGATATGATCCATAATTTAATCAATCTTAATTAAATTATAATATTTATAATTAAATCTCTTTGCTAATAATTAGCAGATACTAAATCTGTAACACTTACAAATTAGCAATTTTCAAATTCTAAATATCAATCAAATTGATAATTCAAATTTGATCCAAGTTATTGATTGGATCAAACTCTTTTTGTGTATGACTCCTCAAGTTCTATTCTGTCTGATAGTAAGATATACCATGATCTCTATCACATTATCATCGAAATTTCTTTCAATGGATCAGAATAATTCCAGTTCAACCCAATAAGGATCGTTGATCCAAAAATAATCCTAATGAGTTCTCACAATCTACCAGTGATGTCAAGTAGCATGTAATGACAATCTAGCAGAATAAAAAATATGAACTCCTAGGTGTAGTTATCGTGTGATTCAATCTCTTTATCGTGAGTCCTGACTAGATGGAGGTCATGGAGAACTCGTCAAACTTCATCACCAGTCATATGCCAAATTGACTCAACTCGAGTTCATTTGTGAATCCTGTGAAAACTCTTTTTTAGTATTCACACTTGCTTCGACTGAAGACTTCTGAAACTCAGTCTTGTTAATCGCATAGGACTTTTTTTTTCTATCAAGATTGATAGATTCCATTTATGACATCCTACTCTAACAGCGAACCTGAACCTACTGTAGCCAACATATACAACAAGGATCCAAATAGCTAGGGATCAAGAAATATAGTCAAACTTAGTAACATCGCTGTGAATAGCCGATGACATCATAGGCCAAAGGATCACTCACACTACTGCAGCATCGAGAAGACCACTGACGAGTGAGTAGATATCCAAGTAGTTTCTCATGTTGGTCATGCTTAGTATAAGTTGTTCTCTAACAACCACCTGCACTCTCATCCCAGTATTCCTATATCGTGACTCAAGACTCATCTATCTGGAAAGAAAGTGATCCATACATCGATCTTAAATGGATTGATCACTATCCTTCGTGATGATCCTATGATCGAGAATATTTAAAAACTAACTACTAATAATATATATTTCAAATTCTCAACACTTTAAGAATATACAATATCATCTTTATTAATTTTTAAGATAAATCATGAACACATAAATAAATTAAAAATAAAAATATCTTTTATTAATAATAAAATTTTATAAGTAAAAAAATAGATCCTGAAATTACATAATGTGTCAGCCAATAATTGACTTCTATGACACATATCTAACAAACTCTCACTTAATCTAAAGTCAATTAGCCATATACCTAAGACCCATCTTCTCAAGATGTGCTTCGATCTTCTTCTAGCTACGAGATTTTGTCAGTAAGTTTACAACGTTCTGCGTGGAGTCAACTCTCTGCACCTTGACGAACTTCTTCTCGAGATAGTCGCATATAATGTACTTGGGCTTCTAGTGAGACCTGGGCTCTTTAGCAAGTGCTATAGTACCATTGTTATTATAGTATAGTACAATGGCATCACATCCAGCTCTGCAATAAACTTTTTGAACCAGTATGCTTCCTTAACAGTTTCAAAAGCGGTGATGTATTCGACTTTCATGGTCAAATCTGCAATGATCAGTTGTTTAAAAGTTTTCCAACTAACCGATCTACCATTACATAGAAAAAAATACCCTGATGTAGATTTTCTATCAATGACATCAGATATGAAATCTGAATCGATGTATCCTTCCATTTTTAGCTTCAAATCTCCATCAAAAATCAAGAACAAATTCTTAATTCTTCTCAAGTACTTAAGGATGTTCTTAACTGCAATCCAGTGCTCCACACCTGAATTTGACTGATATCTGCTCGTGACACTCATGGCAAGTGCTATATCAGGTCAAGTATACAGCATGGCATACATGAGGCTCCCTATAGCCGAAGCATAAGGGATCTTATTCATGCGTTGGATCTCCTCAGGTGTGTCAGGACACATCTTCTTGAAGAGATAAATACCATATCTAAGGGATAAAAGACCCCTCTTGAAGTTTTTAATGTTGAACCTCTTCAGCACCTCCTTCATGTACATTTTTTGAGAAAGTCCTATCATTCTCTTAGATCTATCCCTATAAATCTTTATACCAAGAATGTAGGAAGCTTCTCCTAGATCTTTCATAGAGAATTCTTTCGACAACCATACTTTAACTGAAGTTAGCATGGGAATATTATTTTTAATCAGGAGGATGTCGTCCACGTATAATATGAGAAAATGATAGCACCCCACTGATCTTTTTATACACACAAGACTCTTCCTCATTTTTGATGAAATCAAATGATTTGATCACATCATTAAAGCGAGTGTTTCAGCTCTAAGATGCTTGCTTAAGTTCATAAATGGATCTTTACAGCTTGCAGACTTTATGATCACTATTACTGGATGCGAAATCCATAGACTGCTCTATATAGATATCTTCCTCAAGATATCCATTTAGAAAGATAGTTTTTACATCCATCTGTCAGATTTTATAATCGTAATAGGTCACACATTAAATAGAGTCCGAATAGATTTTAGCATGGCCACTGATGAAAAATTTTTTTGATAGTCAATACTTTTGTGTTGACTATACCCTTTTGCTACCAGTCTTACCTTATAGGTCTCTACCTTACCATCTAACCTAATTTTTTTTTTATAAATCTATTTACATCTAATGGATACAATATCCTCAAGTAGATCTACTAAAGTCTAAATCTACTTGGAATGTATGGAGTCAATTTTTGACTTCATCACTTCCATCCATTTTTTGAAGTCTACATCTAACATGGCTTTATCATAGGTCTTGAGATCATTCCTAATGTCCCTATCTTTCATAAAGAATGCTTTCTCTAGATTTTCTGTAAGAATACCTAAGTATCTTTCAGTAAGATGGAAGATCCTATTAGATCTATGAGGAGGAAGAGGTACCATATCAATTGGCTCACTAATGGGTTTAGATTTTTGGACTCGATGCTCTTTCGAGACCTTCTCTTCGAGCTCAATTTTTTTTCTACTGCCTCCATCTTGGATAATTTTTTTTTTTCAAAAAGATGGCATGACGGCTCACAACCACAATGTGATCCTCTGAAAGATAGAAATAGTACCCCATAGATTCTTTAGGATACCCTATAAAATGAGCCCTAAGTGACCTAGCCTCTAACTTGTCTATCTGCTATCACTTGACATAGGTCGGACATCTCCAAATCAAGAGATCATCAAGACTTGACTTTTTACCATGCCATAACTCGTATGGTGTAGTAGGAATGGATTTAAAAGAAACCCTATTTAAAAGGTGAATAGCAGAAAGTAACGCATATCCCCAGAAAAAAATTAAAATATTTATAAAGCTCATCATGGATCGGACCATATCCAATAGGATCTGATTTCTTCTTTCAGATATTCCATTGAGCTGAGATATTCCTAGAGCTATCCAATGTGAGACTATGCCGTTATCCTTAAAATACACTCGAAATTCTTCGCTAAGGTATTCACCTCCTCGATCTGATCGAAGAACCTTTATGGGTTTACTAATTTATTTCTCTACTTCATGTTTGAACTCTTTGAATTTTTCAAAAGTCTCAAACTTATGGTGCATCAAATACACAAACCTATATCATGAGTAATCATCAGTAAAGGTTATGAAGTAGATATAGCCACCCTTAGTCTACACATCGAATGGACCACACGTGTTAATGTGCACCAGGGCTAATATATCAGCAGCCCTTTCCATTTGTACTATAAAGGACAGCTTAGCCATCTTTTCTTAAAAATATGACTCACAAACTGAATAAGACTCAAAAGTTAATAGCCCCAAAAGGATATTTTTCTCTAATTTATTAAGTCTGTCCGCTCCAATATGGCCTAGCCTAAGGTGCCATAAATACTTTTGGCTAACCTTATCTTTAAGTTTCTTAGACCCTACGGCACTCATAATTTGCTCGTTAATATTAATATTTACATCCACATGCAAATAATAAAGACCATCTATCAAATAGACACATGCAACAATTTTAGTTCCAAAATAAATTGAACATATGTCTTTATTAAAATAAAAATTATAATTATCCTATGCTAGCATAAAAATAAAAATCAAATTTCTACTAGCTACAGGTATAAAATAATAATTTTTTTAAAGCAAACTAAATTCTAATAGTAGCTTCAAAGAATAGATCTCAATGGCTACAGCAGCAACTTTTGCCTTATTGTCGATTCGAAGAGTGATCTCACCTTCTCTCAGTTCTCTAACTTCTTCTAGATCCTTCAGAAGGTGCGTCCTTCTTATTCTTCACTGTCACCAGGTATGTAAGATAATTTCTTCTCCAATGGCTTTCGACATTATAGTAGAAATATTTTATCTTATCGCTAGCTTTCTTTGGAGCTTTCTTCTTCTTCCTACTCTCAATCTTTTGCTTCTTTGTAGGCTTTTTGTTCTTCTTCTTCCCAGTAGACTTTTTCTTGAAAGAATCCTGCTCCACAGTAAGACCCATTCTCTTTGAACTTTTCAACATACCCTCAGCTGTCACCAATATATTCAACAACTCGGACAAAGTGCTATCAATCTTATTCATATGGTTGTTCATGATGAACTGACCATACAAATTAGGAAGGGACTGCACGATCAGACCACCAATAGTTCTTTGTCTATATTCATTCTGAGTTCTAAAGCTCTTCAATATCTTTGATCACTATCAAACAATGATCATTCATGGATTGCCCATCACCCATCTTCACTCTGAAGAGTCTGTGAGAGACTTTAAAGTGAGCTATGCGACTCTGTTTACCATACAACTCTTGCAAGTGAGTCAAAATTTATCAGTAGTCCTCATATCTTCATGCTGATGCTGAAGATTATTGGACATGGATGCAAGAATACAGCACCTAGCCCTATTGTCTTCATCCATCCATTTGTCAAGTATAGCTCCTTGATTAGAGGATGACGATCCAGCAACACAGGCATCTTCTGATCTAGGACATGGGTCAATTTCTCAGAACTGAGAATAATTCTCAAGTTTCGAAGTCAGACTTTATAATTTAATCCGATCAACCTATTGGTGTCAAGGATTTGAGTAAGGGGGCTTGAACTCGACATGGTTAATCAACTGTAGAGAAAAAATAATTTTTAATTAGATATTTGTACTTGTAAATATTTGTTATAGAGATTTTAATAAACAAACAAGGATTCCAATATTTTTACGAATCTCCCACACTCTTCGGATGGAGAAACGAAAATCTATACACGATCAGTTTTTAGTGGATACTGCACTTCCACTGATCTACATGTACCTCACCTAACAGTTATTGATAACATATAGATCAATGAGTGGACAACATCTTATCCATTGTTTCACTAAGTAAGATGCAGTAGATTCGATCTCTAAGTCCTGTGGCCTCACCTAATAATTATTGATATATTTTTTAGTTAAATCGGACCCACCGTACATCAGTGGATGCAAAGCCATCATTAGATCCCTCACCTAATAATTATTGGACCCAATCCCATCTCTATCCTAGGGTATCAAATGCTTACTGTGACAAGTCGAGAACGATCAACGTCAAGAAGGCATCCGCATCTCCACAATGGTGGAAGACCGCTAGACTTAATATTTGATTGAGAAGATTTAGGTTCAGATCTCATCCTTAATTAGTCATAACAATTATGACTAATCTAGTGGCATGAACTAGCTCGAGTCAACAAGTAACTTAATATAAAAATATAATCTTTCAAAATGGATAAATAAGTTAAGATGTATGGGGATCCCCTATTATTTTTTTTAGATACCAATGAATTGATCAGATCAGACAATAAAATCAATTAAATAACCATCATTTATGTACTTATCTTAGACACCAAATTTGTTGATTAGAATCGATCAGGTTGGCCTATTAACCCAGGCTCGAACCATTGAGCCAAATTAGATCTTAAGTTGATTAATAACATGTGGCTGTTAATCGATCCGACTAAATTATAACTAATTAGATTGGTCAATAGCATATTTGTCCTAATCTTAATCAATATTTGATTCGGTTTGATCAACCGCTCAAACTAGACCTAATTGAACTACCTGTACCCCTAACCCCATATTTTATGCAATTAAAATTTGGATCTTAAATTCATAATTTTAGATCTTTTAATTTTAAGTCTTAATTCTTAATTAAGTGTATTATGAATATGAGTTTAGTTTAGATGTCAAATCAATTTCTAATCTAAAATAATTTGGATCGCATCACAAATAATTTTACTATTAACAGGCTCAAGTTAACTCACCTTGAAACTCGAATCAACTCATCTGCGATGAACAAAAACTATAAGCCCATGCCTGTAGGATTGGATCGACTCATATGCAAATGAGCTGACTCACCACGATCTCGAATCGACTCTAACAAGGATGAGTCAACTTGCCAAGGACTTGAGTCAACTCAAACTAAATCCGAGTTGACTCGACGGCAAGCCAGCCACAATTTTAGGGTTTATGCAAATTAGATCCTAAGATTTTAGATCTAAAATTTTATAAAAATTAAATTTCAGATCATATATCAAAAACTACATACCACATATATAATTTTATGATCTAAAATTAATTAAAAACACATATATCTAATATGCATGTAAACAAAAAAAAAATTAGATCTAAAACTTGTATCACATACATCTAGGATCTTCCGTTCGCGGTTCTTCTTCATGAGAGATTATCATAAGCGGCACCCCTACACATTATAAGAGAATCCATCGATTGAAAAAGTGAGGGGCTTTAACCTCTGCTTCCTCTTATGACTAGACGACCATGGTGATACATCCAATCCAAGTACTAGGCTAATAAGAATTTAATCTAACATATCTAATATGTAATCTATTAAATTCAGATCAGATTTTTCTTCACATATTAGATATATGAACTATAAATTATATCATATGAATATAATTTAAGATCTAAAATTTATTTAAAATATGCTAGCATGATGTGGCTCTGATGCCATTGTTAAAAAATAGGCTGATTCGCATGCATAGATCGATACGGTTACACTAACCACAGTGAAAGTAGATTTTTAAAATTTTATTTCAGATCTAAGCATGCAAATTCTAAATCATTATCTCCTAAGATCATCTAACATACACAAATAAATTTATAAATCAGATCTGAAATCAAAATAGGAAGAAAGAAAGTATGCCTGATTGCTTTTCCCTCCTCCTTCAAATCCGATCCTGCAGATGTTTGGAGTTGTTGTCAGAGCTGTGCAAGCATCCGACCTCTGCTAGTATCTACACAAAGATATCTCAATCAAAACTTTGAAACTCTCGGGATGCTAGTTTTCTTGCAAGCTTCATTCTTCGGCTTGGATTAGGACCTTTTTCCTTATATTACTTGAAGCAGCCCTGTATAGGATCCTAGAGATTGATCCTAAACATCAAGAAAAATCAAAAATTATTTTCTTGATTTTTTTCTCTCTCTCTAAGGCCTCTCTCTAGATCTAATATAGAAGGAGTGGGCCATGGAAGATGGAATAAAGAGGGAAGGGGGCATGAAGAAGAAGTGGCAATGAGAAACAATTAGCGCATACAATCGGTATTCCTTTTCTCATGCCAAAACTAACCCCTTTTTATAATCTTATTGCACAAAATTTCCTTCTTTTTCATGCCAACATCTGATAAGATCTGATTTGAATCAAATTCAAATCATTCCTTATCAAGAACAGTCCCAACAAATAAGGAGAGGTGCAAACTTGCGCCTCCTCTTATTTCACGAGCACGCCAAGAGAAGAATGCAAGGAAACCATTGCCCCTCCTCTTTTTGGTTAGATAATTAGAGAGAGAAACTCAAAAAACCTAAGCTCAAAGGGTCAGAATCAATTTGATTCAAACTAGATCCAAATTGAGTTCAAATTGAGTCCGAATCGAATCGAATTTCAAAAGCTGTCAAACCTGATCCAATCAGGATTGAAATTCAAATCTAATTTGGATAATTTAACCCAATTAGTATTAAATTAAATCAAACTCAATTAAATTAAATCTGATTTAAATTAATAAGAACTTGATCCATAATTTAATCGACTCTAATTAAGTTACAACATTTGTAATTAAATCTCTGTGCTAATAATTAGCAGATACTAAATCTGTAACACTTACAAATTAATAGTTTTTAAATTCAAACTATCCATCAAATTGATAATTTAAATTTGATACAAACCATTGATCAAGTCAAACTTCTTTTGTGTGTGACCCCTTAGGTTCTATTCTATTTGGTAGTGAAACATACCATAATCTCTATCACAATATCATCGAAACTCCTTTCGATGAACCAAAATAATTTCAACTCAACCCAACAAAGATCATTGATCTGAAAATAATCATAGTGAGTTCTCACAATTCACTAGTGATGTCTAGCAGTATGTAGTAACAACTCAGTAGAATAAAAAAATATGAATCTCTAAATACAGTTACCGTGTGATTCAATCCCTTTATCATGAGTTTCGATTAGACGAAAATCATGGAGAACTCATCAAACCTCATCATCAGTCATATGCTAAATTGACTCAACTCGAGTTCATCTGTGAATCTCATAAAAAAATTTTTTCAGTATTCACACTTGCTTCGATCGAAGACTTTCTGAACTCAGTCTTGCTAATTGCATAGGATTTCTCCTTTTCGATCAAAGTCGATAGAATCCATCTAAGTGCATCCTACTCTAACAGTAAATCTAAACTTACTGTAGCCAATATATACAACAAGGATTCGAATGGCTTGGGATCAAGGAAATACGCAATCAAACTCAGTAGCCTCATTGTGAATAGTCAATGATACCATAGGTCAAAGGATCACTCACACTACTGCAGCATCAAGAAGACCACTAATAAAAGTAGACATTTAAGTAGTTTCTTGTGTTGGTCATGCTCTGTATAAATTATTCTCAAACAATCATCTGTACTCTCATCCCAGTGTTCCTACATCATAGATTCAAGACTCATCTATCCGGAAGAAAGATGATCCATGTATCGATCTTAAATGAATTTATCACTGTCCTCCGTGATGATCCTATGATCCTGAGCATTTAAAACTAACCATTAATAATGTATGTCTCAAATTTTTAATACTTTGAGAATATACAATATCATCTTTGTTAATTTTTAGGATAAATCATGGACACATAAACATGATTGAAAATAAAAATATCTTTTATTAATAATAAAATTTTTTAAGTTCAAAAATAGATCCTGAAATTATAGAATGTGTCAGCAAATAATTGACTTCTAGTGTATACATCTAACACTATCCACAAAGACAGCATTATTCAGATATGACTGTATAAGAAAGAAGGGTCTGACTTAATATTATAATTCATTGCGCTATCCACAAGGATATGAGTATATTAGAGGCATGATAAAGTTGAGTGTCACATGAGATGTAATTTGAAAGAATTTTCTACCTTTGAATTCATAGATTATTATGCTATCCACAAGATTTTTATAAAGAATTGGGATCTCAATCCCACTAAAAAATTCAAGCAGGGTTTCTCACTTATCATAGGTGAAGGCTATGGTATCTGATAAAATAGTGAGAGATATAACTAGACAGAAAATCTCATCTAATTATATATATCAAACATGAATGATCTGTTTATATTATTATTCTTAATTTATATAGATTTAATTCTATATTATAGCAACTTCACTCTCATTATATGATATTATAGATGAAAAATATATTGAACAGTCTGAACTATGTGGATTGGTTGAGGAACTTATGAATTAGATTCGCATAGGAGAAGGTCTCCTATATTCTGGATATTCTTGATCCTGGTTCGGTTAGTGATAATGTTTTCAAAAGAAGAAGACAAAGGATGTTCCCATGAATATTACCTATTATTTTTGTGACAAGTTAGACATTGAAAGAATAATTGCAAGAATTATCTTACAAGTTTGAAGCAGGATGCAAGTATTGCACCAATAGGTGTGTATATGATACAGTCCTATTTTTTATTGAGTGCCTCAGACTGATAATTGGATATTGGATATGACCTATGGTTTATAAAGAAAAAATTATCCGATCCAATCGGATGGCCAGGATGCATCTGAAAAATTTTCTATTCTAGTGGTAATATAACATTTATATTTATCTTGATTGTAGTAAAATAGGGATCAAATATTAAAGATTTCTTACTTGAATCCAAAGCCTTGCGATGTCTGAAAATATAGGCCCTCTACTTCACGCACACGTCAGGCTCCGTAGGGAAGAGGGATAATCAACCAACAAGAGGGAAGAAAGAGGTGGCTATAGAAATTATATTTCAAATAACTGAAAGAGGCCTAGATGAGAAGGAGGACACCTAAAGTGGTTCTCCATGCTTGAAAGAGAATCCCACATGCCATGTGTCACACGCCAAGGGATGGGGACCCTGAGTCTCTCTCTCTTTCCCTTTTTCATGCTTGCTGCCTTGGGACATGCACCCAAGGCGGGATGCATGACCTAGGCTAGGACTTGCAAACCAAGTTCTCCTACTATCTTGGGATGCACATCCCAAGACGGGACATGCGACCCAGGCTCCTCCTCCTATCTCATGCCCTATGTAGCCTTCTTCTTTTCTTTTACCGCCTCATGTCTATAGCCTTCTTTATATAGGCATTTAAAATCATAGTCCTAATTTAATTAGGACTCTCAAATTTTAAGTCCCACTTAGAGATCAGGTTTAATTAATTTGAATCAAATTCAAACTCCTTATGCCATATGGAAAATCCAAACCATATAGGAATGGCACCAACATTTAGCACCACCTAATAGCTCACGCCCAAGGGGATTGGGCGTCCCACATTAGGCACCAAATCAGTCCATTTGTCTACCCATAATGAGAGATAAAATTAGATAATTAAGGCTTCATAAAATGCAAATCAAATTTGGCATATATTTTGGTCAATATAATTTAAATTCGAATCCAATTCTAAAAGGTTGCTATTCCTAGTCCAATTAGGATTCACCTCCAAGTCCAACTTAGATATTAAACCCAATTAAGTCTTAATTAAATCAGATCTAATCTAAAATTAATTAGAATATAAAATCAATCTCTCATAAATCCCTTGGATCATTGATCAAATCATTATCATCCCCAAAATTAAATCTGAATCTCATATCTAGTGCTAGCTAGACATAGTCAACTCTTTAATTCTGTATGACCTCTAACTTAATTTTTAATTAAGCTAATCTATTTATTCAATCAAGTCAGATACTTTCAAATTAAACTCATAGACTTAGGTCAATTTTTTTCTACTTTGTCTGACTTTTGTGCATAACTCCATAGGTTCGAACACTAAGCTGATAGCACAGAAAACTATTTTCTGTACTAATCGAAGTTACCATCTAGCAATAGTTTTCGATATTCGGATAAATCGAATGTTTGCAAGGCAACACTCAAGAATCACGAAATATAGTTACTGCATTATTCATTCTTTTGATCCTAAATGCTCAAGACGACCTAGGGTTTAACTGTCAACCCTGGATTAGTTATCCACATTATATTTCAATCTTTTTCAAATCCTGTGATCCATCACATGGATTGCCTCAGCCAAGATCTTACTCAGTTGAAATACAGTGATGCATCAACTCCTGAGATATGGAGGGGTCAATCCCATCTTGATCCACACACCGACTACCACAAGTACTTGACTGTGCCAGAAACCTTCTATCACTGAATTAAAAATTCAGATAATCCAGCATCAAAATATAGTGAATTGCTTGTAAGTCATCATGATGATCTTAAATCAGAGGGATACTTATGCCCATATTCTTCACGAGCAGCTCTTGACAGCAAAGCGCTCCACAGGTGAGTTACTTGTTCAGTGATGTTGTACTCCTATATCTCATCTGTATGCCATACCAGTGTCTCCATACTCCTTGATTAAGAGGATAACCAATCTATATGACACACAATGATCTACACTTGATAAACATCATCATCCCTTACTAATATATCATTTGATTGCAAACATATTTAAGAACTATTCGATAAATTTTTTTTTATCGATTGTCATATAGTTCTAAGGACTTCATAATAACACATGAGTTCTATCAAAAAAGATATATACCTTGTGATGAATAATATCAAATAATTTTTATTAACTTATAATTCATATACAAGTTATAAAGAATGCAATCATCCAAATGATTGACTTTAAGACATATTTTCTAGCAACTCCCACTGGGACAAAAGCTAGTCAGTACAGTATCTAATATCCATCTTCCTTTTAAGTTCGTCGAACTCTTTGATTCCGAAAGCTTTAGCAAATAGATCAATCAAGTTCTTCATTTTCTCAATCTTCTGAAGATTGATGTCACCTTGATCCATGACCTCTCATACAAGGTGATAGAGATACAGAGTGTGTTTGGTTCTCTGATGGAACTATTATTCATTAGCTTGAGCTATGGCTCCAATGCTGTCACAATACAGCAAATCAGACCATCAATGGAGGGTGCCACTCCATTGCTCGTTAATGAACTTCCATAACCAAATTACTTCCTTTGCATCATTGAATACCGCAATGTACTCTGCCTTGCAAATAGAATTGGCTATAAGGAACTGGCTAAAATTTTTTCAGTATATCGCTCCTTCATTTAGGGTAAACACATAACCGGACACATTTTTTCCATCATCATGATCTGACTGAAATTGGAATCAACACATCCCATAAGTTTCTAGTCAATATCTCCATAGATTAGCCATTGGACCTTTTAGTATTTCTCAAATACTTAAGGGTTGTCTCTACAGCCTTTCAATAGTTCTCATCCAGATCAGTCTGGTACCTACTCACTACCCCTAGTGAGTACACAATATCTGACCTCGTATATGTCATGGCATACATGATAGATCCCATTATCAAAATATATGAGACTCTACTCATACGTTCTCTCTCTCTTGAAGAGTTGTCAGACAATCTTTTTTAGAGAGTAATTTTATGATCTATCAGAAGATAGTCTTTCTTGAAATTTTTTATGCTGAACCTTTTCAATATGGTATCTATGTATGTGGACAAGCCAGACAATCTATAGATCTATCCCTATAAATCTTTATCTCTAGGATGTAAGATGCTTCTTTCAAATCTTTCATGGAGAACTGTGATGACAGCCACAGCTTTCTACTTTGTAAAGTAAAAATATTATTTTCTATTAATAGTATATCATCTACGTACAGTACAAGAAAGATAACTACAGAATTATTAGCCCATTTATAAATGCATGGTTCTTCTTTATTCCTAATGAAGTCATACATTTTGATCTTATCAAAATACATATTTCAACTCTGAGAGCATTGTCATAGGAAAAATCATCTCATCATAATCAACACTATAACATTGACAATATCCCTTGGCAACCAAATGGACTTTATAGGTCTCCACCTTTCTGTCTGCACCTCTTTTTTCTTTTGAAAATCTATATGTACTCTATGGGTTTTATCCTTTCAGATGGATCAACTAGTGTCCATACACCAATGATCTCCATGGACTCCATCTCATATTTTATGGCATCAAGCCACTTGTCAAAGTTAAATCTCTACATGACATCTATGTAGACGATCAGATCCTCATCGTTCTCATCTAGTTCAATAGGATTACCATCCCAGACAAACAAATGATAGCATCTAACTGACTGATGTGGTACTCTATCGGATCTCCTTCAAAGTACCTCAATCATGGGTTCTGAATTTGATGTAATCAAATCTGATTCTATATTTTCACTCATCTATATCAGTTCTTCTACTTTTCAAACTTTCTCAATTTCAACCTTAGTGGCATCAGTTTCTTCCATAAGGAGCTTCTTTTCTAAAAAGAATGCCCTATTGCTGATAAACACCTTTTGTTCTTCAGCATGATAGAAGTAATATGTCTTA
Organism: Elaeis guineensis; assembly: GCF_000442705.2. Taxonomy (NCBI): domain Eukaryota; kingdom Viridiplantae; phylum Streptophyta; class Magnoliopsida; order Arecales; family Arecaceae; genus Elaeis; species Elaeis guineensis. Next base: position 71,976,842 of record NC_025999.2, read on the forward strand.
GACTCCTTAGGATACCCTACAAATATGCACTTATTGGACCAAGGTCCAAGCTTATCGATCTACAAATATTCTATATAAACTGAATAATCCCAAATCCGAAAGTAAGAGGGCATCAGTCTTTGCTCCATCCATATCTCATATGGAGTTTTTATGATTGATTTGCTCAAAAAATTATTCAGAATATAACAAGTAGTCTCAAGAGCATAACCCCAAAATAGATTAGCAAACTCACAAACTCTATCATGGACCGAACCATGTCTAATAGAGTTTGATTCTTCCTTCCAGGAGGTATCCATTGTAAGAGAATCCCATTCTCTTCTAGATATGTCAAAAATTCATTAAAAAGATATTCATCTCCTCGATCAGATCGAAGAGTTCTAATATTTTTTTAATTTATTTTTTTACTTCATTATAAAATCATGTGAACATTTCAAATAATTTAGACTTGTGCTTCATAAGATAGACGTACCCATACCTCGATAGATCATCATAAATGTAATGAGATAGTAATATCCTCCTCTGGCTCCTATATTCACATATCCATATACATCACTATGTACTAGATCTAGTACTGGCTCGTTCATCATTTTCAATAAAGGGTGACTTTGTCATCTTTTCAAAAGCACAAGACTCACATGTTAGCAATGATTCACAATCATTGATTTCAAAGACAGCCTCCTTGATTAACCTGTCTACATTATTTCTGTTTATATGATCAAGCCTACAATGCCAAAGGTAGGTATTAGTGATAATATCTATTCTAGGATATTTGTTCGATGTATACATTACACTAACAGACTGTGATGTCATATTTTAATTATCCACATATAATTATGACACCATTCATAATGATATCACAAAAATATTTTTTTATTAAAAAATTATAACCATCCTTTGCCAAAAAATCTATAGAAATAATATTCATAAGAAAAGATGGATAATAATGACAATCATCTGAAACAATGATATTTAAATTGAGAACAAACTGAACTTTTTCTATTACTAGAATTGAAACAGCTCTTTCATCTCCAATATTTTAGAATCATTCACTATTTTTAAATTTTCTACTGACCTGAAGCCCTTGCAATAAATTACTGATATGAATCAGACTTTCAGTATCTAATACCTAGGTAGTAGTATCACAGATAGAGAAATTATAAGGTGTTATCGTATAAATATCTTGTCCAATAATCCTTTGCTGATTTCTCTTTCTAAGCCTATTCGGATCAAAAAAAATTAGACACAAAGGATAATTCCTCTTCCAATCCCTAACTTCTTGCAAAAAAAATATTCTACCTGACTCTGATCTATCTTAGACTGGTTAGTTCAATTGGATTTGAAAATCCTAGCATGATACCATTGCACTATACTTGTCTTTTCTCTCTCGGAGGATTGATATCTTGTTGAGGATAAATCTTCAAGTATGTCAAAAGACTTTTTCAACATTTGAAGTATCTCTTTTAGTTGAGCATCAACAAATTTATAGATAAATTTGTTATTCACAATAGCTCTCATTATGCAACGTACAGTCATATAATAATTAAGCCATTGCTGATAAGTATCTCTAACCATCACATCTACATTTGGGAGCTGGTACTTCAGATGCAAAACCCATAATCACATATAGGATCCTTTCGTGTTTGAGAACTATTTTCAATTTTTGATACCAATTATCAAAATTTAATCCTATATGCTTGTCACTGTCCAACAACGAGTAGAGCGATAAATCACTAGCCATTACTGAAAGAAAAACAAAAAAAGACCTATTATTATATGAATTATTTAATGCTAAAGATTTAGACTTTAGTCTAAAGATCTTTCCATTATTTTATACAAATTGGTAGCCTTTACCTTCAATTCAAAAAATTATCTTAATTCTTTAGTGGATACTAGAATCCACACAGACTGTACACAAGCCCGACTTTGGTCGGCCCACCCATGTGCATCTATGGTTAGGTTCTTAACCAATTATTTCTTCAAATAACTTTTAGTGATTGATTTTGCCTCAGTATCTCTTCAGTAGATGTGTGGCACCTCCACTAAAAATTTTGATTAGGTCCAACTATTAACATGACTATACCAAGCGCATCCAACAAATGAATGTCCAGGCCTGAGTATGGCTCGACCAACCTGAGCATTGATCTGAAGGGCACAACAAGATGATCATATGATGAATAATAATTTCAATACCCAGTAGACACCAGGTATGTGGTACCTTCAATGTCTATTTAGAATATTAGACTTATTATCATATACCCTAATGAGAGGCTATGATCTAGTTATCTCTATAACTAACTTATTTTAAGTACCTAATAATTTAGAAAATTTGATTATATGATTTGAGAACGTATTGACCAATAAGTCTTAAATCCTTCCACTAACTTCATCAAGTCACCAAAATGACTAAACAAACAGGTCCATTGGACTGATGAGTCTAAATTCTCCCATTGACTTCATCAAGTCATGAAGAGGTCTAAAGATAAGCTGGTCCAAGGGCACCTACATCAGTCGAATTGATTTTATGATTTGAGAATGAGAGAAGAGATTGACCAATAGTCAAAAGTTCTTCCACTGACTTCACCAAATCATTGAATTGGACTAGAGACAAGACTGACCAAGAGATACCTAAATCAGTCACACTGATTAACCTTAATAGCATGGATCAGCTCGAATCAATTTATGATTTAATCAAAATATAATTTATCAAATTGGTCAGGTAAGTGAGATTGATGGGAGGATCTGTCTGGACTTGCCTTAGATACCATCGAAATGATTAGATAAGTGGATTGCCAATTAAAGACCACCGATCATATTGCCAAACAATATTACCAGACTTACCTTAGATACCAATTGATCGATTAGTTTCGATTCAATCAACCAAAAGACTCGGGCTAAACCATTTAGCCATGATCCAGTCTATTTAGTATGGTCAAAAATATGAACTTGATCAAGCTACATCTATTGAGGTTAATCTTAGAGAAATTCTAACCTAACCTAACTCAACTCTTGATTAGATTTAATCAATTTTTTAATTTATCCATATTTATTTCTAACTCTAGGTCTATCCCAGTTAGAAGATCTAATTCATGCTAACTCATTGCCCATTAATTTATGAGGTGTCTTAAGATCTTCAATTCTCAAATCTAGATCATTTAGACTTAATTCTAAATTACGTATGTGAAACGTGCATTTCAGTTTGTAGAACTATTCTATCAAAATTTCATGTGAAGTATACCATATATTTCATTTATGAAAATTAATTTTCATATCTATGTTTAACAATTAAACATGCATAAATATAATCTAAACTTCATATATACATCACATGTATGATGACTACTTTTAGATCACAACTAATTATATTATATGTAACATGCAATTCAAATCTTAAAATCAATTTTTATATTTGAATTTATCTCATTAAAATTATAACGAATTACAAATCACTTTAGATCTAATCTAAACTTATTCATGATCAAAATAATTTTAAAATTTTTTTCATTGTTCTTCTTCATGAGAATTGATCATAGTGGCACCCCTATACGTCATAAGAGAATCTATCAAATGGATAAGAGAGGGACTCAATCCCTACTACCTCTTATGATCGGACAGCCTGATGATTATCTCAATTCAAGTACTGGGCTACTTAGATTAGAAATCTAATTTTTAAAATTAATTGCATCTACCCATGTAATAAATAAAATCCAAGCATGCACACATATGAATATGATCATATCATATATATCATGCATCTAATCTAATTAAATCACATCATCAAATGATATTACAAATAAATTTTAGATCTGAACCTACTTTTATACAGCATATAAAACATTCAATTGAGATCTGAAATTTTATAGAAAAATAATTCAAACACACACATGAACATATAGAAATAAAATTCTAGTTAGATTTGATTTTGCATTTTATAGAATTTTTATAGTATTATTTTGGATTGAATGTTAGACATAATCAAGATTCAATTAGAAAATTGTCCGATCCAATCAGATCATCAGAATGCATCTAAAAAAATTTTTATTTTAATGATAATATGATATTTATATTTACCTTTGTTGTAGTAGAATAGGGATCAAATATTGAGAATTTCTTGCTTGAATCCAAAGCCTTACGAGGCCAGAAAGTATAGGCCCTCTACTTTGCGCGCACGCTAGGCTCCATAGAGAAGAGGGATGATCAACCAATAGGAGGAAAAAAAAATATGGCTATTGAAATCAAATTTCAAACAACTGGAAGAGGCCTGGAGGAGAAGGACGCTTAAAGTGGCGCTCCATGCCTGGAAGAGAATCCCACATGCCAAGTGTCACACACCAAGGAAGGGGGACACTGAGTCTCTCTCTCTCTTTCCCTTTTCCATGCTTGCTGCCTTGGGATGTATGACCCAGGCCAGGACTCACAACCTAGGTTCTCCTACTACCTTGGGATGTGCATCCTAAGGTGGGACGCCCGACCCAGGCTCCTCCTACTGTCTCACGCCCTATGCAACCTTCTTCTTTTCTCTTACCGCCTCATGTCCATAGCCCTCCTTATATAAGTATTTAAAACCCTTAGTCCTAATCTAATTAGGACTTTCAAATTTTAAGTCCCACCTGAAGATCAAGTTTAATTAATTTGAATCAAATTCAAACTCCTTATGCCATATGGAAAACTCAAACCATGTAAGAATGGCACCAATATTTAGCGCCACCTAATAGCTCACGCCCAAGGGGATTGGGTGTCTCATATTAGGCACCAAATCAATCCATTTGTCCACCCATAATGAGAGATAAAATTAGATATTTAAGGCATCATAAAATGCAAATCAAATTTGGCACATATTTGGGTCAATACAATTCCAAATCAAATCCAATTCGAAAAGGTTGCTATTCCTAATCCAATTATGATTCACCTCCCAAGTCTAACTTGGATATTAAGCCCAATTAAGTCTTAATTAAATTAGATCTAATTTAAAATTAATTAGAATATAAAATCAATCTCTCATAAATCTCTTGGATTATTGATCAGATCATTATCATCTCCAGAATTAAACCTGAACCTCATATCTAGTACTAGCTAGACATAGTCAACTCTTTAATTTCATATGATCTCTAACTTAATTCTTGATTAAGTTAATCTATTTATTCCATCAAGTCACATACTTCTAAATTGAACTCATAGACTTAGGTCAATTCTTCTCTACTTTGTCTGACTTTTGTGCTGACTCTATAGGTTAAAACACTAAGCTGGTAGCATAGAAAATTATTTTCTATACTAATCGAAGTTACCATTTAGCAATGATTTTTGAAGTTTAGATAGGTCGAATGTTTGCAAGGCAATACCCAAGAACTAGAAAATATAGTTATCGTATAATTTATCTCTTTGATCCTGAATACTCAGAATGATCTAAGATTTAACTGTCAACCTTGAATTAGTCATCCACAATATATTTCAATCTTTTTCAAATCCTGTGACCCATCACATGGATTTTTTTGATTAAGATCTTACTCAATTGAAATATAGTGATGCATCAACTCCTGAAATATGGAGGGATCAATCCTATCTTGATCTACACACCGACTACTATAAATATTTGATTGTACCCAGAAACTTTTCATCACTGAATTAAAAATTTAAATAGTCCGACACCAAAGTACAATGAGTTGCTTGTAAGTCATAGTGATAATCTCAGATCAGAGGGATACTTATGCCCATATTCTTTGTGAGCAGCTCTTGACAACAGAACGCTCCACAGATGAGTCATTTGTTTAGTGACAATGTCTCCTACATCTCACCTATATGCCATACCAATGTCTTCACACTCCTTGGTTAAGAGGATAACTAACCTATATGAAACACAACGATCTACACTTGATAAATATTATCGTTCCTTAATGACGTATCATTTGATCGTAAACATATTTAAAAACTCTTCGATAAATCCTTCTTTATCGATTGTTATATAGTTCTAAAGACTTTATCACAACAAATGAGTTCTATCAAGAAAGATGTACACCTTGTGATGAATAATGTCAAATAATTTTTATTAATTCATAATTCATATACAAGTTATAAAGAGCACAATCATCTAAATGATTGATTTTAAGATATATTTTTTAATAATTTATATATTTACAATTCATTACAATGACTGTAGAATATCAGAGCGCTAAAAAGAGATGACCTCGAGCTTTTCGATGCAAGTGGAAAGTCCACTAGTGCAGCAACTGTGGAAACTTGTATGCTCAATTTAACTTTGAGCAAGACTTTGAAATTAAAAATCTATTATTACATATCTAAGATTATTAAAAATATTATTTTTATATCTTTATTATTAAAATAAGGTCATGAAATAAAGATAATGGACAATGATTGCTCCATTTTTCTTTCTAATGAATCTATGGCAGTGGTTATATTGATAACAATCTTCTAATTTACACTTAATAAAAATATTTTTTATATTAAAAAAATATGAAAAGAAAGAGAGAAGATGTGAATATCATATATCTCTGACATTACCGTCTCGATCATATTAGTGAGTCAAAGATTTAATAGGTTGTACAAAGAAGAGTTCTTTAACCCATATGATTATGAATCAATGAGAACCTATGAATCTTTTCTTATAAATAAAATAACCAAGATATCTTTTTCTAAAAATGAAGAGAGAGGGCAAAGGAGCTGTTAGCCCTAGTACATTCAAATGTATGTAGGCCAATGATAACTCAGATCAAAGGAGGATACTCCTATTTTATCACTTTTATGGCTGATCTATTAAGATTCAGATATATGTATCTTATGAAACATAAATTCAAGATCTTTGATAAGTTTAAAGAGTATCAAAGTATGATCGAGAAACAAACTAAAAAAAATATTAAGATTCTTTGATCTAATCGAGGAGAAGAATATTTATGCAGTAAATTTTTTGATCATCTTAAGGATAAAGTATTCTCTTTGAATGGATCCTTCCTTATACCATAGCAAAATGATGCAGCAGAAAGGAAGAATCATACTTTAATGGATATGGTGCAGTCCATGATGTGCTTCACAAATCTTTCAATATCATTTTGGGGATATACCCTAAAGACTGCCGCATACATATTCAATAGGGTGCCTTCAAAGTCTATTGCTAGCACTCCATATAAGATATGGAAAAGAAAAAAGTCGAATCTTAAATATCTTAAGATCTGGGGTTGTCCTACTTATGTCAAAAATATCTTTGAATATTAGTGCTAGATCAAACAAGTGTAAGTTTGTAGAATATCTTAAGAAAACTAATGGATACTATTTCTACCACCCTACTGAATAAAAAATATTTGTTAGTAGGCATGCTACTTTCTTGAAAAAAAAATACATCCAAAAAGGAAGTAGTAGGAGGAATGTTGAACTCGAGAAAGTTTAGGACCTACAAATCGATCCAAAAATATCTGTGATTGGATCACAAAGAGATCCTCAACCAAAAGTATCCAAAGATGAGATACATTTACAATACACACCTCCTCTTCGAAGATCAAATAGAATGCATCAAGCATCTCTAAGATATAATTTTGTTAGAGAAAAATAATAAGATCAACATCATTAAGGATGATGATCCACTGACCTATTCGAAAGCTGTCATGAATAGAGACTATGACAGATGACTAGACACCATAAAATCTAAGATAGACTCAATGTATATCAACCTTGTGTGGACTTGTTGGGACCATCGTGCAGTTGTGTGGACCAGAAGAACCTACGACGGAGCCCTCTACAAGAGTCTATGGTGATCCAAACTCTCTAAGGATAGCAAATGCCATGCCCTAAACTGCTGCGCAACCTGTACCCTACAGTAGTGACCTAGTCCGCATCCCCCTCACTTCCAGGGACTTGGGATGCACCTCCAAATCTGATCTTCCACTTCCAAGACCCTTGGAACCAGGGCTAGGGATGTGCTATCTTGGGGCTAGCAGATCTAAACCAGAACCAATGATGAGGAGTCTTTGTTGGACTAAGACTCTATGGCAACATCTTCTGCCTGCATGCTTTTTCCTTATGTATCTGATCTCTCACCTTTCCAAATCTCATCTAGGTGAATCATTAAGATAGTAAGGTCTTCTTTCCATTCCCTCTTTACTATTTTAATCTGAGTAAAAATTGAGGTCCGGGTGAAGAGAAACTCCCTATCCAATAGAAACTCCTAGCATAGAAATCTGCAGCCTGCCGCACGCAACCCTGATTTCTTTCCTCTTAGATGTGCCTCCCTAATTTCTCTCCATGAGAAATCTCTCCTGTCCCCTTCTCACTCTTCTGTGGATGATCTAGGCATGGAGATCCTACTAGGAAAGAGACTCTCAGGCAGCCTCTTAGGCAGATGGGAGTCTCTCTTCTTGCAAGCATGCACTGCCTTATCCCATGCGTATCCAGAGATGTGATGAGGAGGCATGCCTCCTTTCTCTTCCTAGGAGGCATGTCCCCCTAGGGCTTCTTGATAGCTAGAAAACTAGAGAGAGAAGGAGAGATATAGGAGAAAAGGGTTCAATTCATTCCACATAAATTAAGATTTACAATATGTATATATACACCTATACATGGACCTAATCCCTAGCCCAAAAACTCCCTAGGCTAATGCAATACCTAAAAAATCTAAGTACATGATGTGCTCTCACCCTCATAGATCCAAACCTGGTCTAAACCTGGATTAGGCCCCATCGAGACCCAAATCTCCTGGGCCTCAAGCCCATGGAGGCTGAACCTCCATCCTAGGACCAAACCGATCCCAGTGCTAGGACTCAAACTGGTCCTAGAATCTTAAAGTCAAGCCCATGGCTCCTTTCATAGTCTTTCAAGGCTTAGAAGCACCACACATGCACCAACAATCTCTACCTTGGTGCCTCCAAGTCTTGGTAAACCTAGCAATGCCCTCTTGCATGATTTTACTATCACTATGTGCCTAGACAACTCCTTATGCAAACATCACCACTGCCAATCTTCTTTAGCTACTGTGCATCTTTGGAGACCTTTGGGATGACCGCTTGCATAGCTGAAGTGTTGAAAAATATGTCCTAAAGCCATTCATCTAAGTAGTAGATGATTGAAATTAGTATATGAATTATCTAATAATAATAGTTATTTGGCAGGTTCATTATAAAAGTTTTATCTTTCTTAAATGAACTCCTAAATTATGATGAAGTCCTTAGAACCACAATCAATCAATAAAGAAAGATTTATCAGATGGTTCTTAAATTATTCACGATCAAATGATAAGTTATTAACAAAGACGATAACTTATCAAGTGTAGATCGTTGTATGCCATATGCGTTGGGTGTCCTCATAACTAAATAGGGTGGAGACACTGGTATGGCATCCAGATGAGATGTAAGAGTACATCTGTATTGAACATGACCAATGTAACACTCTACTATCGAGAGTAGTTAGCTAAGGTCAATGGGTATAAGTGTCTCTCCGACCTGAGATCACCACAGTGACTTGCAAGCAACTCATTGTGCTTTGATGCCGGACTACCTATATTTTTAATATAGGTTCGAAAGATTTTTAGGTATAATCAAGTACTTGTAAAGTCAGTGTATGAGTCAAGATGGGATTGATCACTGCTGATTAACTTTAGGAAGAGAATGTCTCATTGTGTTTCAATTTAGCAAAACCTAGGCATGGGTAATCCTCATGAGGAGTCACGGGATTTGCAAAATTTTGAGACACAATAGAGATGATTTGTATGAGTGATTGACAGCATACCCAAAGTTATCTTGAGCATTATTGGTCAAAAGGATGAATTATACGGTAACCATGGGTTAGGGTTCTTAGAATGTTGCTTTGCATATATTCGACCTATCTGGACGTCGGGAACCATTGCTAGATGGTTACTTCAACTGGTACAGAAATTGATTTTTATGTTACCAGCTTAGGTTCGAACCTATAGGGTCACATACACAGGAGGTTGTAACCTAATCAGATGGTTAATTGATGATTGAGAATCATTCTAAGGTTAAACGATCAATGTGATTGATGTTTGACCTAATGCAAATGTTGTAGGATGATCGATTAGCAATTGGATTACTAATTGGCTCAATCTGATTGAGCAATTAGGCTGAGATCAAGTCTGATTGAATTTGATTTAATTAAAATTAGTTTAGATTTAATTGAATTAAGTCTAATTAATTTATTGGATAAGCCAGTTGCAATAGAGAACAAGTCCCTATTCGACTAGGACTTGTATGCACCTAATTCCTAATTAAGTTAGGATTTAAATCAAAATTAAAGATGATTTAATCTAATTTAATTGGATTTTTAGTTAAACTAAGATCACTATTAATTAGGTTGTAATTAATTTGAATTGAGTTCAAAGTGTTTGACCTAATCAACATGAGAATCCTAGTTGGACTAGGATTCCATCTCTCCCTTGCGCCACCTAAGAAATCTCAAGCCCATGCCACATATTTAATTCAAGATAATTTTTATAAGATATCCACATCTAAGGAAAGCAATCTCACACCACTTATTCTAGAGATTTGAATCAGATTTGATTTGGTTCAATATGAAAAGTGATTTGGTTAATTATGGAAAGTGGTTTAGGCTTATTCTTTTTTTGAAAGAGTCCCTCTTCACAAGGACTCTTCTCTCCTCTCTTGCACCAACTTCCCCCAATCCTATCCTATCATTTTGTTGCCCTTTTTAAGCATCTTATCTTGATCTCCAAAAAATTAATGAGGGAGGGGGTGTCCAAGAGTTGGATGCCCCATAAGTTCCTTGTTTAACTAGGACTCTTGACCTTATCTACCTCTTATATTGTTGCCGCCCCATATGAGAAGATATAGGAGTCTAAAATCTATAGTTTTCTGATAGAAAAACTAGAGGAGAAAGAGGATGGCATGGGTGGTTTGAGGTGCCAAGATCCTTGGTGAAGAGTCTTCAATCAAGAGATCAAAGGTTGATGTCTTGTAGAAACAAAAAGGTAAGTGAAAAGATTATTTTCTCTTATTATTCTCTTTTCATATTATTTTCTCTTTATTTTATATTTTTATATGTTAAAAATTTGAGAGAGAAAGAGGAAAGGTGTGGTGAATTTATGCTCCAATTAGTTGGGGTACAGTGATCTAATTTGGGACATGATCTGATCATGTTCTGATGAGAGAAGAAGAAGAAAAGTAGGTCTTCTCTTAAGGTTTTTTTTAGAACTTTTTTTCTCCATAAATCATGAGATTTTTCTATGAGAAAAATCTGATATCATAAGATCTGAAAATTTAAAAAAATTCTAGAGAAGAAGGTCTTCTCATATCCTAGCATAGAGATGTTCTCAAGACATCAATCATTGATGTACTGAAAGAGAATATCTGTCTTCTCTTAGGATCCTTTTCTTTTATGTATTATTTCTGATTTTAGGGAGGTCAAAAGGTTTGACTTCTCCCTTATTCCTCCTCATATTCTTTATCTCTTGAAATATTCAAAAGACCCGAAGAATATTTTTTAGATTAATCATCCAGAGGGATCCGCAAGAAGCTAGCACTTCGAGCGGATCTTCGTTCGACGAACCTCCAATTTTGTTGCAGCCTCATGTGGATCACCTATAGAGATCAAATGTGTGTGTGGATCTAAAGATAATAAAAAAAATCAACCATGAAGTTCTCAACCTGCATGAAGGTTATAGATCTGATCTCTTCTTTTATCTAGATATGATCTAGATTTTAGATCTGAAACTGTTTCAAATCTAGGGTATTGATTTGATCAATATTAAAATTTTTATTTTTTTAATTTATAAATATAATATGACATATTATAGATCCTTATTATAGGGTTTAGTAATTTGATTACATATATTTGTAGATTAAATTATTTAATTTATATATTCCACTGCGTTATATTTTAAAAATATTTTGAAATTCATGCATAAAACCCTACACCTTTTCTAACAGTGATATCAGAGCCTTTTATAACATATTCATAATTATATTAAAATAAATCTAAAAAATAAAATAATGATCGTACGGACTGTAGGTTGTCTTGTTGTAAGATTTACCCCTTACAGTGTAAAGGTTGTCCTGGTATGTTATAATCTAAAAAATTTAAATAAATTTAAATAAATCTTATTATGAATATTTTAGATTAGGTCTATTTCATTTCATAAAATTTTATGTAATGTACATAGATTAAAATCAGCCAAGAACAGGATCTTGCGAAGGTTCTGTTTGCTTATAGGGCCAGCTCGACCAGCAATCTAGCTTGACTGAAAAGTTGGCTCAATTATTTTTCTGACTGATTTTAATTATTAGTATTTGTTAGTGAAATAAGCCGACCCATTTTTGAAATGAGTCGACCTATTTAGTGAAACAATACTAAATTATATTAAATCTTTCAAAAATTAAAAATAATTTTTAAAATATCGAATTCCAACCCTCAGTCATGAACTTAATTAAAAGAATTAAGTGATTATTTAGGATCTAGGTTTGTGATTTAAAGATCCTAAGATAATTTTATAAAACATGGGTTAAAGGGTAATGAGTTAGCTTTGATCAGGTCATTAACTGGGTTAAACCTAGGGTTAGATTAAATATGGACTAAATTAAGAAACTGATCAAACCTAATTAAAAGCTAATTAGGATTAGATCATTTCTATAGATCACTTCAATAGTTATAGTTGATCAAAGTCCATATATCTAACAAATAGATACTGATCATGGCTCAGCGACTGAGCCTGAGTCTTTAGGTAGATCAAATTAAAACTGATAAATCAATTTGTGTCTAAGGTAAACCTGACTAGTGGTTTTTAATTGGAAGCCCGCTACCTGGTCATTTCTTATGGTGTCTAAGGCAAGCTTTGGCAAACCCTCCCACCGATCATACATACCTGACCAATGTGGTTAATTAGATCTTGATTAGGTTGCTCATTGATTCGTGCTAACCCATGTCACATAGAAAATCAGTGAGTCAGATTTCATTTAGTGAGACTGATCTAGGTGCCTATGGATCAAATTTGATCCAAGTCCTTGTTAATGACTTGAGAAGTCAGTGGGTGGACTTGACTTGGTGAAGTCAGTGGAAGCAAATTGGTCCATATCCTTTCTATCCTTAAATCACTAATAATTTTAAATCCTCTAAAATTATTAGGTCCTTAAAATGATAAAGTTATGGAGATAACTAAGTCATAGCCTCCCATTAAGGATTTGATAATGGATCCATTAACTCAATAATCATTGCAAACCCAAAGGCCTGGTGCTTGTTGACTAATGGAATTATCACTCATCATATGACGATTTGAAAGTATCTCTCTAATGGTGGTTAGGTTAGCCAACCAAAGTTGGGCTTAATCATTCGTTGGTTAGATGCACCAAGTATGGTCATGTTAATGGTTGGACCTAACCGGATCCTTACAGTGGAGGCCAAAGCTTACTGATTAGGTTTCTGGAGCAAAATTAAATTACTAGAAGTTGTTTGGAGAAATAATTGGTTGATGAACCTATCCGTAGATGCAGATGGATTGGCCGACCAAAGTCGGATTTATGTGTAGTCTATGTAGATTCTAGCACCTACTAGAAAATTAAAGTAATTTCCGAATTGGAGGTAAAGACTATCAATTTGAACAAAATAATGGGAGAACCTTGAGACTAAAGTTCAAGTCTCTAGACTTAAAATAATTCATATACATTAGGTCATTGTTCTCTTTTCTCAAAATAAGACTAAACCTTAATTGCTCCAATCGCTGTTAGATAGTGATGACTTATAGGACCCAACTTCGTTAATTAGTATCAAAAGTTGAATTTGATTCAGCAGTACGAATGGGTTCGTATTGAAACTTCTTAGTCCAGTCAAAATAATTAGTCAAAAATTGATCCAAATCAGGCATGCTGCTTCTACTATCAGAAGCAGGATCATAAGAAGAAGAATTGTCTTGCTTCCCTTGACCATAATAGGTTGAACAAGAGAAAGGAGCCAGAGTTGCTCATCAAGGATGTTATATAATAACACCTTAAATTTTCTCTATATTATTCTACCACCTAGGTATTAGATACCATGGTCTTATGCAATTTATTGCTAGGACTACAAGAAAGTGGAATGTTTGAAAATGATGAGAAATTCTTGAATGTTAGGGATGGAAGTCTTATTCCAATCCTAACTTTAAGAATTGTAGAGCTTATTTTTAAATATTATCATTTAGAGTAATTGTTACTATTGTCCATTGTTTATGATGAATGTAATCTTTGTTGGCCTTTTGACCTAAGATGATTATCATTCATTAACAAAGGAAGATTATTATGATATTATTATGAATAATGTTACAATAATACATGGACAATAAGGAAATGACATTTAACATTTACACAGCCTATTAAGTGTAATGTACACACCCAAGTTAGATAATGTTATGGATGTCTATCTTTGGCTTAGTCACCTTAACAAGAATAGGATAAACAGATTAGCTTGAGAGGAAAATCTCACATCAATGATTGTGAATCATTGATAGCCTGTGAGTCTTATCTTCTTGAAAAGATGACAAAGTCACCTTTTAATAAAAAAAGTGAAGGAGCTGATAAAGTTCTAAGTCTCATACATAGTGATGTATGTGGATCTGTGAACTTAAGTACTGGAGGAAGATATTAATATTTTATTACAGACGACCTATCTGGGCTTGGATGCATCTGGCCTAAATCGTTTGAAATGTTCAAATGATTCAATAATGAAAAATTGAAACAAACTGGATAAGGTGTTAGAACTCTTCGATCAGATCAAGGAGGCGAATACTTATCCAGTGAGTTTGTGACATATCTAGGAGAGAATTGGATTCTCTCTCAGTGGATTTTTTTTCGGAATAAAGTATATCTGAAAGGAGAAGTTGAACTTTGTTAGACATGGTTCAATCCATAATAGGGTTCACTTCTCTATCTATTTCAGGATTGTGCTCTTGTGTGATTACCTATTTTACTCTGAAAATATATTGAGTAAGTCTGTTGTGCAGATTTCATATGAGATATGGATTGGGCATAGACCTAGACTCTCTCACCTTTGGGTTTGGAGTTGATCGACATATGTCAAAGGTTTGCATACAGATAAATTTGGTTCTTGATCTAATAGTTGTTTAAGGGTTACTGATTCTATCATGCTGAAGAACATAAGATGCTCATCAGCAGTAGGGCATTCCTTTTGGAAAGGAGTTCCTTAGAGAAGGAACGGATGCCTATCAAGTTGAACTTGAAAGTTTGACTGGTAGTGTTGCTCCTTGAATTAATTTTGATGATTACAAAGCATTTGAGAAGATTATCAATGATTTTAGCTTGGAAAAAGACTTATTGCATTTCAGGGGTAAAATCATAATTTTGTCAAGACCTGATTCAAAAGCCTCAAGAGTAAGAACTAAAGATGTACAATCTATTGGAGGAAATTTCAATATTTTTGAAAGTATATTTTGTAAGAAAACCAGATTTTTATTTTTGAGTCGACTCCATGAGTCGACTCATGGCTTAAAAGGCTGAACGGCACACTAAAATTTTGGCTGGCACACTCTGTGAGTCGATCTCATGGATCGACCCCTTGGCATGAGTTGATCTTATGAGTCGACCTCTGCTGCTCTACAGGCCAAAATTACAGAACAGTCATTTTCTACTCTTTTTCACAGAGGTCGACCCCATGAGTCGACCCATGAGCATGAGTCAACCCTATGAGTCGACCTCTGTGATGAGAAAATTTTGCAATGGCTAGTTTTTAATCCGTTTCAATTGCATTTAATGCTCATTTAATGTGCTCTAATGGCTCTATTTCAGCCCAGATTACTCTCCACCATTATTTGAAGTTATATAAAGAGACTTAAAGGAGAGAATCAACAAGAGAGAAAGATTTGAAAAAGGTTCTTCAAGCATTCTTGTCAATCCTAAGCAAGAGCCCACAACAAGAGTTCAAAAAGCTTTTATTTCAAGTTCACCAACTCCTCAAGAGTTCATTAAAGTCTCCAACCACCTTGAGAAAATCAAGAAGAGCTTCCTTCTAATTGTGTAAAGTGTATTTAAAGCTTTATTCGCTCATTAAAGGAGCTTCATTTATATTTCTGTGCAATTAACTGTAATACTCTTCTTGAGTTATTATTTTTATTTTGGAAGGGTTCCAAAACATGAGAAGATTGATCCGAACCTTGAATCGAATTGTATTGGATTGGCTTGTACCCGAGAAATAAGTGGTCTAGCTTGGGATAGCTAGAGTCAGAGGTTCCGACGAGTGTATTCAGGTTGAATACAGTTTAGTGGATTGAAATTTTCAAGTAGGAGCTTGGGGAGTGGATGTAGGTGCAAGGTTGGCACCGAACCACTATAAATCCTCTTGTTTGTGTTGTGCTTAATTGCTCTCCTTTTAAACTTCTTTATTCTCTAGCATTCTTGCATCCAACCATTACCCTTGCATCAATTACACTCTCCTTACATATCTTGCTATTGTTAAATATTCTTCATAAGTTGTAAGTTAAGTTTAAATTTTTAGAAATCCAATTCACCCCCCCTCTTGGGTTGCATAGCTGGGCAACAAATGGTATCAGAGCCCGGTGCTCTAGCCCTACTTTGATTTAACCAATCAAAGAGCTAAAGATCTATGGCAACTCAAGTTGGCACTTCTCTAGTCGAGGGGCAGTCCACTAACCAACCTTCACTTTTCAATGGGTCAAACTATATCTATTGGAAAGCTCAGATGAAAATCTTCATTCAAGCACTTGACTATGATATATGGAGTATCATAGTAAATGGACCACACACACCTACTAAAATTATTGACGGTATGGAATCAACCAAACCCGAAAAAGAATGGGATGAGGTTGATAAGAAAATGACTCAACTAAATGCTAAAGCCATGAATGTCTTGTATTGTGCCCTAGATGCTAATGAATTCAATCATATTTCAACTTGCATGTCTGCTAAGGAAATATGAGATAGATTAGAAGTAACTCATGAAGGAACTAATCAAGTGAAAGAATCCAAAATTAACATGCTCATGCATAAATATGAATTTTTAAAATGGAGCATGATGAATCTATAACTAAAATATTTACTCACTTTACTGATATTATAAATGGTTTAAAAAGTCTTGGTAAGTCTTATTCTAATAGTGATCTCATGAGGAAGATTCTTAGGTCCTTATCAAGAACTTGGAAAGCCAAAGTGACTGCTATCCAGGAAGCCAAGAATCTGAACATCCTACCCTTGGAAGAGCTTCTAGGATCACTGATGACACATGAGCTGAGCATGAAACAACATCAAGAAGAAGAAGTCAAAAAGAAGAGGACAATCGTCCTCAAATCTACGGCTCAACTTGATGAAGAAACTGATGATACAGAAAATGAAGAGCAGGATGAAGAAATGGCTCTCATTACTAGAAGGTTTAAGAAATTTTTGAGGAAAAAAAAACAAGAAATGAAGAAGAGGCCATCGATAAAAGGGGAATATAGCAAAGAAAAGGATAAAGAATAACCCCTTATTTGCTACGAATGCAAAAAATTCATACATTTTAAGTCTGAATGCCCATAATTGAAGAAAGGTCCTAAGAAGTACAAAAAGAAGGCCATGATGGCTACTTAGAGTGGAAGTGATGAGTCAAGCTTCGAAGAAGAAGACTCAAATGAACAAGTCAACTTGTGCCTTATGGCATATGAAAATGAGGTAAATTCTGCAACTCCTGTTAACTTTACCTTTGAAGAACTTCATGAAGCTTTTTATGATTTAATTGATGAACTAAAGAAGCTAGGAGTAAAGAACAAAGAGTTAAAATCAAAGAATCAATCTTTACTAAAACAAAATGAGAGCATTTCGAATGAAAAATCTACCCTGTTTCAAGAAAATCTGAACTTAAAGAGTGAAATTGCCAAGCTAAAATCAATAGTTGAAAAATTTACCTTTAGTTCTAATAAACTTAATATGATTCTTGAAAATCAAAAGGCTGTTTATGATAAGGTTGGTCTTAGTTACAACCCCTTAAAGAAACAAAAATTTTTAAAAAATATCTATGTAAACTCTTCAAACAACAAGTTTTCAAATATTACTTACTTCAAATGTGGTAAAATAGGTCACAAGTCATACACTTGTCTCTCTAACAAACTTTTAAATTCTAATGCAAAGAAAATATGGATTCCAAAAGGAACCATTGTGACTAACCAAAAAGGATCCAAGAAAGCTTGGGTACCTGTTGGTGCAAAAATCCGCCTGCGTCGGAGAAGCTGGAGTCGAGGGAGTTGCGATCGCCGTCGGGACCTGCAAAAGAAGTCTAAATCGGAGGTGGGGTTGCTCCGGCAAGACCCTCCGACGCTCAAGTCAGTTCTCTGCCTCAACAAGAATGGAGTGCTCGAACGAAAATTTTTAGCAGTCTTGGGATAGAAAATAGAGCTTAGAGAATAACGTATCTGGGGTCCCCTTTTTATAGGCGGAGGGTGCAACAGACTGATAGCGACGTTCGTAACCGTCTGGTAGTGGGCCACCCATAGTCAGGAGGAATTTATTGCGAAGGATAGTGGAGCGAAATCATGGCTATCGCCGTAGCTCGTCACGTGGAATCAGTTGCGGGGAGTGGAGCGGCGTCCGTTGTCGTGACTCATCAGGGAGTGGTGGAATCACACCGGATCCGCTGCAGGGGTGGAGCAGAATCGTGGCCATTAGTACGGCCTGTCAGGAAGCAATGAAGCTGCGTAGGGTCCGCCGCAGGGAGTGGAGCAGTGTTATCTGTTACTGTGGCCTGCCAGGGGGTCCAAACTTGTCGATCGAAGTTCGGTCGGAGTCAGAAGCAAGGTCCGGCACCTATAGGAGCTCGAACGAGGCCTTCCCGCAGTCGGGGTAGAAGGTGGAGTCCGGCTCTCGTGGGAGTCCGGACGAGGTCTACCTGCAATTAAAGTCAGAGACGAGATCTGGCTCCCGTAGGACTCCGGGTGGAGCTTACCAGTAGTTGAAGTTGGTGACAGAGCCTGGCTCCCGTAGGAGTCCGGGCAGAGTCTTCCTTGCGGTTGAAGTTGGGGATGGAGTCTGGCTCCCGTAGGAGTCCGAGCGGCGCTTACTAGCAGTTGAAGTTGGTGACGGAGCCTGGCTCCCGTAGGAGTCCGGGCGGAGTCTTCCTTGCGGTTGAAGTTGGAGATGGAGCCTGGCTCCCGTAGGAGTCCGGGTGGCGCTTACCAGCAGTTGGAGTTGTGGATGGAGCCCGGCTCCCATAGGAGTCCGGGCAGAGTCTGCTTGCGGTCAGAGTTATGGGCGGAGTCCGGCTCCTGTAGGAGTTCAGACGAAGTCTCCCTGTAGCTAGCGAGATCAGGCTCCTGTAGGAGTCCGGTCAAAGTCTACCTGCAATTAAAGTCAGAGGCAAAGTCCGGCTCTCGTAGGAGTCCGGGCGGAGCTTACCAGTAGTTGAAGTTGGTGACGGAGCCTGGCTCCCGTAGGAGTCCGAGTGGAGTCTTCCTTGCGGTTGAAGTTGGGGATGGAGCCCGGCTCTGGTAGGAGTTCGGGCGGCGCTTACCAGCAGTTGGAGTTGTGGATGGAGCCCGGCTCCCGTAGGAGTCCGGGCGGAGTCTGCTTGTGGTCAGAGTTATGGGCGGAGTCTGGCTCCCGTAGGAGTCCAGGCGGAGTCTGCTTGCGGTCGGAGTTGTGGGCGGAGTCTGGCTCCCGTAGGAGTTCGGACGAAGTCTCCCTGTAGCTGGCGAGATCAGGCTCTCGTAGGAGTCCGGTCAAAGTCTACCTGCAATTAAAGTCAGAGGCGAAGTCCGGCTCCCGTAGGAGTCCGGGCGAAGCTTACCAGCAGTTGAAGTTGGTGACGGAGCCCGACTCCGGTAAGAGTCCGGGCGGAGTCTTCCTTGTGGTTGAAGTTGGGGACGGAGCCCGGCTCCCGTAGGAGTCCGGGCGGCGCTTACCAGCAGTTGGAGTTGGTGACGGAGCCCGACTCCCGTAGGAGTCCGGGCGGAGTCTTCCTTGCGGTTGAAGTTGGGGACGGAGCCCGGCTCCCGTAGGAGTCCGGGCGGTGCTTACCAGCAGTTGGAGTTGTGGATGGAGCCCGACTCCCGTAGGAGTCCGGGCAGAGTCTTCCTTGCGGTTGAAGTTGGGGACGGAGCCCGACTCCCATAGGAGTCCGGGCGGCGCTTACCAGCAGTTGGAGTTGGTGACGGAGCCCGGCTCCCGTAGGAGTCCGGGCGGAGTCTTCCTTGCGGTTGAAGTTGGGGACGGAGCCCGGCTCCCGTAGGAGTCCGGGCGGCACTTACCAGCAGTTGGAGTTGTGGACGGAGCCTGGCTCCCGTAGGAGTCCGGGCGGAGTCTTCCTTACGGTTGAAGTTGGGGATGGAGCCCGACTCCCGTAGGAGTCCGGGCGGTGCTTACCAGCAGTTGGAGTTGTGGATGGAGCCCGACTCCCGTAGGAGTCCGGGCAGAGTCTTCCTTGCGGTTGAAGTTGGGGACGGAGCCCGACTCCCGTAGGAGTCTGGGTGGCGCTTACCAGCAGTTGGAGTTGGTGACGGAGCCCGGCTCCCGTAGGAGTCCGGGCGGAGTCTTCCTTGCGGTTGAAGTTGGGGACGGAGCCCGGCTCCCGTAGGAGTCCGGGCGGCACTTACCAGCAGTTGGAGTTATGGACGGAGCCTGGCTCCCGTAGGAGTCCGGGCGTAGTCTTCCTTACGGTTGAAGTTGGGGATGGAGCCCGACTCCCATAGGAGTCCGGGTGGCGCTTACCAGCAGTTGGAGTTGTGGACGGAGCCCGGCTCCCGTAGGAGTCCGGGCGGTGCTTACCAGCAGTTGGAGTTGTGGACGGAGCCCGGCTCCCATAGGAGTCCGGGCGAAGTCTGCTTGTGGTCGGAGTTGGAGGAGACTCGCGAGGGTTAATCCCGTCAGGAACTTCGGCTGAGGGTATTTTATAACCAACACCAGTCCCCCTACTTTCAAATTCAAATTTCGAACGAAGGAAGTACAGAAAGATCATCGCAGTCGAAGTTCTCTCCTTGACGTCTGCGTGCGACCGTCCTCAGATGTGCTAGCATTTAATGCGCGCATGCTGGAGCCTTTTTCCGATTAGGGCGATCCGAAGAGCCTTTTCGGAACTCCCATCGGGATGTGATCCCAAGCGTCGTGCCATGAAAATTTGCGATCGGTCAACTCCAGGTCGCGGCCAGTGGGACACGTGGTGGGCAGTGGTTGGCCTAGGGGCACCTGCCACCATAATTGTGCCAGGCTCCATTGCCTATTTAAACCCCCCACCCTTCCTCCAGGGGCTTTACTTCGCCTAAAGGACGACATCTTTCTTTCGCCTGAGAGCTTAGCCACTCAGCCACTCCATCGGTGCCCTTTCCGACTCTGAGCATCCTCCACGCTAGTCTTTGCCGTCTCTCTGCCATCTCCAGCCCCCCGATTCCTTTCTAAGGGGTTCCCCCGCCAGGGCCTCCGCCCTGGAGGCCAACCTCAAGAGGATACCACAGACTTGGAAGAGCGCGAGGAGAACAGCAGTCTGCGAGTTCTCCGATTGT
Organism: Elaeis guineensis; assembly: GCF_000442705.2. Taxonomy (NCBI): domain Eukaryota; kingdom Viridiplantae; phylum Streptophyta; class Magnoliopsida; order Arecales; family Arecaceae; genus Elaeis; species Elaeis guineensis. The sequence goes on from NC_025999.2 coordinate 71,998,269, forward strand.
CAAGCTGCCGCTGAGGGTTCCCGTCACTTTAAAGGGGACTCAAGGGAGAATTCCTTCAATAATAGGGGTTTAACAATGGGGACAACCGGTGAAGGCGTTCTGCCTGAGCATTTTGGAGTAGCAGGATGGGATGACACCGGTCAAGAGGGCAGAGCTGTCGCCACAAGCTGTGGCGGGATCCTTGATGTCGTCGGGGTCGAGGGACCAGAAGCGGTCGGCGCCGATGGTGGGGCAGTAAAACTTGTTGCGGGGATAGTGAAAGTAGTGCATGCCGCCCTTGCCGGAACACTTAGGATGGCGGTTGTCATGGAGCATTCGGTGATGGCGCATATCTCCGGCGCCATTGCTGCCTCCGGGGCAACTCCGATTCTTCTTGAAACAGGTCATCATCGCCGTTGTCATTGCCCTTACTGCCCCCTGGAATCTATCCCATCCTTTTCCCCCTAGGGTTGGGATTTCGGAGGTGGAGCGGAACAAGGCGGGGGCGAGAGCCGATAGGCTTGTCACACGTACTGAAAAATACGGCTGAAAAGGACAGAAACGGGAAGAGAAGTTTGCAGCTTGAAGTGGCCTCCGGTGTATCCCTTCCAAGCCGTGTTCTCGAGCCTTGTAATAATGTATTCTTTTCTGGCCCTCCGGGTCTTGTAACGTACATCTTGTTAGTCGAAAAATGAGAAGGTGATTTTGTTACCTCGTCCGTACTTTGCATCGAATCGTTGTCTGCCGAACTTTTTCCTTTACCGTTCTTATTGTTGTATTCCCTTCTCCTCTTTTTTTTTTTTTTTTTTTGCTCTTGGTGGGGCTGCGGGGGTTCGGCTCCCGCAGGTGAAGTCGGGGCGAGGTCTGGCTCTCGTGGGAGTTCGAACGGGGTCTACCTGTAATTGAAGTCAAGCAAAATTCGGCTCCCGTGGGAGTCCGGGCGGAGCTTACCAGCGTTCGAAGTCGAGGACGAAGCTCGGCTCCCGTAGGAGTCCGGATGAAGTTTGCCTACAGCCGAAGTTGGAGGAGGAGTCCGACTCCTGTAAGAGCCCGGACAGAGCTTGCCTGCAGTTGAGGTCGGAGATGGAGTCCGATTCTCGTAGGAGTTCGGACGGAGCCTTCTTATGATCAGAGTCGAGGGCGAAGTCCGGCTCCCGCAGGAGTCCAGATGGAGTTTTATCACGAAGGGGCCGTTGGGGAAGGTCCTCCTTTTACTCATCTGGTCTTGAATGACCAGACCTTAATTGATGTCGGGGCGAGGTTCTTTCCCTATTTCTGTCGTAACAAGGTTTAGCTCTGGTTAGGACGAGGTTCGTCTCTTGTCCCTAACACGGCTGTAGGGGCACACTAGGGCATCGCTGGGCCCCTCCCCCCATCCGGTCTAAAGAGAATCGGACCTTCGACTTTGCTCAAGTTAGGGTGAGGTTCTCTTCCTGTCCCTAACAGGGCTGTGGGGGCGCATATGGGCGTTGCAGGGCCTCTCCTTCCATCCGATCTAAAGGGAACCGGGCCTTCGACTTTGCTCAAGTTAGGACGAGGTTCTCCTCCTGTCCCTAACAGGGCTGTGGGGGCACATATGGGCGTTGCAGGGCCTCTCCCCCCATCCGGTCTAAAGGGAATCGGGCCTTCGACTTTGCTCAAGTTAGGGCGAGGTTCTCCTCCTGTCCCTAACAGGGCTGTGGGGGCACATATGGGCATTGCAGGGCCTCTCCCCCCATCCGATCTAAAGGGAACCGGACCTTCGACTTTGCTCAAGTTAGGGTGAGGTTCTCCTCCTATCCCTAACAGGGCTGTGGGGGCGCATATGGGCGTTGCAGGGCCTCTCCCCCCATCTGGTCTAAAGGGAACCGGGCCTTCGACTTTGTCGAGACGAGGTTCCCCTCTTGCTTCTGATACAATTTGTTTGGATTATCCTGTAGATGTAGGATAGTGCCAAAGACATGTAGATATACAACTTTTAATTAAAATGAAGTTATTGGTAGTACATCAGTAAGTTCTCCGAGCTCCATGGTCGCGGGAGGTCGGCTCCTCCGAGCTCCTAAAGATAATAAGTTCCGAGCCGGACTACTTCTTTGACCTCATACGGGCCTTCCCAGTTTGGGGCGAGCTTCCCTCGATCCTGAGGTTGCGAGACAGCGGCTCGTCGAAGCACTAGATCTCCTGCTCTAAAGACTTTGTTCCTGATCCGAGAGTTGTAATAGCGAGCGACTTTCTGTCTGTAGGCTGCCATTCAAACCTGAGCTATCTCCCGCCTTTCTTCCAGCAGGTCGAGGTTGGCTTTAAGATCTTGCGAATTTTGATGTTCGTCGAATGCCACGACTCGTGCCGACAGGAGTTTAAGCTCAATTGGGATGATGACCTCCATACTGAAGGCTAAAGCAAAGGGGGTCTCCCCTGTGGGCAGCCTCTGGGTAGTTCGATATGCCCACAACACATGATAAAGTTCGTCTGCCCAAGTTCCCTACGCTTTCTCGAGCCTTGTCTTAATCCCCTGCAGAAGGATTCTATTAGTTACCTCAGCTTCGCCATTCACTTGAGGATGGGCTACTGATGTGAAGTTGTGGGAGATGTTTAGATCTTCACAGAATCCGACGAATTTCGCTCCCGCAAATTGCCGTCCATTATCAGTGATTAGGACCCTAGGCAGACCGAACCTGCACACGATTGACTTCCAGACGAAATCTTGTACTTTTGCTTCTGTGATTTTTGCTAGTGGTTCGGCTTCAACCCATTTGGTGAAGTAGTCAATCGCTATAAGGAGGAACTTCCTCTACCCAGACGCCATGGAAAGGGACCAAGGATGTCCATCCCCCACTGCGCAAAAGGCCATGGGGCACTCAAGGGTGTGAGCTCGGTGGCGGGCTGTCTCTGGATGTTGGCATATCTCTGGCATCGATCACACTTTCTGACATATTCAATCGAATCATGATGCATTGTCGGCCAGTAATATCCTTGGCGGAGCAACTTGTGGGATAAAGATCTAGCCCCCAGATGATTTCTGCAGATTCCTTCATGCACTTCCCACAAAGCATAGTCGGCTTCCGAAGGCCGAAGACATTTTAAGAGGGGCAAAGAGTATGATCTCTTGTATAATTTGTCCTCATAGAGGATGTATCAGGAGGCTTGATTTCGAAGCTTCCGAGCTTCTTTCGCATCCTGGGGGAGAACCCCGTCTTTGAGAAATGTTATCAGTGGGTCGATCCAGCTGGGCTCGTGGTCAATTTCCATAACGGGCCGTGATTCTTTCATACTCAGACACTTAAGTACTTCAAAGAGAACACCTTTGGGTAATTCGACTGGAGCCAGCGTTGCCAGCTTGGAGAGAAGGTCGGCCCTGGTATTTTCCAACCTCAGAATCTGCCTGATGTCAAAGCTGTCGAAGGCGGGGACGAGCTCTTTTACCTTTTCAAGATATTTAGCCATGCTGTCCTCTCGTGCCTCATAGTTTTCGTTGACTTATCCCACTATTAGCTGAGAGTCGCTGTGGACCCGGAGCCGATCTATTCCCAGCTCTTTGGCGATCCTTAGTCCTGCGATCAGAGCTTCATATTCCGCTCCGTTGTTCGTTGCAGAGAACTCGAAGTGCAGAGCGTACTCCGTGACAATTTTCTCTGGACTGATCAAGATCAGGCCCGCACCTGCACCTGACATGTTGGAAGAACCATCCACGTAGAGGGCCCAAAAGCAATCAGAGGGATCTGCTTTTTCTTTGGGGGAGTTCGGTCGGGGTTTCAGGTTGTCAATTTTGCCTTGTTCAGGTTCGGCCTCCTCTGGGATAGTACACTCCACTATGAAATCCGCCAATATCTGAGCCTTCACTGCCGGCCTGGGTCGATAGTTGATGTCAAATTCTGTGAGCTCGATCATCCATTTTGCCGTTCTCTCAGAGGCATCCACCCAGTGTAGAATCGCCTTGATCGGTTGGTCAGTGAGCAGTGTTATGGTGTGCCCTTGAAAGTAGGGTCGGAGCTTCCGGGCTGCAATCAATAGGGCGTAAGTCAGTTTTTCTAATTTGGTATACCTGGTCTCGGTGTCTCTTAGCATGCGACTGACGTAGTAGATTGGCCGTTGGACTTTTGCTTCTTCTTTGATAAGGACTGCCGCGAGAGCCATAGGAGAGACCGCCAGGTATAAAAACAGTTCCTCCCCAGGCTCCGGCCTTGCCAGCAGTGAGGGTGAGCCGAGGTAGCTCTTCAGTTCTTCGAACGCCCGTTGGTACTCAGAGGTCCAACAGAAGTTTTTCGGCTGCTTGAGGATTTGAAAGAAGGGTAGGCACCGTTCGGCCGACCTTGCGACAAAGCGATTCAGGGCTGCTACCCTCCCTGTAAGGCGCTGAACCTCCTTTATCAACTTCGGGGCGGCCATCTCCTGGATGGCACGAATTTTTTCTGGATTGGCCTCAATCCCACGCCCTAACACCATGAAGCCCAGAAACTTTTTCGAGGCTACTCCGAAAGTGCATTTAGTCGGGTTCAACTTCATTCTATATTTTTGGAGAGCGTCGAAGGTCTCTTCGAGGTCAGCGATGTGATCCATGGAAGATTTACATTTTACGAGCATATCGTCCACGTAGACCTCCATGTTGCGGCCGATCTGCTCCTTGAAGATTTTGTTCACCAACCGTTGGTAGGTTGCGCCTGTATTTTTGAGGCCGAAAGGCATGACCCTGTAACAATAAAGGCCATAGTTAGTAATGAAAGCGGTCTTTTCTTCATCTTCCGGTGCCATCCTGATTTGATTATAACCGAAGAATGCATCCATAAAGGTAAGGAGCTCATGGCCAGAGGTCGCATCCACCAGTTGATCGATTCTGGAAAGGGGGTAGCTGTCCTTCAGGCAGGCCTTATTCAGCTTTTTGAAGTCTATGCACATCCTCCACTTGCCATTTGCCTTTTTGACTAGGACAACATTGGAAATCCAATCAGGATAATTGACTTCCCTAATGAATCTGGCCTTGAGAAGTTTGTCTACTTCTTCGGCTATCGCCTTCTGTCTCTCTGGTGCATGACCTCGAATTTTCTCTTTCATCGGTCGATGCTTTGGATTGACAGCCAGACAGTGCTCCATGACTTTCACGTCAATCCCCGACATGTCTGCTGGAACCCAAGCAAAAACGTCCGCATTCTTTCATAGAAAATTGATGAGACGCATCCGCACCTCCTCCCCCAGGTTGGAGCCGATCATCGCCACATGCTCCGCGTTCCTGTCATTCAGAGGGATCGACACCAGATCTTCGATTGGGCCACCCCTCTCTTCAGTGAGGTCATCGCGGACATCCAACCCGTCAACTGGATAGGGGTCGGACTGATCGCTTCTTTGCAAGGCTATGTTGTAGCAATGTCTGGCCAGGGCTTGGTCTCCTCGGACCTCCCCGATCCCTTAGCTGGTGGGGAATTTCAACTTCAAATGGTAGGTTGATACGATGGCTTGGAGAGCATTGAGGCCGGGTCGGCCGAGGATTGCGTTGTAGGCTGACGGTGCCTTCACCACCAGAAAATTCACCAGAGCCCTGGATTGCCTTGGATATCGACCTGCGACCACAGCCAAAGCTATGATTCCCTCCGTAGGAACAACGTCACCAGTAAACCCTACCAGAGGTGAGCTAATCGGCTTCAAATGGCCGTCAAGGACGGACATTCTTGAAAAAGCATCATAGAACAAAATATCGATCGAACTTCCATTGTCGACAAGGATGCGACGGATGTCGTAATTTGCTATATTCAAGGAAACTACAACCGCATCGTTGTGAGGGAATTAAACTCCCTGAGCATCTTCTTCAGTAAAGGTTATGGGCTCCTCGATCTTTTATCGCTTGGGGGGTATGGCCAGTGCGTCGGTTGCTTCTTGCCGGGATCCTCCTGAGATGGTGTTGGCGAAATTCGTCGGAGGCTGATCGTCCGACCGCTCCATGCCGGCGACCATTGTCGGAGGATGTGGGGCCCGAGAAACCAGAGGTGAGACCGGGGCTCGAGACATGGCTGCGGGGGCCGTGGGTCGCCGTGTGGATGTTTCGCGAGAAGACATCGGGCGCGGACCCAGTGGGAGGAAGGAGCGGATGTTGGAGAAGATAACCAGAGGCGGTTCTGTTGAGCGCTCCTTTAAGAATAAGGATACTATGAAGACACGGCCCTTCCTCTAGCGCCAATCCTGTTGGTGCAAAAATCCGCCTGCACCGGAGAAGCTGGAATCGAGGGAGTCACGGTCGCCATCGGGACCTGCAAAAGAAGTCTAAACTGGAGGTGGGGTTGTTCCGGCAAGACCCTCCGACGCTCAAGTCAGTTCTCTGCCTCAACAAGAATGGAGTGCTCGAACGAAAATTTTTAGCAGAGTCTTGGGATAGAAAATAGAGCTTAGAGAATAATGTATCTGGGGTCCTTCTTTTTATAGGCGGAGGGTGCAACAGACTGATAGCGACGTTCGTAACCGTCTGGTAGTGGGCCACCTATAGTCAGAAGGAATTTATTGTGAAGGGTAGTGGAGCGGAATCATGGCTATCGCCGTAGCTCACCATGTGGAATCAGTTGCGGGGAGTGGAGCGGCGTCCGTTGTCGTGACTCGTCAGGGAGTGGTGGAATCACACCGGATATGCTGCAGGGGGTGGAGCAGAATCGTGGCCGTTAGTACGGCCTATCAGGAAGTAATGGAGCTGCGTAGGATCCGCCGCAGGGAGTAGAGCAGTGTTATTTGTTACTGTGGCCTGCCAGGGGGTCCAGACTTGTCGGTCGAAGTTCGATCAGAGTCGGAAGCGAGGTCTGGCACCTGTAGGAGCACGGATGAGGCCTTCCCGTAGTTGGGGTAGAAGGTGGAGTCCAACTCTCGTGGGAGTCCGGACGAGGTCTACCTGCAGTTAAAGTCAGAGGCGAGATCCAGCTCCCGTAGGAGTCCGGGCGGAGTCTTCCTTGCGGTTGAAGTTGGGGATGGAGCCCGGCTCCCGTAGGAGTCCGGGCGGCGCTTACCAGCAGTTGAAGTTGGGGATGGAGCCCGGCTCCCGTAGGAGTCCGGGCGGCGCTTACCAGCAGTTGAAGTTGGTGACGGAGCCCGACTCCCACAGGAGTCCGGGCGGAGTTTTCCTTGCGGTTGAAGTTGGGGACGGAGCCCGGCTCCCGTAAGAGTCTGAGCGGCGCTTACCAGCAGTTGGAGTTGTGGACGGAGCCCGGCTCCCGTAGGAGTCCGGGCGGAGTCTGCTTGCGGTCAGAGTTGTGGGCGGAGTCCGGCTCCCGTAGGAGTTCGGATGAAGTCTCCCTGTAGCTAGCGAGATCAGGCTCCCGTAAGAGTCCGGTCAAAGTCTACCTACAATTAAAGTCAGAGGCAAAGTCCGGCTCCCGTAGGAGTCCGGGCGGAGCTTACCAGTAGTTGAAGTTGGTGACGGAGCATGGCTCCCGTAGGAGTCCGGGCGGAGTCTTCCTTACGGTTGAAGTTGGGGATGGAGTCCTTGCGGTTGAAGTTGGGGATGGAGCCCGGCTCCCGTAGGAGTCCGGGCGGCGCTTACCAGCAGTTGGAGTTGTGGATGAAGCCCGACTCCTGTAGGAGTCCGGGCAGAGTCTGCTTGTGGTCGGAGTTGTGGGTGGAGCCCGGCTCCCGTAGGAGTCCGGGTGGAGTCTGCTTGCGATCGGAGTTGTGGGCGAAGTCCGGCTCCCGTAGGAGTTCGGACGAAGTCTCCCTGTAGCTGGCGAGATCAGGCTCCCGTAGGAGTCCGGTCAAAGTCTACCTGCAATTAAAGTCAGAGGCGAAGTCCGACTCCCGTAGGAGTCCGGGCGGAGCTTACCAGCAGTTGAAGTTGGTGACGGAGCCCGGCTCCCGTAGGAGTCCGGGCGGAGTCTTCCTTGCGGTTGAAGTTGGGGACGGAGCCCGGCTCCCGTAGGAGTCCGGGCGGCGCTTACCGGCAGTTGGAGTTGGTGACGGAGCCCGACTCCCGTAGGAGTCCGGGCGGAGTCTTCCTTGTGGTTGAAGTTGGGGACGGAGCCTGGCTCCCGTAGGAGTCCGGGCGGCGCTTACCAGCAGTTGGAGTTATGGATGGAGCCCGACTCCCGTAGGAGTCCGGGCAGAGTCTTCCTTGCGGTTGAAGTTAGGGACGGAGCCCGACTCCCGTAGGAGTCCGGGCGGCGCTTACCAGCAGTTGGAGTTGGTGACGGAGCCCGGCTCCCGTAGGAGTCCGGGCGGAGTCTTCCTTGCGGTTGAAGTTGGGGACGGAGCCCGGCTCCCGTAGGAGTCCGGGCGGCACTTACCAGCAGTTGGAGTTGTGGACGGAGCCTGGCTCCCGTAGGAGTCCGGGCGGAGTCTTTCTTACGGTTGAAGTTGGGGATGGAGCCCGACTCCCATAGGAGTCCGGGTGGCGCTTACCAGCAGTTGGAGTTGTGGACGGATCCCGGCTCTCGTAGGAGTCCAGACGGAGTCTGCTTGCGGTCGGAGTTGGAGGAGACTCGCGAGGGTTAATCCCGTCGGAAACTTTGGCTGAGGGTATTTTATACCCAACACCACCTAAAGTAAAAACTTGACTTTTGCTTGCCGGTGTGTCTAGCATCCCAAGGAGCAAACCGAAAATGGTATCTTGATAGCGGATGCTCGAGACACATGACTGGTGATGAATCTCAATTCATCACACTTGATGCTAAAAATGGAGGGATGGTCACCTTTGAAGACAATGGCAAAGGAAAGATCATCGGTATAGGTAACATTGGTATCACTCCCTCCAAGTATATTGAAAATATTTTATTAGTAGATAGTTTAAACCATAATTTATTAAGCATCAGTCAATTTTGTGATAAAAGATACAAAGTTATTTTTGAATCTTCTATTTGCATTGTAACTAGTCCTGTTAATAAAGGTATTAAATTTGTTGGGCATAGACATGGCAGTATTTATATGATAGATTTGAATGATCTAACCAAAATAAACATGCAATGCCTAGTATCCTTGAATGCCAAGATTAATGAGACTAGTTGACTTTGGCATCGTAGGCTTGCACATATTAGCATGCATTCACTTTCAAAACTCATTAAGAAGGAATTGATTATTGGTTTATCCAAATTGAGCTTTGGAAAGGAAGAAAACCAAACATTGCATATTTTCATGTTTTTAGGTGCCAATGCTTTGTGTTAAATAATGATAAAGAAAAACTAGAAAAATTTGACGCAAAATCTGATGAAGCAACTTTTTTTGGTTACTCCTCTTCTAGTAAAGCCTTTAGAGTTTTCAACAAAAGAACCTTAGTAGTAGAGGAGTCAATTCATGTTGTCTTTGATGAAACTAACGATCTTCCTTCAAGGAAGAATGAAGGTTTTGATGATGCAGACCTCTTATAGAAGGAATAAAGGAGATCAATCCAAAAAATTCAACAATTCAAGATGATGAAGAACATGAAAATAAACAAGATGAGGAAGGTGAAGAACGACAAGAACAACCTCAAGGTACAAATAATCTACTTAAAGAATGGAGGTATGATCACAATCACCCCAAGGAACTAATCATTGGTGATCCTACACATGATGTAAGAACTCATTCTTCACTTAAAGATGCACTCAATCATTATGCTTTTGTCTCTCATCTTGAACCTAAAACTATAGATGAAGCTGAAAAAGATTATAATTGGATTAATGCAATGCAAGAAGAACTTAATCAATTTAAAAGAAACAATGTATGGACCTTAGTATCAAGACCTAAAAACTATTCAATAATTGACACAAAATGGGTATATAAGAATAAATTGGATGAACATGAAAATGTGATAAGAAATAAAGCAAGATTGATTGCAAAAGGTTATAATCAAGAAGAAGGAATTGATTTTGATGAGACTTTTGCACCTGTTGCTAGATTAGAGGCAATCAGACTTCTACTTGCATATGCTTGCTTTATGAAATTTAAATTATTTTAAATGGATGTTAAAAGTGCCTTTTTGAATGGATATATTGCTGAAGAAGTTTATGTAGAACAACCCTCAGGTTTTGAAAATCATGCTTTTTCTAATCATATTTTTAAATTAAATAAAGCTCTATATGGTTTGAAACAAGCACCCAGGGCTTGGTATGAAAGGCTAAGCAAATTTTTACTCAATAATGATTTTTTAAGAGAAAATATAGACACAACTCTTTTCATTAAAAGAAATCAAGATGATATATTAGTTATACAAATATATGTCGATGACATTATTTTTGGATCTACTAATGAAACTCTTTGTCAAGATTTTACAAAGTTCATATAGGGGGAGTTCGAGATGAGTATGATAGGAGAACTCACATTTTTTCTCGGACTCCAAATCAAACAAACAAAGGAAGAAATCTCCATCATCCAAAGCAAGTACACAAGAGAATTACTCAAAAAATTTGGAATGGAGAACTCCAAACCGATTGGCACACCCATGAGCCCAACATGTAAGCTTGACAAGGACGAAGAAGGTAAAAGTGTAGACTTAAAATTTTATAGAGGCATGATTGGTTCTCTATTATATTTAACTACTAGTAGACCTGATATTATGTTTAGTGTTTGCCTATATGCTCGTTTTCAATCAAATCCAAAAGAATCACACTTGAATGCAGTTAAAAGAATCCTTAGATATTTAAATGGTACACAAACTTTAGGATTATGATATTCTAAGGACTCACTAATTGACTTAATAGGATATTCAGATGCTGATTTTGCTAGATATAAATTAGATAGAAAAAGTACTAGTAGAACTTGCCAATTTTTTGGAGTTAACCTAATCTCTTGGTTTAGCAAGAAACAAAATTCGGTAGCACTGTCTACAGCCAAGGCTGAATACATTACAGTCGGAAGTTGTTGTGCTCAAATCTTGTGGATTAAGCAACAACTCGAAGACTTTGGTATCAAACTTAATGAAACTCCCATAAGATGTGATAACACTAGTGCTATAAATCTCACTAAAAACTCAATTCAACATTCTAGGTCAAAACATATTGAAATCATGCATCATTTCATAAGAGAACATGTCCAAAATAAAGACATAATTCTTGACTATGTTTGTACTGAAAAATAATTAGCTGACATCTTTACCAAGGCCTTAAGTGAAGATAGATTTTATGAAATTAGGAGAGAACTAGGAATCATTGATCTATCTGCATAAGTGTCTCTTTGATTTCAAGGTATCATCACCAAAAATTCTTTTAGCTTAATTCTCATCTTTTTCTTTTGAGATCAAAAATCTAAAATTATCATTTTCATAATCAATTTTTGGGTAAACATCCTTCTCCTAATATTTTAATTTTTTTTAAAATTATTTCATCATTTTTTTGAATTTCTCTGTGCCATGAGTCGACCCCCAGGATCGACCCTAGGGTAAACTTGTAATATTGACTAAATCCTTCGGGTGCCTTCTTTTTGTTGGAAAACCTCTCTTGAGCCGACCCAACTCTCCATCTTCTTCCTTCCACTAAGCCAAAAGACTCCCTCTCTTCTTCCTCAAACCCAAGTTTTTCCCCAAAACTCTTCTCCCACCATCTCTCACCCTCTAAATCGCCCTCTTGGAACCAAGCTCCTCCATTTCTCCTCCTTCATTTAAAGCGAGTCGAGCTTACCCTAGACTCTACCCGTCTTCTCCAAATTGGCACTCCACTTCTCCAAAATCCTTGTCTTTTCACTCAAAACCCTTCATCTCTACCTCACATTTGCTCTCCTAAGTTTCTTGCTGTTTCAACCTGTGCAAATGGCTCCGAAGATGAAGCTTCCATGGAGGAGAAAATCAGTTCGCGGGTTGGAGGAAAGTGTGCGCCAGAAGAGACAAGCAACCGAAACCACTTTTGCTTCAAATCCTGCTCCTGTATCAGCTCCAGCTACAACCAGGTCTCCAATCAGCCCTAGTAAGGTACCCCTCTCCGATAGGAAGGTAGAGCCTGGTAAAAATATTGATTTCAGATTTTTTGAAAAGGAAGGATTCTCTATCGGATCAAAAATTAAGGACCAAGGTTGGAAATTTTACTGCTCCCTAAAAAAAAATACTTTTGTGGATCTTGTTAGAGAATTCTATCTGAATTTGGGATACAGCAATGAAACAGTAAAATCCACAGTAAAGGGTATAGAAATCAGCCTAGATCCTATGCTTTTGGGAGAAATTCTTCATTTACCTTGTGAGGGATACACAAACATGGAACTCCCAGTTAAAGAGGAAGGAATAAATGTTATTCTAGGGAGGACCTTCACTAGAAGCCTAAACAAATTAGAGGCAAAGATTCTTTTCATTGAGATGAGGCTGCTACACCACATGGTAACTAAGTTATTTTTTCCTAAAAGTGGTAGACATGTCTTCTCTCTGGTCAGGACATCTACATTATGTATCATGTTATTACTCAGACCCCCCTGAACCTCCCAGCACTGATGTTTGAGGCTATGAGAAAGACCTTGAATAGGTCCAAGGCACACTTGCCTTTTGGTATGGCTCTCACTTTAGTATTTAGGAGGTTTAGAGTTAGCTTTGAGGGGAAGACAGTAGCTAGGCTATCTCACTCCGACACTATCAACCGCCATACTTTGCACCGCATGGGATTTTTCAAAATTGATAGTGGTTGGACAAAAGGTGTGGATGAGAGAGCTGAGGATAGAGCAGAGGAGGAAGGACCATCTTCATCCCTCCATGATCACAGGGCTGTATCTCCAGATATTCAGTTTGTTTCTGACCATGAGGCTGGACCATCAGAGTCTGTGAGGAGGCATACTTCAATTCAGCAGTCGAACAGCAGAGCACATCCTTCAGAGATCAGATTGGTTGATGATCAGATAGAGATGATATCTCAATGTGTAGCCTCCATACTATCTCGTCAGATGGGCACTTCAGCTTTTGCTCAGGGATCGACATCCCACGATGTATCTGATCAGACACTGATCCCCCATATCTCCACTATTTTTCAGATGATTTCTGATCAGTCAGTACGCATCGAGCAGTTTGAGGGTTGTGTATTGAGACTGATTGGCAGAGTATTTGACTTGCAGGGGCAAGTGTTAGCTCTAGCCCATCCACAGCCGCATGAGGACATCACTGAGGTCTCAGACCTATCTGCGGAGGCAGCCAGACTGCGAGGAGTCTTAGAGAGTGGTTTTGACTTCCTGAGGAGAGAGATCAAGGGCTCTAGTGAGCATGCTTTCACTCAATTCACTGCACTGCTACAATCTATTTCGAGAGCTTTGAACTTTCGGGACACCATCAGACTCTCACTTGTAGCTCAGTCTTTTGCTTCTCAGCCTTCAGGATCTTCTCATCCCTCCACTCGTGCTGGCACCTCTACCCGTGGTAGAGGCAGACGCGGTCGAGGTCGAGCTCGTGGACATGATCCTTCATCTCCTCACCCCATCTCTGATTCATCAGACTCCGATCCATCCAGCCATGATATCTATTAGATCCAGTGTAGTCTATCTTTTCCTTAGTTTTTGTCTAGGATCTATCTTATGGGCCATGTAATGTAATGTTGACTGATTGACTCTTGGATAGTTTCTATCCATGTCTTTTGTACTCTAAGTCAATACTTATGTATTGAAACATCTATGTTTTCAATCATCTTTTGGATATATATATATACACTTTGACTTTCAATGAATATCTCTGAATATGATCAAATTGAATTACTTTTAAATTATGAAATACTTGAATAGCAATATCTGTTAAATGAGCAAATTGATATATCTTTTATGATTGCTATATTGAGGGGGAGTAAAATAATAAGCAATAAAGAAATAAGCAATAAAGAAGGAAGCTTAAGATGTAAAATTGATCCCATCAAAAGGAAGGAATAGAGAAAATATATTATTAAAAAAAAAAAAGGGGAAAAGTAAAGAATCTCATTGATGCTATCAAAAAGGGGGAGTAGAGAATCGAGATTAAGATTGAGCAATAAGAGCAATAAAGATTGAACATTAAGTAAATTATTAAGCAAATGGGTACATGTGTCACATGCCTTTTTCCTTCCAAGCAAATGCACTTATAAGCAAATTTCAAATTTGTCTTTAAACTGATTATGATGCATTTCATTCCAATGCTTGGCTATAATATCTAAGCGATACATCTTCATAAATTTGAAATTCATGTTCAATACTTTCTATATGCTTTTGCTCAAATATTTTGTCATCATCAAAAAGGAAAGATTGTTGCTCCTTGAATTGATTTTGATGATTACAAAGCATTTGAGAGAATTACTAATGATTTTGGCTTGAAAAAAGACTTATTGCATTTCAGGGGCAAAATCATAATTTTGTCAAGACCTAATTCAGAAGCCTCAAGAGCAAGAACTAAAGATGTACAATCTATTGGAGAAAATTTTAATATTTTTGGAAGTGTATTTTGTAAGAAAATTAAATTTTTATTTTTGAGTCGACCCCATGAGTCGACTCATGGCTTAAAGGGCTGAACGACATGCTGAAATTTTGGTTGGCACACTCTGTGAGTCAACCTCATGGGTTGATCCCTTGGCATAAGTCGACCCTATGAGTCGACCTCTGCTGCTCTATAAGTCAAAATTACAGAACAGTCATTTTCTACTCTTTTTCACAGAGGTCGACCCCATGAGTCGACCCATGAGCATGAGTCGACCCTATGAGTCGACCCCTGTGATGGAAAAATTTCGCAACGACTAGTTTTTAACCCATTTTAATTGCATTTAATGCTCATTTAATGTGCTCTAACGGCTCTATTTCAGCCCAGATTACTCTCCACTATTATTTGAAGTTATATAAAGGGACTTAAAGGAGGGAATCAACAAGAGAGAAAGATTTGAAAAAGGTTCTTCAAGCATTTTTGTCAACCCTAAGCAAGAGCCCACAAAAAGAGATCAAAAAACTTTTATTTCAAGTTCACCAACTCCTCAAGAGTTCATTAAAGTCTCCAACCACCTTGAGGAAATCAAGAAGAGCTTCCTTCTAATTATGTAAAGTGTATTTAAAGCTTTATTCGCTCATTAAAGGAGCTTCATCTGTATTTCTGTGCAATTAACTGTAATACTCTTCTTGAGTTATTATTTTTATTTTGGAAGGATTCCAAAACGTGGAAAGGTTGATCCGAACCTTGAATCGGATTGTATTGGGTTGGCTTGTACCCAGAAAATAAGTGATCTAGCTTGAGATAGCTAAAGTCGGAGGTTTCAATGAGTGTATTCCGGTTGAATACAGTTTAGTAGATTGGAATTCTCAAGTAGGAGCTTGGAGAGTGGATGTAGGTGCAAGGTTGGCACCGAACCATTATAAATCTTCTTGTTTATGTTGTGCTTAATTGCTCTCCTTTTAAACTTCTTTATTCTCTTGCATTCTTGCATTCAACCATTACCCTTGCATCAATTACACTCTCCTTACTTATCTTGCTATTGTTAAATATTCTTCATAAGTTGTAAGTTAAGTTTAAATTTTTAGAAACTCAATTCACCCCCCATCTTGGGTTGCATAGCTGGGCAACAGGTAGAAAATGAACCGACATAATTTAGTAAACCTACAGAATCGGATTTGATTAGATCAAACTCAGAGCTCATTAAAGTAACACCTTTAAGAAGATCTGGTAGAATACCACGTTAGCCAGACAGACACTTCAGTGTCTAGGTCTGGGATGGCGATCCTGTTGAGCTCGATGAGATTAATAAGGATCTGATCACCTATAGGGATGCAATGCAGTGGTCTAACTCTGAGAAGTGGCTTGGAGCCATCAAATCCAAATTGAAGTCCATAGAAATCAATAGTGTATGGACACTAGATGATTCACCTGAAGAGATAAAACTCATTGGGTGTGAATGAATTTTTCAAAAGGATCAGAGTAGCGCAGATGGAAAGGTGGAGACCTATAAAGTCCATTCGCTATTATCCCAGAATTAAAATATACGTTTTGAACATATTTGTTATGAACAAAGAGGAACCCTGCATTTACAAATGGGCAAAATGTTCTGTAGTGTTATTCCTTGTGTTGTTTGTGGATGAAATTCTCTTAATCGGGAATGGCATTCCAGTATTGCAAAAAATAAAGGTTTGGGTGTCATCTAATTTCTCCATGTTCAAGACAAGATATGGTATATTCACTAATGGTAGTGAGCAGATACCAGTCTGATCTAAGTAAGAACCACTGGAAGATTGTATGGACAATCCTTAGGTATTTGAAAAATACTAAAGTCTAGTGATACAAATATAAAAATACTAACTTTAAACATGTGGATGTTTCGATTCCAGTCAGATCAAGATGACAACAAGAAAGTGTCGGATCATACCCTAATTGTAGGAGTAATTTGTTGGAAAGGTTCCAAGCAGGATACTTTAGTCTACTCAGTTAATGATGTAGAGTACATCATAGCATATGATGCTGCTATGTAAGCTATGTAGTTGCTGAGCTTCACTAGCAGGTCGGGAGTGACACCCTCCACTGATGGTCCAGTCCTATCATAGCACTGGAGCCATAAATCTGGCTAAAGAACTGAAGGACCAACATACTCTGTATTGCTATCACTTTTGATTTTAGATCAGGGTGACATCAATCTTTGGAAGATCGATGATAAAGGAGAACTTGACCGACCCATTTGCTAAGGCCTCAGAACTAAGAAGTTCTACAAACTCAAGTGGAAGATAGGATATTTGATATCATTCTGATCGGCTTTAGTACAAGTGGGAGTTGTTGAAAAATATGTCCTAAAGCCAATCATCTAAGTATTAGATGATTAAAATTAGTATATGAATTATCTAATAATAATAGTTATTTGGCAGGTTCATCATAAAAGTTCTATCTTCCTTAAATGAACTCCTAAATTATGATGAAGTCCTTAGAACTACAATCAATTGATAAAGGAGGATTTATCGGATAGTTCTTAAATTGTTCACGATCAAATGATAAGTTATTAATAAGGATGATAACTTATCAAGTATAGGTCACTGTATGCCATATGCATTAGTTATCCTCGTAACCAAGTGGTGTGGAGACACTGGTATGGCATCCAGGTGAGATGTAGGAGTACATCTACATTAAACATGACCAATGTAATACTCTACTGTTAAGAGTAGTTAGCTAAGGCCAATGGGTATAAGTGTCCCTCCGATCTGAGATCACCATGGTGACTTGCAAGCAACTCACTGTACTTTGGTACCGGACTACCTATATTTTTAATATAAGTTCGAAAAATTTTTAGGTATAGTCAAGTACTTGTGAAGTTGGTGTGTGAGTCAAGATGGGATTGACCACTCCTGATTAACTTCAGAAAGAGAATGTCTCACTGTGTTTCAATTTAGCAAAACCTAGGCCTGGATAATCCTCGTGAGGAGTCACGAGATTTGCAAAATTTTGAGACACAATAGAGATAACTTGTATGAGTGATTGACAGCATACTCGAAGTCATCTTGAGCATTATTGGTCAAAAGGATGAATTATACAGTAACCATGGGTCAGGATTCTTAGAATGTTGCTTTGTATACATTCGACCTATCTGGATATCGGGAATCATTGCTAGATGGTTATTTCGACTGGTACAAGAATTGCTTTCTATACTATTGGTTTAGGTTCAAACCTATAGGGTCACACACATAAGAGATTGTAACCTAATCAGATGGTTAATCGATGATTGAGAATAGTTCTAAGGTTAAACGATCAATGTGATTGATGTTTAACCTAATGCAAGTATTGCAGGAAGATCGATTAGCAATTGGATTGCTAATTAGCTCAATCTGATTGAGCAATTATACTGAGATCAAGTCTAATTGAATTTTATTCAATTAGAATTAGTTTAGATTTAATTGGATTAAGTCTAATTAGTTTATTGGATAAGCCAGTTGTAAGGGAGAACAAATCCCTGTTCGACTAGGACTTATATGCACCTAATTTCTAATTAAGTTAGGATTTAAATCAGAATTAAATATGATTTAATTTGATTTAATTAGATTTTTAGTTGGACTAGGATCTCTCTTAATTAGGTTATAATTAATTTGGATTGGGTTCAAAGTGTTTGACCTAATCTACATGAGAATCCTAGTTAGACTAGGATTCCATCTCTCGCTTGTGCCACCTAAGAAATCTCAAGCCCACACCATATATTTAATTTTAGATAATTTTTATGAGATATTCATGTCTAAAAAAAGTAATCTCACACCACTTATTCTAGAGATTTGAATCAGATTTGATTTGATTCAATGTGAAAAGTGATTTGGTTAATTATGGAAAGTGGTTTAGGCTTATTCTTTTTTTGAAAGAGTCCCTCTTCACAAGGACTCTTCTCTCCTCTCTTGCGCCAACTTTTCCCAAGCCTATCCTATCATTTTTCACCCCTTTTAAGCATCTTATCCTGATCTCCATAAAATTAATAAGGGAGGGGGCGTCCAAGAGTTGGATGCCCCATAAGTTCCTTGTTTAACTAGGACTCTTGACCTTATCTAACTCTTATATTGTTGCCACCTTATATGAGAAGATATAAGAGTCTAAAATCTGTAGTTTTTTGATAGAAAAACCAGAGGAGAAAGAGGATGGCATGGGTGGTTTGAGGTGCCAAGATCTTTGGAGAAGAGTCTTCAATCAAGAGATCAAAGGTTGATGTCTTGTAGAAACAAAAAGGTAAGTGAAAAGATTATTTTCTCTTATTATTTTCTTTTCAGATTATTCTCTCTTTATTTTATATTTTTATATGATAAAAATCTAAGAGAGAAAGAGGGAAGGCATGGTGAATTTATGCTTTAATTAGTTGAAGCACAGTGATCTAATTTTGGACATGATCTGATCATGTTCTGATAAGAGAAGAGGAAGAAAAGTAGATCTTCTCTTAAGGTTTCTTTTAGAACTTTTCTTCTCCATAAATTATGAGATTTTTCTATGAGAAAAATTTGATATCATAAGATCTAAAAGTTAAGGAACAATCTAGAGAAGAAGGTCTTCTCATATCCTAGCATAGAAATATTCTCAGGATATCAATCGTTGATGTACTGAAAGAGAAGATCTGTCTTCTCTTAGGACCCTTTTCTTTTATGTATTATTTTTGATTTTAGAGAGATCAAAAGGTTTGACTTATTTCTTATTTTTTCTCATATTCTTCATCTCTTGGAATGTCCAAGAGATCTGAAGAATATTTTTTAGATTAACCATCCGAAGAGATCCGCAAGAAGCTAGCACTTCGAGCGGATCTTCGTTCGACGAACCTCCGATTTTGTTACAGCCTTGTGTGGATCACCTGTAGAGGCCGGATGTATGTACAGCTCAAAAAGTAATAAAAAAAATTAACCACAGAGTTTTCGACCCGTATGAAGGTAAGAGATCTGATCTCTTCTTTTATCTAGATATGATCTAGGTTTTAGATCTAAAACTATTTTAGATCTAGGGTATTGATTTGATCCATACCAAAGCTTTTATTTTTTTAATTTATAAATATAATATGACATGTTATAGATCCTTATTGTAGGATTTAGTAATTTGATTACTGTATTTATAGATTAAATTATTTAATTTACATATTCCGTTGCGTTATATTTCAAAAATATTTTGAAATTCATGTATGAAACCCTGCACCTTTTCCAACATGAAGATCTTGGCTTGCTTCTCGGCACCATTCTGAAAATTATAGAATCCCTTCTTCTTGGTAGCTGCATCACTTTTTCTGAACTTTCCTAGAGAAATCATAGCATTCCTATACTGGCACTCACTGCATACCCTGACATGATCTTCTCAGAACACTCCACTCTGAACTCATACTAAATCTCTCTCTATTGATGAAGCCACCTCTATCCGATACGCCACCTGAACCTGAAGTCCACTAATGCCACAAAAGATGACTCTATAATCGAGTCACCCAAGGCCAACCATTCAATGTCGTACTATTGAGCCTGTCGCTGTACCTCGATCACCGTTGCTACCCCTTCAAATACTCCGCATGCCACAGGAACCTCCGAAGCTATCTCGAATACCTCCACACTCGACCGGCACCTCTAAAATCTAAGAGCTCATCCAACTCTTCTAAACTCAGCAACAAAACCTAGAAAATTCTATCCTAGCACTTTATCCTCTTCCGCCCAATCGGTACTTCAGTATCACCTAGAGGAACTACAGCTCAAATCCTATTCTGGGCTTAAACCCACCTATCTCAATTTGAGGCTCACCATATCCTCTTCATAGGTATCTGGATCCTCTCTTACTACAACCAAACCTATCTGACACGGTCTCCGTAGAGCCTCGATCCACAGTGCCCATAATCTCGCATAAATCCATACAATGCGTCACAGCCATTGGTGCTAGAATTAGATGTCTATCCTTATACCCCTTGGCTCTAAACTAATGCTAAACCATCCTCCACATGTGGAGGCACCTCTAATTGGTGCTCCACCTAAATCATGGCTCCTCCTGATGTCCCTATAGAAGGCAAAATTTGATCCAAGATCAACCGCCCAGCACTACCTTATTGGACCTCTTGCTGAACCTCCACCGCTGCTGCTCTTGTTTCAAACCCTCCGCACTCCGCGGACACTTACGAAACCACCAAAGGACCTCCTTCTCGTCTGAACCAGCTACAACACTATGTGGATCAGCCATCTCCATCATCCCAAGGCTCCACAAATCTATGCTCTGGTTGAACCACTGAATGCACCCCAACTACTTTCCTACTTTTCTACATCTAAAAGATGTATAGTCGCTTCTTCAGCTCCACCTCGACCATTACCCCTTGGGGAACCTCTCCTCTAGCATGCCAAACATGTCAAATACTTCTCATCCACCAAACAGCCCCTTTACTGCCTATCTTCTCTAGAGAACCCTATCGCCTAACCATCATACAACCTAGCCTTTCCACCAAGACTGCCTCCAAACAATATTGGAACAACAAATCATGCACCCAAACCTTCCACCCCAAAAAATTTTCTTTCCATCAATCCTCTCAGCCTCCATCTTCAATCCACTACTCCCAATTGGCCAAACCACAGCAATAACAAAGATAGATCCAAGATATACTGTGGAATAGGTGTGTAGATTTCAGCTTTCATCCTGTATGACTTCTCCTTCGCTTTCATGCTCCCCCAGGCTCTGATACCAATTGTTGAGATTGTCATGCACTTGCTTGGACTTAAGAAAACATGCAATAGAGCCTTCTATAAGAGTCCACGATAATCCGAACTCTCTAAGGACAGCAAACATCATGCCCTAGATCGCTACGTAGCCTGAACCCTGCGGCAGTGACCTAGCCTACATCCCCCTCGCTTCTAAGGATCTGGGACACGCCTTCAGATCTGATCTTCCACTTTCAAGAACTTTGAAACTAGGGCTAGAGATATACTACCTTGGGACTAGCAGATCTGGATCAGAACCAATGATGAGGAGGAGTCCATATTGGACTAAGACTCCATTACAGCATCTTCAGCCTGTGCACTTCTTCCTCATGCATCTGATCTTCCACCTTTCTAGATCTCATCTAGGCGAACCATTAAAACAGTTCCTAGATAAGATCTAGAGGAGGGAGATGATCTCATCTAGGGAACCATCTAATCTCCCACCTTACTGTTTTAATGGTTCACCTAGATGAGATCTATAAAGATAGGAGATCATATGCATAAGGAAGAAGCGTGCAGGTTGAAGATGCTGCTATGAAGTCCTAGTCTAATAAAAACTCCTCCTTATCATTGGTTCTGGTCCAGATCTGCTAGCCCCAAGGTAGCATGTCCCTAGTCCTAGTTTCAAGAGCCTTGAGAGTGAAAGATCAGATCTGGAGGCACATCCTAGATCTCTAGAAGCGAGGGGGATACAGACTAGGTCATTGTTGTAGGGTTCAGACTACGTAGCAGTCTAGAGCATGGTGTTTGCTATCCTTAGAGAGTCCAGATCATCATGGACTCTTGCAGAGGGCTCTATCGTAGGTCTCCTCAAATCCATGCAAGTACATAATGGCCCCAATAAGACTTTGGTTGATGCACCTGAAGGTGTGATCCCAATAGGGTGTAAGTAGATCTTCAAGAACAAGATTGGAGCAGATGGCCAAGTGGTAATGTACAAGGCTGGGTTGGCGATGAAAGATTTCAGACAAAGACAAAAAATTGACTATGATGAAATCTTCTCATCAGTGGCTATGCTCAAGTCCATTCGAAGTTTTGCTTGTTATAGCTGCATACTACGACTATGAGATCTGACAGATGGATGTCAAGACCGCTTTTCTCAATGATAATCTTGTAAAAAAGGTCTATATGACATAGCCAAAGAAATTTATCTTAAGTGGGAGAGCAAATCAAGTATGTAAGCTAAGAAAATTAATCTATAGATTGAAGCAAGCTTTGAAAAGTTAAAACATCCATTTTGATATAACAGTCAAAAAGTTTGATTTTATCAAAAATATGGATGAGCTTTGTGTGTATAAGAAGATAAGTGAGAGTGCTGTTGTCTTCTTGATTCTATATGTCGATGACATACTACTCATTGAAAATGATATCCTAATATTACAATCCATCAAGACTTGACTATCAAATAAGTGTTTTATGAAAGACTTGGGTAAAGCATCATATATATTAGAAATAAAGATCTACAAAGATAGATCTAAGAAGATACTAGGCTTATTCCAGTCTCGGTACATAGATCTTATATTGAAGAGGTTCAACATGAAGATAAGTAAAAGAGATTATCTGTCTGTAAGACATGGTATACGACTCTCCAAAAAAATATGTTCTAAGATACTTGAGGAGAGAAAGAGAATAAATGAAATCCCTTATGCTTTAACTGTAGAATCAATTATGTACGCCATGCTATGTATCAGGCCTGATGTAGTTTATACTTTGGACATAGCTAGGAGGTTTCAGTTTGATCCAGATGAGAATTATTGAAAAGTTATAAAAAATATTCTTATGTACCTGAGGAGGACTAAAAATATTTTTCTTATATATGGAGGAGGATCAGAATTAAAATTAAAGGACTATACAGATTTTAGTTTTCAATCTGATCCAGATGATAGCAAGTCAATATCAGGATATGTGTTTATCCTAAATGGTAGAGTACTGAGTTGGAAGAATTCTAAACAATAACTGTAATTGACTCAACCACAGAGTCAGAGTATATTACTGTTAGTGAAGCTGTCTGAATAAAGAAATTTATCATAAAATTTGAGTGTGGTTTCTAAGATAGAATGACGAGTATCAATTTGTTGTGATAATACTGGGATCGTTGCTTAAGTCAAGGAACTTAGGTCTTATTAAACACCCAAGCACATCCTCAGATACTTCCACCTCATTCAAAAAATTATTGAGAGACAAGATATTGTCTTAGAATAAGTTGATACTAAGAACAATATAGTAGACCCATTCATTAAGACCATACTACAGCAGCTATTTGATCGCCATCTCGATAGTATGGGATTGAGATATAAAGGTAATTGACTTTAGTGCAAGTGAAAGATTGAAAGAAGAATGCTCTACAAGCCAATCGCATGAGTGATGTAATAAATTTTTTTTTTATAAATCTTCAACTCATGTAATAATATTATTCATTAGTTAATAAAATGAGACATGATTTATCATTTCAGCTGCATCTTATTATGTATAAGATTATGATGAACCCCAAAGATTAGAGTAATGATTTTAGAAAAAATGAATGGATCATGCCTGTGAGATCTAAAATTTTAAAATTTTAATCTTAAATATTTTTTATTATAGGAATATTAAGTCGGAGGTCAATATTCTGGATAGACCAACACATTCTATATATGCTCGATGAAAAGGATGGCTGATCTTACTAGTCACTATATGGGGACACTAATACAAAAATATAGATACTCATTAGAAAATGAGTTCACTGAATTGACTCACTGACAGAAAATATCTCATAGAGCCTTACTTGCATGTCAAAAGATGGTTCTCTAAGTAGAAGTTATGCAAGTGATCCTTCGACCTGAGACATCATGGAATCTTATGCACATAAATTCATATTTTGGTTCATACCCAGGTATAACATTAAGATATGTACAGGATATTCTGGATATGATATAATATGTATGGAGGTTGTGAGTCGATCAATAAAGAATCAATCATTCTTAGTAAGAGGAGATGTCATCCTATACATTCTTATCTCTTGATGACTTAGAAAGTCTTTGATCAGAACAGGATGAAGATTAGAAAGAATTTCTAATACTTTATTAGAGTCATCATTGATTGATGGAGAATCAATAAGAATATGTATTTGAGTTTGACATGATTCCACACTCATGAACATATTCAGGATGTGGGATGATCGAAAGATTGAATTATACAGTAACTTATCATTGAAGAATATATTTGATATTTTTATCAAATTTTACATCTTCTAAATAGTCATGATATGTTACTAGACATCAATCTTGACTTGTAGATTTAATCAAATTAAAGAGTTTAATTCAATCACCAATTAGAAAGAGTTTTAATTACTGAACTCAGATCGACAGAATTTGAACCTTAATCGATTAGAAAGGATTCTAATCAAATTAGATCAACTTGTATCCAGACCTACTATTACCTAGATATGGAACCCAATGGATCATACATATTAAAAAATTGGCTAAGAACCCAATTAATTTGTCTGATTGAAATTATGGATCCAATCAGATAGTCGATAAGCATGCTAGCACGTGTGGTTAACTCTAGCTCCTTGGAAGATCAAATCTGATCTCAATCCTAGCATTTTGGCTAACCCAATTTGATGAGTATTTAGGTTAGGTCAAGCCACCTAGAGGCAGCCTAAAATGAGGTACCTAAAAGCCCTCATCCATACTTTGGACCCAAGAGTCCAAGTGGTTATGGACTCTTGGCGCTAATTGTAAAGGAGTGCATGTGCTCCCCCCTTTTGGCACGCAGAAGGACCAAGAGTGCTTCTGCTTTGGGCCTCTAACCCTTAAGACGTAGAAATCTGATCTCAAACTTCTTTGGCACCTTTTTTAAAGGATGATTTGGCATTTGAATGGGTGTGGGTTGCTCGGTATTCTCATGGCATGCATGGTGATCTGCAGATCACACGAAAGATCGTCAGAAGACTCCTTCTATTTTGGGCAGAAGGTGGCATCCCAAATTTTTATCTCTAGTCCATTTGAATCCAGATTCAAATGAAGTGCCACATGGCAAATTTTGATTGAATCTGATTTGGGAAAGGATGCCAAAAACATCCCTTTATGCAACGCACGCACGGATGATAAGGTCTTCACACGAAGCGATGCGTGAAGAGTCTTGCTTCAAGCAGAAGGGGATGGCAATATTAGATTATTTGGTTATCTAGAACTACATTTGAATCCTCTTGCCACATGGTAAGTTGAGGATTAATCTGATTTGGTAAGGGATGCCAAAGGCACCCGTTTATCCTCGACGCATGCATGGGAGAGAAAATCGACGTATCAGAAACCAGATGTGTCTTTCTGCAAGAAGGAACTCTAGTTATCTGATATGGTGATTCAAATGGGGCATGTCCTTTCTATTGGCACCCCCTCTAGTTCTATAAATAGGGATCAGTATAATGGATTGATCATTCAATTCCCACATCCCTATCTATTCCCTCTCTCCCTCTCTTACAACTCTAGGTTTTAGGACAAGTCTTATTCTTTTAAGACAAGCATATCTCTAATAATTCTAAGGATTTGAGAGGTCTTAAAGAAGGTGGTCAAGTCCAAAAGGAGGTTCTAAGATGTCCAAACTTAGATCTTGAGGAGGATCTGATCGATTGGTAGCTGGTCAAATTTTAAGGATTAGAACTCTTGAAACAAAGTGAAAGAGGAGCGCTATCTTTGGTTCAGTTCCTATGTAGATTAACATTGGAAGCCGAATACTTGAGCGCCTAGTGAAAATAATTCTTCATCAAATTAGAATTTAATAGGTATGCTTCCTAATATTTCTTATATGATTATGCTTTGATTGCTATTATCAAGATGTTCTAAGCATTAAAATTTCGGTATGTTAGGATGTTTTGAATGAAAATTTTAAACATCAATTCTTTCACTACGTCATTGGAACCCAATAATTTATAGACATATGATTGCATAAAGATGTTGATCGAAATTTTATCCAATAAAGATTTATTTGGATGATTGAGCTGAAAACTTTATAAAATTCATGAGTTGAATTAGTAGAATGAGCAAAATCATATGATTATAGACCAACTTAGATCTTTTTCAATCCTTGTAGGATTCAGACCAACGCATTCCACAACTCTTCCCAGATATGTATAAATATTGACCTAGCTTGGTTTGCAATCCTGTGATTTTCATGACTCTACTAATCCAACCGATGTATCGTATTGAATTTTCAACCCAGTCATCCAAAACAAGCCAAAGAGATTCCAAGATTAGGAATATTAGTCCCATGATGATAGTGCTGACATCAAAATTCCAATAATGGTTTCATACTACATAATCACTATGGTGACTAATAGAAGGTTTACTACCTTAGAAGGATTTGAATGACTATTGGTTAATCCTCGGCTGATCGGCTCTGTTTTGGGCTTGCGGGCTATCACTACATTGGTGTCATCATTTGGTCTATTTGATTTGATGTTCAAATTCCCCAAGATAACTCTATGTATATTCCCATGCAAAACAATTCTTTTAAGGTTCCAATAATCCTTTGCTGAGGCTCCTGGTAAAGTTTAACCATCATCTAAAATATATATATATATATATTAAATACGAAATGGCCAGACCTTGACTTTAGGGAAATAGCCTCACATATCAATCCCTTGCATATCTAAATGCAAGGAATGCGGTATCTTAGGACATCAAATGAACAAGAAGGGGGGCATCAAACAGCCTTTAAAGGGCCCGGTGAATGAGTGAAACCAATCATTAGCAAACCATTAAGATTGCATTTGGTAGCTAGCAACCTATTTAGATTGTTGACAATTTAATATAGTAATCTAGATTACTGCATTTGGTATACTTTTTGGATGGTAATCAAAATTTTCTTAACAATCCAGATTGCTTTATGAGAGACAATCTAAATTGTCTTCGGAAGGGGTGGCTATCCAAATTATCACTTTTTTGATAATATTACAATAAAAATTTTGGATAAAATTATCTCTCAAAAAAATCACACAAAACCTATTGCCTAACCCTCTCCTCTCCCCCCACCCCCTCCGTATGTGCCCTCAGCCCGCAGCTCCTCCATCTCCCTTTGCGTGCCTATGGCTTCTCCACGTCCATCCCCAACACCTCTATGGCTCCACACATGCCCACTCCATCCCCATCTCTCAATGCCTACGGTTCCTATACCTCTTGGTCCACCACTTCTCCACACCACCACCACACCTACATCACTCACGTTACTTCTCACTAGGAAAAAAAAAGCATCAAGATAAAATTATTGAGAATATTTTAAAATTTTGATTTCACATTATAGATAATCTGATTATCATACCAAACATGTCAATCAAAATTTTTAGCAATTTTACAGTAATATTACCTATGTGTAACAAACACAGTAATCAATATTACTAACGATCTAATAGTGGCAATCTATCTTGAAAATAATTCATATAATCTTTCAAAATTATTTGACGATGCACCAAACTGTAACCTAAGAATAACCAGCATGGAGGAACTTACTAATGAGTAGAACCAAAAGTAGTGCCCCGGTACCATGGACAGATTGTCCCACCAGTTTTTAATTTGAACATTTTGAGATCTCAGCAGTCGTAGGGGTACCCAAGAGTCAAATCCCAAATAAGTCTCAGATCCTAATATATTTTAATTTTAAATCCCAAATTCATTCGAAACCTATGGAATTTTGCTAACTAAATTTTGTTAGGATTAGGGATGGATCGGATATGTACAAAAAACTCTATCCAACTGCCATCCCTAGTCATACCTCTTCGTTTACAAATATGGGGTGCAGGGTCCAAGGCTTGAAGTGGCCTTTTCATCAGGATTTCTCCTCAGTAATTCTGTTATGGAGACCCCAATGGTCATATATAAGAGAAAAGGGTTCCTCTTTTAATGTAACAGAGAACACTTGATACTCTTTCCATATCCACTTTGATTGCCATTAAGCATTTGGTGAGAGGTGCCCTTCCAAGGTAAGCAATATCTGTTGTTCAAATATGACATTCCCATTTGACAAAATAAGCATAACTGAGATCCTTTATATGTATCGACAAGAATTGTTGCCACTAATTTGTAAAGAGAGTTGCATAAGGAGACTGGTCGATGGTTCTTAGGTTCTTTCAGATTAGATTTCTCAAACAAACACAACCAAAAAGCAAATTAAGATGTCACTAGACTTCATTTTTTTTGAAATTAAAAGTATGGTCATTGGGTGCAATAGGGAATAATAAATCCAAAATATTGAACTGGTTTGATCCAAGGACCCAATCCAAAATAGACTCAAATCTAAGAAATTGTCTTCTGATAGCCTGGTTTTTAAATGAAACCTAATACACTAAATTTTATGTCATGGAATGTTGTATCTAAACTAAGTCTCTATCTTAGTTTGAAATAATTAAGTCAAACCCCACAAAGTTGGCAAGGAATTGCCTTGAGAACGAACCTAGAACAATAGGTGAGCTGAGAATGAGAGAGGCTGCACCTCGAAAGAAGGATTCACCTTCCTCTGCATGAATTCACCATTGGATTGTGCACTAATTGCTTTGATATCTATACAGCAGATGATTGACGGCATTCAGTTTGAGATCTATGTAGCATGTGGTCCAATGCTTGAAGTTGTAAAAGAAGATTAATCATTCTTTTGCGTGAAAGGTACAACCCGAAACCAGCTGAGAATGGGAGATATCTATTAGTACATACTGGGCCAATCTGGGCAAGAACTCTTAGGCATACGAGGTTCATGCCATTTATTCATTTATTTTTTTTTTTTTTTGTAAGTATTCTCCCTGCAAGACTTAAAAAATTCGAAAGCCTCAGTGCATACTGAAATCTGAAGTCTAGCGGAAATTATAGATGGACACAAGAAACCATCATTTCAAATCCTTCCTGAAATGGAGAATATTAAACACTTGATGCAAGAATGCCTCAACTATAGCTTCAATCTATCAGCCAAGGGCTCTCATAAAGCAATAGACTAATTAACAAATAATGTTCAGCAAATTGAGCTTGAAATTATGTTCTAAAGAGTCATTAGACAAAGATAGAAACACCCTCATTAATTGATTCATGAAATTACCAATTAAAAAAGAGGGGAGGTGACAAAACAAAAAAAAAAAAACTCAGCCCATTGAGATAGTGGGCTGGGCCATTCTGTTGCATGCCCTGAGATGCAGCTGATTAATTACAAAACTATTCCAAAAAGTTGTTACTGGGAAAGACTGAGGTACAATGCATGGCCTTCGACAAGGTTGTCATGAGGAACCAGGGAATGAATCTTCTCTCAATAAATCAGTTTAGAGTGCATTTGGTTTATGATTGAAATTGGAATCGGAATAGATCCGAATAGGAATTGGAATGACTATACCCTCTAACAAATTTGGTTAGTGACTGTAATCAGAATCAGAATGGGATTTAAATACTAGGGATGGATAGAGATTAGGTTGGAAGGATTGAAACATTCTTGTTCCCATCTGAAATCGGATGGAGAGGAAATGGGAATGGAAATCCCAAATAGAATGAGTCATTTATTTCTATTCCCACCTAGAATCCAACTTCCCCCCAACCAAATATGCCCTAAAGATAAAGCAAGATATAGAATCAAGCCTCAGGAGCATTGACCATTTTAATGCTTTGGTATCATTACAACAAATATCAACTTGTCCGATTATGGCAAACATTGTAAATATATCCAAATTTTAAGTATGCCTAGCCCAATGACAGCACAAATATCACCATAAATTACCTACAAGTGCACCACTGAGAAAAACCATTGGATGATTAGAATCACAAGCAATGCATATAAGAAAACTAAGACCATCTGCAATCTCCTGTTAATCAACTAGAATTCCATTTTACAGCTATCTAGTGTCCTTCTACCTACCTAATTAGTAATGATGGGTGCTTAGCAAACCATCATGCATGTATAGGTAGAACTCCCCTATACATTAATGTGATGACTCCACCTCTCAAAATGATCCCCACATCTGATTCACGTTGAGGCTATCTATCAATTAAGTAGGGAAAAAGTGCAGGTACCTGGCTACATGGTTGTGTAGGTTAAGCATTTCCCTCATGCAATCATTGATACATGAAAATCATAATATATCCTTACCTCATATGCTTGTGTTCATAATTGTGCGAAACCTTTTTTTTTTTTTTTTTTTAGAAGAAGCAGAAGATCCACTGAAATTATTTGAGATTATGATATATGGTGAAGATGGGATCACTAGTACACAAAACTGAAGCAGCATGCACCCTCTATAATCATGCCAGATTATTAAATCTGCTGTCAATGGACCAGCTATAAGTATTGCAATTTTCGTTCGAAACATATGAGAACTCTTTGAATTCAGCAGCTTTTGAGGTTATGCGATTGCCTAAAGCCATCGAACGATAGGTGGCAAGAAATAATAGTGAAAGTAACAAATAACAGCAAAAAAAAGGAAAAAAAAATAAAGAGAAAAGATAGAAAAGAAAAAGAGGGAACTAACAAGAAAATTACAGAAAATAGGCAAATATCAAGTGAAGAGAGAAGAAAACAAACAGATAAAAAGGAGGAAGAAGGGAAGAAACTAAGAACCAGTTTGTCATGCATCACCGTCGTTCTTATATTTTTGTTTCTCTATAAACTAATAAAATCCCAAGTGGAAATACACGTGGAAAACAGAAATTGCACCGAACTTGGCAGTCGCTAGTTTTGAAAGCGATAAGTCTTTGCTTCCAAAGCCTCTAGAAATTTTCGCAATACAATATGAAAAAGCAAAAGGTTTCATCGTATGGGTGTTTGATCTCGTACATTTTTATTCTCAGGCTTTTGGAACCAAAATTAGCAAACAAAATCAATATTGAATGGGCCCAAGAAACTGGGGATGCATTTGGTTTACAATCGAAATTGGAATTGAAATAGATTGAGATGGGAATCGAAATGGCCATATTTTCTAATCTATTTGATTCATAATTTGGATCAAATTGGAACCACAACAGGATTTCAATAAAACCAGATAAGAGTCTGAATTGCATTTGAGGGATTGAGGCATATTTCCATTTCTCCGTAGAATTGGAATGGGAATAGGATTCTCTCCAACCAAACATATCCTCCATTTGCGATCTATCATTGTTATTCTTTGCTGTCACTAAAATTTTAAGCACTATCTATCAATGAAAAATTAGAGGGATTGTTGTAATCTATAAGCATTCTTGATCCTAGGACTCTTGGATTTTAACAATCAGCAACCCAAAATCAAGAACTAATTTAAAAGAACCATACATTGAGTATAATCAATGCGAAAAATATTTTCTACTTGTTTTTTTCTGTTGTGGTTGACTTGGTCAATCGACATACCCACATGATGTGGGTTGTTCGGTGGTGACGTTTCCAACTCAAAAACGTGATGGTTGGTTGGCGACGTGATGGTTTGGTGCACGATGTGCGGGATTCCTAATTTTGAAAACTCTTTTTGATCATGTCTCTCACACCCATGACCTCATCGAACTAGATTTTTCTTCCCTTTGATCAACCTCTACATAAAAGGGCCATTTTGGGAGCATCTAGTTGATGAAGAAGATTCGAATTTGTTGCATGTTTCATCTTGTGGAAGAGAACCGATGCTTGGTGTAAAGTTCTTCTTCCATTTATTTTTCTGTATATACTGAATCTCTCACTCTGCTCTCCCCATGGATGTAGACTATAGTCAAACCACATAAATTTTGATGTCCTTGTGTGGTTTGCTTTTGTCTATTTTGCTATGCTATTTTTCTTTTGATCTTTGACACACAAATACGTTTGAGGATACACACTTTTGTTCCATCATTCCGCTATGCTATCCCATAAGTTTCATAACATTTGGTATCAGAGCTGGATTTTATGTGTTTCTACTAAGTTGATCAGGTATGTGCATCGACAAAGTTCGAAGTTGAGAAATTTGATGGCAATATAGACTTCAACTTGTGGAAGAAGAAAGTGAAATCAATCTTAGTTCAGCAAAATCTTCACAAAGCTCTTCTTGATAAGGAGAAAGCAGGTATTATCGATGTAGATTAGTGATCAAAGCTTGATTCAAAAGCTTCTAGTACTATTGAGCAGTGCTTGGCAGATAAGATAATGTATAATATTGAAGATTGAAAAACTACCTCTAATCTGTGGAAGAAATTAAATGATCTTTATATGGCAAAGTCTCTCACAAATAAATTATATTTAAAAAAGTAACTTTATAGCTTACGTATGTCTGAAGGAGATGATCTTTTGGAGCATTTAAATGTATTCAATAACTTGATTTCGCGGCTACGTAGTTTAGGGGTGAAGGTGGAGCAAGAAGATCAAGTTATTATTCTTCTTTTATCTTTACCCAAGTCTTATGACCACTTGATGACCACCATCTTGTATCGCAAAGATACTTTGAAAATGGAGGAGGTCAAGATAATCTTGTTGTCAAATGAGGCCAAGCACAAGTCTGATGCAGGTGATAGTTTGATGGCAAAGAGTTTGGGTCAAGAAAGAGTATGTCGGAAAGAAAAAAGTGGCAAGAAGAATCATTCTAGGTCCAAGTCAAGAGGACGGAATGACAGGTGCCACTACTGCAAGCAAGAATGATATTGAAAAAAGAATTTTTCTAAATTAAAGTCCAAGAAGATGAAATTGGAGTTGCTAGCGAGTTAGAGGAGGGAGATGTGTTGACCATCTCCTCAAGTATTGACTCTTCAGATACTTAGATTATTGATTCTAGTTATTCTTATCATATATGTCCGCATAGAGATTGGTTTGCTTCTTATACATTTTATGATGGGGGTAAAGTTCTTATGGATAATAATATCAAGTGCAAAACTATTGGGATCGGAACAATCAAAATTAAGATGTTTGATGGAGTTGTGGAGATTTTGATAGATGTCAGGCATGTTTCTAATTTGAGAAAGAGTCTTATCTCCCATAGTACCTTAGATGCCAATGGATGCACATTTGCTGGTGCTAATGGTATATTAAAAATTAAACGTGGTGCCTTAGTATTGATAAAGGAAGAAAAGATAGATTCCCTATATAGGTTGATTGGAAAAACTATTATAGGTGATGCTGTTATTACATCCTCTTTTGATGATGATGATGCTACATTATTGTGGCATGCTAAACTTGGCCATATGAGTGAAAGAGTAATGTTAGAATTGCATAACAGGAATTTACTCAAGTGTATTAAATCTTGCAAACTTGATTTCTGTGAAACATGTATTCTTGATGAGCAATACAGGATAAAGTTTGTCACCTCAACCAAAAGGAGCGCAAAGGTTCTTGAGTTCATTCATTCAGATGTTTGGGGAGCAGCATCAATAACTTTGTATGGAGGAGCTAGGTACTTTGTTACTTTTATTGATGACTTCTCCAGAAAAGTTTAGGTTTACTTCTTAAAACATAAGTCCGAGGTCTTTAAAAAGTCCAAGAACTAGAAAGTTAGAGTTGAAAAGTAGACAGGCAAGCAGATAAAGATTCTTCATACTAACAATAATGAAAAATACACCTCTAGAGAGTTTGTGAATTACTATCAGAAGAAAAGCATAGCTCAGCATTTCGCTATCCCAGACAAATCACAGCAAAACGGGATAGTTGAAAGGATGAAAGAACACTACTTGAGAGAGCTCATTGCATAAGACTATTTGCAGATCTTCTGAAGCAGTTTTGGGCCGAAGCAGTCAGCATCGCATGCTATTTGGTGAATCGGTCTCCTTCGACATCACTGGGACCCAAAACATCACAGGAGATTTGGTCTGGTAAGCCAGTTGATTACTCTGACATTCATATATTTAGTTGCCCTACGTATGTGTTGTTATAAGAGGATCAGAGGACTAAGCTTGATGCAAAATCCAAACCTTGTATCTATCTGGGATATAAGGTCTATGTGAATGGCTACAAGCTTTGGAATCCAGTAACTCAGGAGGTGGAGCTCAGTAGAGATGTGATATTTGGTGAAGCTTCAATATTGAAGAAAATTCAACATCAGGTCCAAAGTGTGAAGAAGCCCAGTAACTCGATTTAGGTAAAGCTACTGATCAAAACAGGCGGCAGCAATAGTGATTCGAGGGAATCTTCAGAGTAGGATATAGAAATTGTACAACCACAAGAATAAGAGGAGCCTTACTCTATTACTACAGAAATGGATAAAAGGAAAATACAACTACCATTGAGGTTGAGAGATACAGTTGCTTATGCTTTTTCTATTATTTCTTTTGATCTGATGACTTTTTAGGAGGCTTTGCAGAGAAAGAACAGTGATAGGTGGCAGATTGCTATAGAGGAAGAGATGAACTCTCTTCACAAGCATGAGACTTAGAAACTTATCACTCTTTCCAAGGATAGAAAGGCAATCTACTACAAGTGGGTGTACAGAAAGAAGGAAGCTTCATCAGAAGATAAACCACCAAGGTATAAGGTCAGATTGGTAGTAAAAGGCTATAGTTAGAGGAAAGGGATAGACTTTGATGAGATATCATTTTCAGTTGTTAAGCACTATTCTATTAGGGTTATGCTTTCTATGGTAGCTATGTGGGTTTTAGAGTTGGAGCAGCTTGATGTGCTTTCTTATATGACAGTTTAGATGAGGAGATCTATATATTGCAGCCAAATGATTTTGTACAAAAAGGCAATAAGAAGCTAGTGTGCAAGTTGAAAAAGTCTCTCTATGATTTGAAGCAAGCTTTGCATCAGTGGTATAAGAGATTTGATATCTTTATAGTAACACATGGCTACACAAAGAGTAGATACGACAGTTATGTCTATTTTCATTTTCTTAGTAATGGTTCTATTGTACTGTTGATGCTATATGTTGATGATATACTTATTGCCTGTAAGCATATGTAAGAGACTTCTAAGTTGAAACAAATACTTAATTCTGAATTTGAGATGAAATCCTAAGAAGTGCCAAGAAGATCCTAAGCACAGAGATTCACAGAGACCGACAGAATAGAAAACTATGGTTGACCCAGATGGGATACACTAAGAAGGTGTTGGCCAAATTCAACATGGAGGCCAAATCTATGAGTACATCTCTACCTCAGCATTTCATATTATCTATGCAACAATGTCCTCAGTCTAAGGAAAAGCATTAAGAGATGCTCAGTGTACTGTATGCTAATGTGGTTGAATGTTTGATGTATACCATGGTTTGCACTAGACCTGATTTGTCATAGGTTATTAGTGTTTTGAGCAGGTACATGGCAGATCCAGAAAAAGTGCATTGGAATGCAGTTAAATGGATTCTGCAGTATCTAAAGGGCACATCAAACTTTAGATTACTGTTTTAGAAGAGCACTGACACTGATGTTCTAGATAGTTTTGTTGACTCAAATTATGCAAGTGATCTTGATAGAAGGAGATCAATCACAGGGTACATCTTCACTTTTGGTGGAGGTCCTATCAGTTGAAAAGTGATGCTTCAGGATATCGTGACATTGTCAACAATAGAAACCGAGTATATAGCTATAGTTGAGTCTGCCAAGGAGGCAGTTTGGCTTCAGGATTTGGTCAAGAAACTTGGTATTGCACAAAAGACTATTCATCTATATTGTGATAGTCATAGTGCTATATGTCTTTCTAAAGATTTAGTGTGTCATGCCAGGACAAAGCATATTGATATTCAGTATCACAAGCTCAAAAAATTTGTTGCGAGCAGTTACATTCAGTTAGTCAAGGTTCCTACTTAGGAGAATATTATAGATATGATGATCAAGCCACTTCCAGCAGTCAAGTTCCAGCATTATCTGGACTTGGCTCATGTTCAGGAGCATTGAGGTGTGAAGGCCGGTATGGAGGCTGAAGAGAAGGAAAACTATTTCTCTTCGGATAATCATGATTGCATCTAAAATTTTTTTACAAATCTATATGAATAAGGATCAAATCTTTACCTGGAAAGCAGCAAAATTAGAGATCAAATCTCCAAAAATCTAGAATCAACCTTTGCAGAAGCCTGAAAGTGCAGACCCTCTACTTCACATGCATGCTAGATAATGCAGGAAAGTGGAATGAACTCTGATCAAATCACCTTCGCAATCCAACCAAATGAGGGAGAAGAGGTGCTCGTGTGATGCCTCACACCAGCAAGGGGGATACCCAAGCTAGGGCCCATGGCAAGGAGAAAAAGGGCGGCAAGCAAGGGGAGATGCCAAGGAAGAAGGTGCGCCCACTTCTCACGCCTTTCTCTCTCTTTCTCTCTTCTCTCAATCTGATTTAATTTCTATGCATCCATAAATAGAGACCCTCTCTATTTATAAATGATTCTCATGATCTAATAAGTATAGAACTTCTAATTCAAACATACTTTGAATCAATCTAATACTCATGAAAGAAGGACTCCTACATGAGATAGAATTGAAACCATAAAAAGTGCTCACAATGCACCCATTCCCACATCCACATGGGATGCCCACAACCAGCACCATGCCAGGTGCTGGTCGGTCCAAGGGAGGAGAAAATCTCAGTGTAAGTAGGACTCCTAATATCTCATCCAAAAAAGATCCAATTCGAATCTAATTCGAAGCTTGTTCGAAATAATTTCGAAAGACTGTCAATCTTAAACTCTTTAAGATTTTTGTACCAAATCTAACTTGAAATTTTGAACTCAATTAAGTCTAATTAATTCAGATCTAAACTAAAATTAATTAGTACTTAAATTTAATCTCTCATAGACTTCATGGATCATAGATCAGAAACTGTTCATCTTTGAAATTGAATATGAACCTCATATATAGTGCTAGCTAGACATGGTCAACTCTTCAATCTCATTTGATCTAAAATTTAATTCTCAATCAAGTTAGTTTATATATTCAATCAAGTCAAGTACTTTCAAATCGGATATATAAATATAGGCCAATACTTTTCTACGGTATCTGACTTATGGCGTGACTCCATAGGTTCAAACACTAAGTCGATAGCACAGGAACCGATGTCTGCACTAATCGAGATACCATCTAGCAATGGTTCTAATATCTAGATAGGATAAATTATCATAAAAAAATATTTCAGAACCTATGCACATAGTTACCGCATAATTTACCCTTTGATCCTGAATGCTCTAGGATGATCTCAGGTTAACTATCAATCGAGATTGCTTCATCCACATTATATTTCAACCTTTCAAATCCATCTCATAGATTACTCTATCTAAGACTTTACTAAATTGAAATACAGCGATACATTAGCTCTAATAATCCAAAAAGATCAATCTCATCTTGATCTACATATAGACTTTGCAAGTACTTGACTGTATCCAGTAGCCTTCCATCACTGTATTAGAAATTTAGATAGTCCGACGTCAAAGCACAATGAATTGCTTGTAAGTCACTATGATAATTTCAGGTCTAAGAAATACTTGTACCCATATGCTTCGTGAGCAGCTCTGGACAGCAGAATACTCAGTAGGTGAGTCACTTGTTCAGTGACGATGTACTTCTACATCTCACTTATATGCCATACCAATATCACCACACTCCTTGGTTAAGAGGATAACTGATTCATATGGCACACAATGACCTCTACTCGATAAACGTCATCATCCTGTAATGACGTATCATTTGATCATAAACATATTTAAGAACTATACAATAAATCATCTCTTTATCATTCACTAACATAGTTCTAAGGACTTCATTACAACACAAGAGTTCTATAAGAAAGATATAACTTTGTAATAAAAAAATATTACAATAATTTTTATTCATTAGTTAATAACTCATATACAAAGAGGAACTCAGTCATCACACGATTGATTTTAGGATATAATTTTCAACAACTCTCACTTAGACTAAAGTCAATCAGAGTAATATTCTATACCCATCTTCTATTTAAAGTTATCGAACTCTTTGATCTCAAGAGATTTAGTGAACGGATCGGCTAGGTTCTCCTTTCTGTCAATCTTTTGAAGTTCGACGTTACTTCGGTTCACGATCTCTCATACTAGGTGATAGCGGTGCAGAATATACTTGGTGCACTGGTGTGACTTTGATTCTTTTGCCTGAGCTTTGGCACTAGAGCTGTCACAGTACAGCAGGACAGGGCCATCAATAGAAGGTGTAACTCCCAGCATGGTGATGAATTTCTGCAACCACATCGTCTCCTTTGTAGCATCCGATGCAGCATTATATTCTGCTTCACATATAGAATCGGCCATAGTATATTGCTTAAAATTTTTTCAACAAACAGCTCTTCCATTCAAGATAAATATATAGCCCGACATGCTTTTGCTGTCATCACAATCTGACTAAAAATTGAAATTAATATATCCCACAAGTTTCAAATCAGTATCTTCATAGATAAGCTATTGGTCTTTAGTATTTTTTAAATACTTAAGAATTTTCTTCACAATCTTTCAATATTTCTCACTCGGATTAGACTGGTACCTATTCACTGCTCCTAGTGAATAGACCACATCTAACCTCGTACACGTCATAGCATACATGATAGATCCCACTACCAAAGTATATGGTATTCTACTCATACGCTCTCTCTCCTCAGCAGTTGTCAGACAATCTTTTTTGGAGAGAGTAATTCCATGGCCTATCGGAGATAGCCTCTCTTGAAATTATCCATGTTGAATCGCTTCAACATAGTATCAATATACATAGATTGGGATAATTCAAGCAACCTTCTAGACTATCTCTATAGATCTTTATCCTTAGGATGTAGGATGCTTCTCCTAAGTTCTTCATGGAGAACTGTGATGATAACCACAGCTTCACACTCTACAAAGTTGGAATGTTATTTTTTAGTAATAGTATGTCATCCACATATAATATAAGAAAGATGACTACAGAATCGGTAGCCCACTTGTAGATGCAAGGCTCTTCTTCGTTCCTAACGAAGTCATATATTTTGATCACCTTATCAAAATGCATGTTCCAACTCCTAGACGTCTGCTTAAGTCCATAAATAGATCTATTCAGCTTGCACACTTTCGACTCATCTGTAGGTGTGAATCCTTCAGGTTATATCATATACACCTCTTCTTCCAGCTCCCTATTAAGGAAAGTGATTTTGACATCTAGTTGTCAGATCTCATAATCTAAGTGTGCAGTGATAGCAAGCATAATCCGGATAGACTTGAGCATTACCATAGGAGAGAATATCTCGTCATAGTCAATACGATAATGCGGACGATAATCCTTGGCAACTAGACAGGCTTTATAGGTCTCTACCTTTCTATCTGTTCCTCTTTTCATCTTGAAAATCTATTTACACCCTATAGATTTTATCTCTTCGGATGGATCAACTGTGTCTATACACCATTGATCTCTATAAACTCTATCTCGGACTTTATGGCCTCAAGCCATTTCTAGGAGTCGGACCTTTGCATGGCTTCCATATAGGTAATCAAATCTTCATCATTCTCATCAAGTTCGATGGGATCATCATCCTGGACCAAAAAATCATAGTATTTATCTGACTGACGTAGTACTCTACCGGATCTCCTTAATAGTGCCTCTACTGATTTTAGATTTAATTCTTCAATTAAATCCAATTCAGTGTGTGTCGGTCCTTCTACCTTTTGAACTTCATCAAGTTCAATTTTACAAGCATTAGCTCCTTCACTAAGGAACTTCTTTTTCAAAAAGATTCTCCTGCTGCTAACAAATACCTTTTGCTCTACAGTGAGGTAGAAGTAGTACCCTTTAGTTTTCTTTGGGTACCTTATGAACAAGTATTTATCAGACTTGGATCCAAGCTATCTATCTTTAAATGCTTGACATAATCTGGATATCCCCAGACACTCAGGTGTAAAGGCATCAGCTTACGTCCGGTCCATATCTCATATGGAGTTTTATCGACAGACTTGCTTGGCACCTTATTCAAAATATAGCAGACAGTTTCTAAAGCATATCCCCAAAAAGAGATTGGCAGACGCTCAAAGTCCATCATAGATCGGACCATATCTAATAAGGTCTGATTTCTCCTCTCAGACATCCCATTATGTTGTGGTGTTTCAGGAGAGATCCACTGTAAGAGAATCTCATTCTCTTTCAGATATATCAAGAAGTCACTAGTGAGGTAATCACCTCCTCGATCTGACCGAAGAATCTTAATACTCTTTTCAATCTATTTTTCTACTTCAGTATAGAATCATTTGAATATTTTAAATGATTCTGACTTATGCTTCATAAGATAGATATATCCACATCTCGATAGGTCGTCTGTAAACGTAATGAAGTAGTAGTATCCTCCTCTGGCACTTGTATTCATAGGTCCGCATATATTAGTATGTATTAAACTTAGAACATCATTGGCTCTTTCATCTTTTCCATTAAAAGGTGAGTTAGTCATCTTACCAAGTAGATAGGACTTGCAGATAGGTAATGATTCACAATTATCTATTTCAAAGATACGTTCCTTGATCAACCTGTCAATCCTACTCTTATTTACATGACCAAGCCTACAATGTCAAAGATAGGATTCACTGATATTATCTAATTTTAGGATGTTTGCTGACTGTGTATATTACACTAATAGGTCGTGATATTATATATATATCATATTTTAATTATCTACACATAATTGCAGTATCATTCATAATGATATCACAAAAATTATTCTTTATTATAAACTTGAAATCAAGTTTGGCTAAAAGGCCTACAGAGATGATATTCATCAAAAAAGAGGGACAATAATGACAATCATCTAACATGACACTACTGGACTCAAAGACAAGTTATAAAGTTTTCAAGGTCAGAACTGAAACAAAACTTCCATCTCCAATGTTAAGAAATCGCTCGCCCTCTCGAAACTTTCTACTTACCTGCAGTCCCTGCAATGAATTGCATATATTAATCAGACTTTCAGTATCTAATACCTAGATAGTAGTATCACAAGTAGAGAAATTACAAAGAGTTATCATATAAGTACTTTGTGAAGCAACTGTTTACTTCTTTCTCTTATTTTTAGGACTGTTCGAGTCAAAAGTGGCTATGTAAGCAGAATAATTTTTTTTTCAATGATCTAGCTTCTTACAGAAGAAGCATTCTGCCTGGCTCTTGCCAATGTTTGACAATTTGCTCGGCTTAAGATCGGCAGCACGAGATTTCTACACCTTCTTATTTTCTCTCTTAGAGAATTGACAACCTGCAGATAAATCTCCTACTAAATTCACTGACTCTGTCTAGAGCTGGTGGTCCTTCTCAAAAGTCTGCAGTAACTCTAGCAAACCATAGTAGTTTACTACAAGTTTCATCATTCTATAATGACTGAGAAAGGGTAGGTAGGATTTCGATAGCGAATTGAGGATGATATCCTTTTCTAACTGTTCATGCAATGAAAAGTCAAGTTTGCTAAGATGTTCAATCTGCTCAATCATATACAATATATAATCGGTGACTGAAATTTCCTCTCGCATATGGATATTGAACACTGTGCAGGAGGTTTTGTGTCTCTCTGCATCCTTAGGGGTGCCGAAAGACTCATTCAACATTTGAATGATCTTCTCTGACTGCATATCTTCAAACTTACGATTAAATTCATCGTTCATAACTACCCTCATCACACAACGCACAATCGTTCGGTCATTGAGCCACTTCATGTAAGTGTCTCTCATGGTATGAGGAGCATTGGCAGTAGGTTCTTCAAGTACCTCATCCATAAGGATATATAAAATTCTTTCGTACTTTAAGACGATCTTCAACTTTTGATACCAGCTATCGAAGTTGAGTCCGATGAGCTTGTCGCTGTCCAACAACATATAGAGGGATAGTATGTTGGTCATAACTAAAAAAAAAAATATAAACCTATTAGTATATGAATTATTTTTAATCCTAAAGATATAGACTTTAGTCTAAAGATTCTTACACTATTTTTACGAATTGATAGCCTCACCTCCAACTCAAGAAATTACATTAATTCCTTAGCGGATACTAGAATCCACACAGACTGCATTCGAACTCGAGTGTGGCTCGACCAACTCTAGTGTATCCATGAGTAAGTTCATAACCAATTATTTTTTCAAATAACTTCTAACAATTAAATTTTATCTCAGGCATTCCTTCAGCAGGCGTATGGCACTCCAATCGAAAATTCTGGTTAGGTCCAACCATTAACATGACATCATCAAATACATCCAACAAACAGATGTCCAGGCCTGAGTGTAGCTCGATCAACTTGAGTATGGATCTGAAGGTACAACTAGATGGTCATATGATGAATGATAATTTTAATATATAATAAACACCAAGCATGTAGAACCTCCAATGCCTATTTAGAATATTGGACTCATTATCACGTACCTCAATGGGAGGCTATGAACAAGTTATCCTGTAACTGTATCATTTTATGGACCTAATAATTTAGAGGATTTGATTTCATTAACTTGAAAATAAGAGAAGAAGTTGACTTGGAAGTTGTAAATCCTCTCACTAACTTCACCAAGTCATGTAGAGGATTAAACACAAGCTGATCTAAAGACACCTAAATCAATCACACTGATTAACTTTGATGGCATGGGTCTACATGAATCGACTAGTGACCTAATTAAAATATAATCTACCATATTAGTCAGATAAGTGAGATCAGTGGAAGAGATGTGCCCTTAACTCGTCGTAGACATATCTAGGTGAGTAGCTCCCAATTAAAAATTACTTGATCAAATCTGTCAAACTTACCTTAGACACCAACTAGTTAATTAGTTTTGATTGGTCTATCAGAAGATTTGAGCCCAACCATAGAGCCATAATCATGATCCATTTATTAGGGTCAAACGTATGGACTTGATCAAATTTCAACTATTGAGGTTGATTTAAAAAAATTCTGACTTAATCTAATTCAACACTTGATTAGATTTAATCAATTTCTCTACTTGATCCATATGTATTTCTATCCCTAGATCTAACCCATTAGAAGGACCTGATGCAAGCTAATCTTTTGCCCATCGATTTATGTGGTGTCTTAATGATCTTCAATTTTCAAATCTAGATCATTCAAAACTTAATTCAAAATTAAGTATGTGAAACATGTGTTTCAATTTGTAAAACTATTCTATCAGAATTTCAGGTGAAGCATACCATATATTTTAATTCATGAAAATAAATTTTTATAATATATTTAACAATTAAACATACATAGATATGATCTAAACTTTATACATATATCTCATGCATCATGATAATTTTTAGATCAATACCGATTATTTTTAATGTAATATACTATTCAGATTCTAAAATAATTTTATATCTGAATTTATCTTATCATAATAAATCATAAATCACTTTAGATCTAATCTAAATTATTTATAATTAAAATATTTTATAAGAATCTATTCGCTTTTCTTCTTCATAAAATCGGATCACAATGACACCCCTATACGTCATAAAAGAATCCATCGAATAGGTAAAAGAGAGATTAATCTCTTCGATCTCTTATGATTAGACGGTCTAGTAATCTTATCAATCTAAGTACTATGTTACTAAGATTTGAATTCTAATTTCATATGTAATCACATCAATATACAAGTTTTGACAAAATAGTTTATGTCATGAACATGTCCTTGATCTTGTCAATCATGTTCATCATCTAATCTAATTAGATTTGATGCATTATATACATCATATCAGATCTAAAACACATCTTAGACTGATTATAAAATATCAATTTTAGATTTGATCTCATATAAAAAATTAATTAGATGCAAACATGAATAAATAAGGATTAAATTTTTGATTAAATCTATTTTGGTGTAATACTGAATTTCGTTAGAGTTCAGATCTAGATATCCATCAAAACAGATCCAATTCAAATCTGAAATAAGTCTCATTTTTTAATAAAAATAATAATATAAAAATTTTATTAAAATAAATTTAAAACAGATTTTAAATCATATTGTTATTCCATCAAAAATTCAGCAACAGTAAAATGCTGTTATAACAATCTTATAACAACCTTAATCAACCATTGATTAAGATCATCTAATCTAATCAAAATCAGATTAAAAATTTTATTTAAATAGATTTAAATTAGATATAATATTTAACATAAATTTTTAATTATATATAATATATAAATAATTTAAAAAAATCAGTTATACATGTATGTATCAAAGGCTGGCTCTGATACCAATTGAAGGGAAGGGAAACTGTTTCTCTTCGGATAACCATGATTGCATCTAAAAATTTTTTATAAATCTATATGAATAAGGATCAAATCTTTATCTGGATAGTAATAGAATTAAAGATCAAATCTTCAAAAATATGAAATCAATTTTCGTGGAGGCCTGGAAGTGCAAACCCTCTACTTCGCATGCACGCTAGACAACGC
Source organism: Elaeis guineensis (assembly GCF_000442705.2). Taxonomy (NCBI): domain Eukaryota; kingdom Viridiplantae; phylum Streptophyta; class Magnoliopsida; order Arecales; family Arecaceae; genus Elaeis; species Elaeis guineensis. The sequence goes on from NC_025999.2 coordinate 72,042,462, forward strand.
AGGAAAGCGAGATGAACTCCAATCAAATCACCTTCGTAACTCAATCAAATGAGGAAGGAGAGGTACTGGTGTGATGCCTCACACCAGCAAGGGGGACGCCCAAGGTAGGGCCCACGGCAAGGAGGAAGAGGGCGGTAAGCAAAGGGAGATGCCAAGGGAGAAGGTGCGCCCACTTCTCATGCCTCTCTCTCTTTCTCTCTTCTCTTAATTTGATTTGATTTCTATGCAACTATAGGTAGAAACTCTCTCTATTTATAGATGATTCTCATAACCCAATAAGTATAAGACTCCTAATTTAAACATGTTTTGAATCAATCCAATACTCGTGAAAGAAAGACTCTTATATGAGATAAAATTGAAACTATATAAGGCACCCACAATGCACCCATTCCCACACCCACATGGGATGCCCACAACCACTACCATGCCAAGTGCTGGTCGGCCCAAGGGAGGAGGGAATCCCAGCTCAAGGAGGACTCCTAATATCTCATCCAAAAAGGGTCTAATTCGAATCTAATTCAAAGCTGATTCGAAATAATTTTGAAAGGCTGTCAATCCTAAATTCTTTAAGACTTTTGCACCAAGTCTAACTTAAAATTTTGAATCCAATTAAGTCTAATTAATTCAAATCTAATCTAAAATTAATTAGTACTTAAATCCAATCTCTCATAGGCTTTATGGATCATAGATCAGAAATTGTTCATCTCCGAGATTGAATCTGAACCTTATGTTTATTGCTAGCTAGACATAGTCAACTCTTCCATTACGTTTGACTCATAACTCAATTCTCAATTAAGTTAGTTTATATGTTTAATTAAATCAAGTACTTTCAAATCAAATATATAAACATAGGTCAATACTTTCCTACGGTGTCTGACTTATGTGCGTGACTCTATAGATTCAAACACTAAGCCGGTAGCACAAGAACCGATTTCTACACTAATCGAGATACCATCTAGTAATGGTTTTCGATATTCAAATAGATCAAATTATTATAAAAGAATATTTCAGAACCTATATATATGGTTACTGCATAATTCATCCCTTTGATCCTGAATGCTCTAGGATGATCTCAGGTTAACTGTCAATCGAGATTGCTTCATCTATATTATTGTTCAATCTTTCTAATCCATCTCATGGATTATCCTGATCAAAATTTTACTAAATTAAAATATAATGATACATCAGCTCTAATAATCCAGATGGGTCAATTCCATCTTGATCCACACACAGACTTCACAAGTACTTGACTGTACCTAGTAGCCTTTCATCACTGTATTAGAAATTCAAATACTCCGACATCAAAGTACAGTGAGTTGCTTGCAAGTCACTATGGTGATCTCAGGTCTGAGAGACACTTATATTCATATGGTTCGTGAGCAGCTCTTGACAGCAGAATGCTCAACAGGTGAGTCACTTGTTCAGTGATGATGTACTCTTACATCTCACTTGTATGTCATATCAATATCACCATACTCTTTGGTTAAGAGGATAACCAACCCATATGGCACACAACGACCTCCACTCGATAAACGTCATCGTCCTATAATGACGTATCACTTGGTCGCAAATATGTTTAAGAACTATACGATAAATCCTCTCTTTATCGTTCACTAATATAGTTCTAAGGACTTCATCACAATACAAGAGTTTTACAAGAAAGATGTAATTTTGTGATGAAAAATATCTGAATAATTTTTATTCATTAGTCAATAACTTATATACAAAGAGAAACTCAATCATCACACGATTGGTTTTAGGACATAATTTCCAACAGAGGCCCTAAAGAGAGGGGGTGTTATCTTTTGTAGAGAGATTTTTTTGTTTTGAGTGCAGAAGTTTGACCAAGTTAAATGTGGAGAATGTTGTGGTTGACTTGGTCAACCAAGATACCCACACGATGTGGGTCGTTCGATGGTGATGTTTCCAACTCGAAAACATGATGGATAGTGGGTGACGTGATGGTTTGGTACGTGGTGTGCAGGGTTTCTATTTTTGGGAACTCCTCTTGGTCACGTCTCCCACGCCCATGATCTCATTAGATTGGATTTTTCTCCCCTTCGATCAACCTCTACATGGGAGGGCCATTTTGGGAGCGTCTAGTTGATGAAGAAGATTTGGATTTGCTATGTGTTTCATCTTGGGGAAGGAAACCCATGCTTGGTGTTAGGTTCTCCTTCCATTTATTTTTTTATACATAGTAGATCTCTCTTTGCTCTCCCCATGGACGTAGGCTATAGCCGAACCATATAAATCCTGATGTTCTGGTGCGGTTTGTTCTTATCTATTTTGCTATGCTATTTTTCTTTTGATCTTTGACATACAAATATGTTTGAAAATACACACTTTTGTTTGATCATTCTGCTGCACTATACCACAAGTTCCGTAACACTTCCCTTCTTTCTACATCTTTTAGGTTTCGTATTTCGCCATAAAACAGCCAAAGAAACCCCAGGTTGTGCTGCAAAAAATAGGCATGCCTATTTAATTTTGTTAATCTTCTTCTCTACAAAACATTCCTCTGCAGCAATTTAAGAAAATCATCTTTTAGTGTTCAGAAAAATTGGCAGATATACGCAGCCTCTTCTTCTTCCTAATTTGTGGTAAAGACAAACAACAATTGTTACAATTTCTTCTTTTCTTTTTAGTTGTAGGAGACTAAACACCAAGAAATTATTAAGCTCATTCTTGGGCCTTCCCTTATGTTAGTTGCATTACATCTGGGTTCTGGGCCTGATCAGGCAAACCAGCTGGCTGGTTGGTATGCAATATAATTTTATTTTCTTTTTCTCTTAACTTGATAGTAGTCTTGCAGTATTTTCTAATAATGATAATTTAAAAAAAAAAACATCCTTCCAAGTTTAGATGATTTTTCTTTAGAAGATTTTAGTTCAATGACAACTATTACCTTGTAATATTGTCAACTGATCATAGTTGGCTCATGATATTACTGAAGTTGAATAATTTACAAGTCTTTGGTATATCTGCTATATAATATGAACTTCTCCAATATGTCATATGCATGAGACATGCTCTACCATCCATATTTTACACCTTGCCTTTCAATCAGCTCATTTTCTTTCCTTATATCTCAAAAAAAAAAAAAAAAAAAAAAAAATGGTGTTCTAATGCACAAGACTTTTGGCACCAAACGATGGAAAGGCTTAAATGTATACAATCTTATCCTTACATGTAGAGAGGCTTTCGCCGTATTTCTCGTGTTTCTCTTAGGATATAATAAAGCAATCTTACAGTTCACCACATTTGAGTATCTTTTTTGGTTCTAATTTTAATATTTTATTGTATTTTATTTATTATTTTGTGTGTTCTACCAAGTTAATCTGCTGCATTTTCTGATCCACCGGGATTAGTAAGAACCCAAGTGCCAGGGTGGTTTAGGTTTCAAAACACTTCATCCAACATCTTCAACCTCTACCATCAATCTCCATGAGGCATTCAAATCAAAACACATCTCACTGCCTTCCGTCCATTTCCTCAACCTAAATCTCCCATGTTCACTCCGCGGAGTCCATCCCCCATCTCTCATATAAACTAACACCCAGATCTCACTTGGCACCCACCTATTTGAATTAATTAGCTAGCTAAAAGTTTCTCTCAAAATAAACCTCATTGCAACCTGCCTTATGGATTTTATGCCCAAATGAATGGTTTTCCTTGGGCGTTAGATACATCTAAACCATCCAACCGATATGGAGGGTCTATCGGCAGACATAACCAACATAATTTACTTTTAATATATTTCGTTCTCTTGGCTAATGCACACTTTACACATAATGGAATCAATTAAGTTTAAAAATGTAGCATTTATAAAAGCCATTTCTAAAAGGAAAATACTACCCCACCTACAAAACCCATGCAAACAATCCTATGTGCTGACCTGGCATGCCATTCTGGCATGGCCACATCAACTTTTTTTGTTTACCAAAAAAATCAAAAATAAAAAATTATTGATTTGAATCGTTGTACCACTTGGATTTTGAATTATTCTATAAAAAAATTGTCATATTCAAAATGAGAGGATCTTTTTCATTCAATATAGCAAAAATTGTCACCTTAGCTAATCATGGTTAGCAGCGAAGCTTTTCCATTCAAAATTTTTAACCAAACTGGGATAACAATGAACCTTTTTTTTTCAATAATAGATAAGGTGACGATATTTTATTGGATAACTCAAAATCCATATGATACAACAGTTTCGATCAATAATTTCTCCACAGAGACAACTTTGTTTTGAGAAAGTAACCGGCATGACAGTGCCAGATCAGCAAGCCATTAAAGAGGTGTATGTAAGTATAGCAATACTCTTTGTAAAACTAAATTTTTTTCATAAAGGAATATGAAAATTTAATTAGATTCTTCGAGTTGGAGTAAGACCTCTTGGTCAAGTTACAGCAATGGTGCATATAAGGAGGTACTTGGATCCAACTTGTAAGCAATATTTTAGACTTGAGTCATACTGTGAATTAAGTACTACTAGGTGTACCCCGGGTGCATGCTAGAGAAGAACATCAGACCGGGTGATGCCCCCAACTTGAGCAACATTTTGGACTTTGAGTGATACTGCGAATTGAGTACTACTAGGTGTACCACACCCCCCGCGCCCCCCCCCTTCTCAGGCGTGGACCAACTAGAAATCCTGTTCAACAAGAAAAATGAATTAGTTGTCGGCAGTAGGCTGGGGTATTGCTAGGGTACACTAGCATTATTATGTGTCCTAAAATAAGAAATGCCGAACTGTTATGGATCTATCTTGACTCGATCAAAATCAACTAGACCAACAAAATTAGATCAGACAGATCTGACCAACCAAATAAATTGATCATATCTGGGTATTTGTCACTCCTTAAAACTATTTTGGATCAGATATTCAATGTGAATTTGGACCTCTAAACCACTTGCAAATTATTTGACAGTGCAATATATTTGCAAAATTAATTTCTACAAACTAAATCTCTAACAATTGTCATCAATAGATGTGGTTCAGTACAAACTACATCATCAATAATTTATGCTAAAGAATCCTCTAAGTGTCCGTTTGGTTGGAGTATGTCTGATTACAAAGTAATCTGACAATTTCTGAGAATCATTTATCTGAAAAAATAATTATAGAGAAAAATAATTTTTACTATATTTAGTTGGTCAAAAAATTATTTCGAAAAATGATACTGAAAAAAGATTACTACGTTTGGTTGGAGATAAATCTGCATAAAAATATGGCTAAATTTACAAATATACCTTTCAACATAAAATAATTTTTTAACACTAGGATAGTATTATCATCTCTAATTAGTTTTTATATAATGACTATAATCATATAGCCCTTTACATAATACCATCTCCATCTTTTTTTTTCTTTTTACAAAAGCTCTTTATTAAATGAATTTGGAAAGATATCAAAATAAATTCAATAATTATATATACAGCTTTATTGGGGGTATTTTTGTCAAGTATGAATTACTGTCACTTAAAAATTTATCAAATATCAATCTCTCTATGGTATTTATTTTTCTTCTCTCTCCAAAAAATAAGCATGGGATCCACCAACTTTTTTACCATCTCTTTCTTTCCTTTTTCATACTAAATATGAAAATCTGATATGGGGAATCATTTACCACCAACCAAACTGTCCCTAGAGTATTCTATTCCACCAAATGAAATTTAAACATAAACTAAACATTACGAATGGTTAAATTTTCCAACTTGTGCTTCCAAATGGTTGGTTCATTGGATTCATCCATCGACGTGTGAAAGAAAGTATTTGAAAGTTAAAGGATGTTGCACCCTGGAAGTAGCCTGTGTGATCCATACTGGTGGCTGATAATTTCCAGTATAATTTGCATGGAACCCACCTACTTCAATGGTGTAGAGAAGTTGGGGAATTGCAGGCATGCAGTTCTCTTTGCTCATTCAATTGATTACCTTCTCCACATGCATTGGCATGTGCAACTTTAATAGCATGTCTAAATATCACATAATCACCCTTTCAATAAGTTAACACCCTTATAAGGGATATTATTTGTATGATATCCACCCAACAAATTGCACTTCAAGATGATAGATACAATTAATGAGAAACATAATAGATGAGAACTTGCAAGCATGCTATCTATAAACTTGATGCGAAGTACATCAAGCCTCTATCTAGAAGCCTCCTGCATATTATCTATCAAACCCAAGTAACAGAACCTTCATATTGATATGGATAAGAACTAAGAAAGATAGAGATGAAAGCTTGTAAAAAATCAAATCATGTGAAGTGGGCCATATGAGAGCTGTGAACCTCATCTATGAAGAATGGAAAAAATAAATCAGATTCCTTCTCCATTACACTCTTTACAGTACCATCCATGTGAAGCTGAATATGGAGTTATGAACCCAAAGCTCAAAAACCCAAGTACTGAACTCAAACCTCAAGACCAAACTAAAAAGCCATAATCATATTCCTTTAAAGCCAAACCAAGGTTGCTCATCTTATAAGCCAACCTAGTCTACAAATTCTTCATTTATAAGGGTTGTTTTTATTGAATGAAAAGGGTCCCTCCAGAATGAACACCCAACTACCCCAATCTAAAAAATGAAAAGTAGTAAATGATCATTTAGAAACCTTTCTGGCAGGACACTGAAACCTGCTTAGTCTATTCAATAGAATTCAGTACATGTCCACAAATATCACAATCTCAGAGCCTTCTTTCATGCTTTCGTATCTAAGACACAGGAACATGGACCCTTGGTTAGGCGTCAACCAACGGGGAAGTGAACCAACCAAGATGAAAGTTCCCCTTAATCAACAAAGGCCATGACAGCCCATAAGTGCATCCAAAATGGCCACGTGTTCCAGGACACTAGACCCATGTTAGAGGACAGAACATAGAAGAGCGAACAACAAAGACTCATTAAGATCTCTCCTAAAAAGTCATCTTCATAACCGTGCCTAGAGAACCTGCCCCACCTACTCACCATTAAACACAACAAAACAGCCCCTCATTAAAAGCCCATCACCACCAATCCAGCCTCACATTCAACACCCCAATTCAATGCTCGCTGCCTTTCATACATGCTCATCTACATATATCTCCCTCCTTGCCATACATTCACAACTCCAGCTACACCTTCAGAGATATTAGCTTTTCAAGGAAAATGGAGGGTGGTATCCAATCTGTTCTCCTCTCTTGCCTCCTCTTATCTCTGCTGGTGGTGGCCTCCTCCGATGACTCCTCCCTCCAAAGTAAGTGTGCACCGGAGTTCCAGAAGCTGACCGGCTGCCTGGACTTTGCCGCTGCCAAGACCGACACACCCACAAGCCAGTGTTGCAGCTCGGTGACCGACATCCGAAACAAAGATGCTGCCTGCCTCTGCTACATCATCCAGCAGACGCATGCCGGATCCTCGACCATCAAGAGTCTTGGGCTGCAGTTCGATAGGCTCCTCCAGCTTCCACAGGCTTGCAAGCTAGCCAACGCCAGCGTCAGTGACTGCCCTAGTAAGAACACTCCTAACTACTGCTATTTAGGTGATCTTTATTAGCAGCGAGATTTCCGAAACATGCATCTCTTTTTTTCCCAAGATTTGCAACGTGTGTTAGGTTCAGCCAAAATGTTTCTTATCTGGATTGGGTTTGAAATGAAAAATATTGTTCTCAGTTTCAAGCAGCTGGCTGGATCTTAGTTAAGCCAGAACTTCAACCAAATCAGAATCTCCATGAAAGGACTTCTAGACTGGCATAACTCAAAAAAAAACAAAGGATCCTAACCTGAGACAGACAACTCAAACTTGAGCTGTATTTTATGGCAAAAGTCCTAACCTGATATTACTCAAATCAACTTAGCCAACCAGACTACAGCCATATTGTGTTTGTGGTGAAAAGTCTAGGAGTCCTTTTGAGTTCTCTTTTAGGCAGTGAGGGTCAGGGTCAGTTTAGTTTCGATTCATTTTGTGTTGGGTTAAGACTCTGCTAAAGAACCGGTCAGACCAGGTCGGCTCAATAGACTTACTAATTGAATCAGGTTAGGTTCATATTTTAACTGGACCTGACTAATCCTATTTCTGGGCAACATATTTCATAGCTCCAATAGTTTGCTGTCTTTGGGGTAGATTAATTGTTTGGCCTGGGTATGGTTCCGTATGATCGGATCTGTGGAGCATCTTTAAATTCAGATCAATTTAAAGATGAGCAGATTTGCAGCAGAACATGGACCATGATGGTTGTTCGAGTAATATATTTTAAACTTAGTAGACGGATGGATGGGCGGTTATGGTGGCCCTCACATAGTGCAATCAAATCAAATTTAACTTCATTATATTTTGAAATTAAGTACTTAGGGTTCATATCATAGTTAAATATCTGTTGCATTATGTTATTGTTTCGTGCATCCGTTGCATGCCTTCTGACATTTATAGCAATTTGAAACATTTTACCATGGTATCAAATGTACCAAAAGTGAGAAAAAATATTCGTTGCAACGGTGATACGATGTTAAATTTGTAACAAACCAATGAAAGCCTTTACATTTTATTGATTGCCATGTATTTCATCGATTCTCGAGCATAATATCCCACACTACCTTTCTGTATTTCAGTCTTTTCCGACTGTTGATTAGTTTGTTACAATAATGACATGATATCACCATTGCAACGTAAATTTGCTCCCAAAAGTGATGAGTCTAATTAGGGGAAGCTTTATTGGTTTTGTAGATAGGAGAAATTGCTGTCTTTTTTACCTCCCAGCATATGGTTTTGTGATTATTGCTTCAGATATTCAGCCGATTGTTTTGTCATTTTTAGGAATTCTTTGTCATATTCTTTTCTCTTTTTATTTTTAAAAACCCTTTGGAGATGAGTGAACTCGACTGCACAGGCTTTTTCATTTCCAAAATTGTTTGTAAAATCTTTTGAGATTTTGGTAGCATAGATTATTGCTTCCAAAAAAGGGTGAAAATAAAAATAATTAAAAAATAAAGAATAGCAGATATTTTGTGCAAATGCAATATACAACACCGGTCTACATCCATTTCACTGGTTTGTAGAGAAACAAAAATATAAAATCAACAATGATATCAAACATGCCTTTAATTTTTTAGAAATATATTTAGTTAGATAGATGAATGTGCGTAAGGCTACAACATTACTTAAAATTACGCATGATGCATTTTGAAAAAATTAAGAAAATGCTATTATGACTATAAGTCATCTGTAAAGATCTATACGGATGAGTATTTAGTTCCACATCGGTTATTCGCTGGAAAGATTTTGAATACTTATACAGACCAAGGAACCCAAATAACACCTTCCGACTAATTTTATTGAATGAAATCCTAAATTATTACAAATAATATCAGAGCTGACCCAACCTATAGCCTATGTGGACTAAGGGATATTGCACCATGTGTTCATTAGGGCTAACTACGAACTAATCATGGTATTTATGAATGGATATATGAATTTGAATCCTTAGCCTGGTAAGGACGTCGGGACTTAAATAGGAGGAGTATGTGAGGATCAAGAAACCTACATAACACCTTCCAGCTAGCTTTTTTGGATAAGTTCATGAGTTATTACATCATCAATGACACAAAATATTGGATAATAAAAAATAAAAACTTTTGATTGTCTCTGTTTTCAGAATAAAATGCTATCCTTAAACTGACAAGGATATCTGAGATCAAAAAGGGGTATTTTTATTTATGTTCCTTATTCATGTCAACTAGTAGAACAATATTATAATGTCATTAACTGAAAAGAGCAATTATATACATAACTTGGGGCTATACAAATTGCTGTATAATGGCTGTTTTGTGAACCGTAACAAACCCCCAGTTCTCCTTTCATGTTCATCTAATATTGACTGCACGCCCAGAATTAAAACCACAGTGGCTGAAGCTATATTGTAGACTGCTGTCACATTTACATACAACAGTCGGAAGGATTAAATGGCACATTTGATGACAAATGTATTGGTTGAATGACACATTTGTATTAGTTCCATACCGCCAAAAACAACAGGAATTGTGTTAATTACTTCTGATTAATGCATTTTCTATTGTTTACAGACTTCTTGATCCATCCTATGCTTTATATTTCTTTTGAACTAAGGAATTAAAAGTCAAATACTTCTTTCTCGACATAAAACCCAAATGAAAGATATGTTTGCCCATGTTTTTTTTTGAAATAAGTTAACTGGATAACCCAGAACTCTCACTCAACAAATAACTCGGAATTAGAATAGTGTTAAAAGTCAACGAGCAATTGATCAGAACAAATGAACATCTTTATAACTCTAGCATCAAAAAATCAACAAACCAGAATTAAACTATGAACATATTCCTTTGAGCTTAAACTTACTTTTCTTGAAAATGTAATATTTTTTGATGGAATTGAAAAGGTAATATAACACTGGCATTCTAGGCAATAATGAAATAAACAAAACGACATCATATTAAACCAATATGATGACAAATATATTCAACCAATTCTAGGCATCAAATGCTTATCTCCATGTCTCAATATGTAGATACTTTCCCAAAGAAATTTTCCATGATTTACAAGAGTTGTTAATATCAATGCAATGAAGCACTAACCTCTAAAAGCCTTCCTCTGAATTCTTGTTTTATTTCAGTATTTTAAGTTTTATCAGCTTTAAAACCATCATCTTTTATGCCAGCAAACCACATCCCAATTCACAGTATGAAACCAATTACTAGTTTGGTATGCGGCGGAAGAAATTAAATATCAATCTTTTTAATCTTCAGATCTGAACATTTGATGTTGTAAGTTTTAACAGATTTGATTAATTTGTATTTAAAATCGAAAAAATCAACTTCAATATTTTAACTGCTCTATCAAATATTAAATCAACTTGATGGAATCCACAAGATGAAACTAGAAGGCTTTAATATTGAGCAGGAAGTTCCCATCCTAAGCCTGCAACACATTGAATTCTTTTTACAGCTTTGGTCCTCGAGCCATTAAAAACATCCTTTTCACTTTTTAGATACCAAATCAAATAGAGAAAAGATTGGAAAATTTGAGAAAACGTTTTATATAGAAAAAAGGTTTTTCAGTGATCTTTTGTCTATGTTGAAGAATTCCAGCAATCTGACTATGGAACAACATCAAAATTACGTGCCACTAGGAACTCACATACTTAAATTTTCCACTATCCAGAACTTAATTTGTTCAGCTTTGGAGTGGCTTCTCTAGCCAAAAAAAAAGACTGTCAATTTTTGACCGGCTTAACGTGATACCAGCCATCAAATTCTAGTGCAGATTTGCACCAGATAATGGCAAAGTTAGAAATGACCATACTTAGTGACAGGTTTGCTCTTTAGTTGATAACCACTGATTACATAACACCTATAATATGTGTTTCTGCACTAACTAATGTTAAGTTTTAAGAAAGAACAGAACCCATAAAAATTAATGATAATGTATTTAATTACAAAGACATTTTTTCTCAAACAAACTATGAAATCATTTTGTCATTCATATTAACAACATGAAACAACCAGTGGTGGTTGTCAATCATGACTAAACAAATTTTATTATCTTCTTTCACTTCTCTCTTGTTTCTGACTTGTTTGACAGAACTTCTAAATATATCTCCAAGCTCGCCAGACTATTCTATCTTCAATGGCACTGCTAAAAGTAAAGCTTATAAAACTTATGCCCTCTTATAGCTTACAGTAGTTCCAGAGTAATTTCTTAAGTCAAAATTGTGTCAACATATGTATGCAGCTAATTCAGCATCCACTAATGCTACCCCTACATCTGGAGTCGTCATGCATCAGAACTGTTTTGATGGTACCTTCACCATTGCTGTGGTCTCTGCAATCTACCTATCCATCTTCGGAATATGGGCTTGAAGCAATTGCCATGACTTACTCTTATATCCTTTTGTGTGGAACATTAATGCATGTTTTTGAATGAGATACAATATGTAACATGTAAGGTCATGTGCTGGATTTCTTTTTTGAGACTATCAGGAGTTCTAACAAGAGCTAGCATGCCACAATTCTCTACCAACTTATCCTGCCATCGACTCTATTACCTTTGGATTCAACTGTTAGATTTATGAATCACTTGAACTATCACAAACTTCTTATATCTCTTCTCCATACATAAAGAAAACTCCCAAGTTGGGACATACTGAAGCCAGACTCCGAAAGGCAGAGCCTTCCCATAATTCTGAAATAGGCTCATACAATTTGAGAGAGAGAAGGAGAGCAATCTTTTGCTCTCCCGTAAATCTCTCTTCCATTTTTTTGAATTCAAGACCATTGCATGTGAGAAATACTGGTGTCAGAAAATAAGACTTGGGTGCTTCCCATCCCACAGCTTCAGCTGGTTATCCACTATGAGCACATTAAAGCATATTCAACACTACCTTGGAGATTTAAGAGTTGGCATAGACCATCAGCCTTGATGTTGCATTACAATATTAAAGCACAGTCCACTCCAAATTTAATGGTGTGTTGTCGCGTCCAAGGGTTATGTTCAGTTGTCACAGAACAGAAGCTTGAGGTATTCAACAAAGTCACCATCCTCTAATAATCAAACTGAAGGGCATTTCTCTGCAGCTCTTCTACATATAGGAGACCGCTAGAATTGCTAGTCTTCCACCAATGCAAGTAGATACCTGGTCTACATAGAATAAGGCCTTCGAGATCTAATTATATGGAAGAGATTTCTATTCCATGGACTTGACAATGGAAGTCGCAGTCAAGCAAATCCTGTATTACATCATTTCTTCCATTTTAAAAGTCTCTGTTTTTTTACCGCAGCAAAACACTGGGTCTCTTCAATTATTTACTCCAGGTTTGTCCCTTTTCTTTGAACTTTCACTAAACCAAAAAATTGATACTGTATAATCTTAATCTTTGAACTCAAAGATTGTATCTCTTACTCCACAAAGCCAAGTTGTTGCCGGATTGATTAGATTGTCAACAATTCACTTATATATGGAAACAACACTTGCTTCCTGACTTTAGAGTTGTGGCCTCCAGATAATTCAAGTGTCAAGTGTCACAAAGGTGAACCTAGTTCTTGATCAGTGCTTTCTTTTTGGCACCAGATGACACTCAAACGAAAACATCTTGAGATCAGCAGAAACTTAGAAGCTCTACTGGTTCCCATAAGAAAATGCAGACTAAAGATAATGACATTTTTAGACGTGAAACTAATAATAATATATGATGGTGATTTGAATTTTAAACATCTGGAGATCAGCAGAAACTTAGAAGCTCTGCTGGTTCCCATAAGAAAATGCAGACTAAAGATAATGACATTTTTAGACGTGAAACTAACAATAATATATTATGGTGATTTGAATTTTTTCAATAATAAGAAATCAGGTTAGTTTTGACTAAAGATAACGACTTATTTAGACACAATATTAATAATGATATAAGACGGTTCTTTGAATTTCTTCCAATAATAAGAAATCAGGTCAATTTTGCATGTATAGATGTAGGCATGTACGTGTGAAATCAGGATATTATTAGTATCATGTCTAAGAATATATGATGGTGCTTTGATTTTTTTTTTTTTCAATAGTAAAAAATCAGATTAATTTTTGTATGCATGTATATATGTATGTATAATAAGATCAGGTTGATTTTGACTGAAGACAATGACTTATTTAGACATAATAATATATGTATGTATAATAAGATCAGGTTAACTTTGACTAAAGATAATGAGTTATTTAGACATAATACTAATAATGATATGTGATGGTGCTTTGAATTTTTTTCAATACGAAGAAATCAGGTTAATTTTGTATCTGTGGATGTACATATGAGAGAGGGAGGAAGGGAAACTTTTCGTTACTTTTGTCTATTAGCAAGAAAAGTTGGGGGAGAAAATAGAAACAATAGCCACTTAACCTTGAAGGATTATTGGTGCACCTCTAATCTGTCTCCATGGGCAACCTTAGTTAATTCAAACTTTCAATGCAAGTGAAAACAAAAGGTGGTGATCTTCCATGCACTCATTCAGGGACCAAGGCAACGGGAATAATGAAGGGGGTGGGAGGGGGCATGAGCCTCCCTGCCACCAAGAATCTTCTTTACCATCTGCCTTCGGTTCATTGGATGTTTCCTTGTACGCCCACACCCTCACATCCCACTACAATGACCAAAGCCCCCATAGCCCACTCAAAACTCCATCTTGTTACAACCAAATTGATAAGTCAAGTAAAAGAAAGTATAATAAAACATAAAATGGGACTTACAAGATTTTGGTACTTCCTATACTTTGCTACATCCATCCCTGCCAAGACTGTCACCCTCAATGGCCCTCTCTTGTGTTGGGGCTTGAGGCAAGGCTCCCCATTATCGAATGACCTCTCCCACTCTCATGCTTCCAATTACATCTAAGGTATTTAGGTAAGGCTGCCGCTCTCTCTCTCTCTCTCCCCCACTCCCCCCCAAGGGACACCTAGGTGACTAAGAGGCTTCCTGTGTGTTGATGTGCAATATTGCTGTGCTGCAAATTGTAGAGGGAGTCAAATCGGATCTCAAATCATAAGGCTTCTCGATTTCTTTTAGGCATAAAAAAATCGGGTTGAGAGAGCATGAAAGGAAAATGTAGATCTCTCTTTCATTAATTTTGATAATAAAGTATTGATCTCACCAATACTATATTGCGAAAAGGAGGTTTCATATTTCAGAATACTCCTTGGAGGATTCCTTCTGTCAAATTTTGTTCTTAAAATGCCCTCACACTATATTTTCCTTTCCTATTCCTTCTGAAGCATGTTAGACATCCAGTTACCCCATTGTTTTTATTTCCTCTCGTCCCAACAGGCAATATTATAGGATTCTCTACGTCAGTCAAATTCAAATATCTCATCGTTACGTGGAACCTTTCAAATACACCAAAAACGCTCTCCTTTAATCTGACTTTTTGATTAATATATACCAAAATATTTAAAAACTAAAAATTACATGCAGCCTACCAACTATACGCAACAAGATGCCTTATCAACTAAAATCATTACGTTTCAACAATCTCATTTTAACAACCAAATACCTTCTAAAAAGTCTTAATTTTCGAAGCTGCAAATTTTTCATTTAAAAAAAAAAAAAGAGAAGATCATTATTTTGAAATCAAGACCTGCTTATGCAGCCCTAGTTTTGTTATGTTTATCTTATACATGATAGAGTAGAAAAAAATAATTAAAACAAAACTTTTATTTGTATATCATTTATTTATTTATCCAGAATCCCATATATTTATTACATTTTCGTGTTTGCCACTATGCAGAAATTTAGCAATTCTAGTTTTAAGTTTTATGAAGAAAAAGGGAACCATCAAAACAAATTCAGCATGAGAACCATAAACATGTTGATGCTCCAGGATCAAATGCACCAGTATGGTACAACTTTAAAACTATGCTGCAACATGGAACTTCCAAATCTCATAAACCTTCAAAATTTTTCAAAATTTACACCTATAGTTTAGTTAGGTACTATGTTGGGTACAAATCTCATACCACCTCAATTAACAACCATAACCATAGACTACTAGTTGTACTTCTATATCTCCACTTAAAAAAAAAAAGAAATATAATCCGATTTTTTTATTAAAAAAAAAAAAGCAAAAAGAAGCAGCAAAGAAAAATTGGAGCCTTCTCCTATTCATATTGCATTTGTTGATTTACACATCAACCACAGCAAAAGCAAAACCAGATAGACCAATTAGTTTGAATACAAATTTTCACAGGCACTCTGTCAGCAAATGGGAGTGGCGTCAGAAACTTCCACTGTTGATGCCAGTACCAATTGCGGAGAAAGAGTACCTTCCTTTTTGGCCTTCTTGCGCTCACGCTGCAGCCGGAAGTACTCCCTTTTCCTTGCTCTGTAACTATTTGGGTTCTCAGGCTGTTCAATTCGTGGGTAAACACTAACCTGTTGTGTTATGTCAGATTACATGTCATTGAAAAGTCTAAAATTAACAAATATATGAAAATGCATATCATCCAGAATTCCGAATTCACCTTTTTCTTGTCCGGCCCAAACTTCTCAAACTTGACCAGCCCATCTATCAAAGAGAAAATGGTGTGATCCTTGCCCAGTCCAACATTTTTTCCAGGATGGAACTGAAATTTTGCGATAAATTGAAGATTAAAAAAGCAAACCATCATAGAATGTAATGGTACAACCATAACATATTCTCAGTAACACTGACAGGAGAATTGTTGCAAATGTGAGGAATTCCTATAAAACTGGAGGTTTTGCACATTATTTGCTCTGTTGCATGGACACAGATGGAAGAATTAGATTCAGACTTATAAGTGTCTGACTTTGCAAAAGGAAAAAAAAAAAAAGAAAATACAGGAATGTGCAGGGAAATTCTAAATTTACATATTCATTTTATTTATTCATAACAGAAAACATAAAAAGAATAATCTGTTAAGATGTTTCAACACACATATCTCATAGCTCCAATATCAGTTTCAGGATACAAGAAACTATGGCATCTCATAAAGTTATTTCAATCCCTGCATCCTTAACAACCTTTATAAGTAACACAAATCTTCTTCTTATGTATTTTTGTGGGTTGGACTTATTAGAAAGGCCAACTAGGTGCCATTCTCTAGAAGAAGCTGCACATAAAGAGTGCAAGATGTCATATGTGTAGATTCTTTGAGGTGAACGAGAAAGTCCAAGTAACATGGATCATATACATACGTACGTACCGACAAACAGACAAGCAGGCAGGCAGACATACATGCATACACACCTACACACGCTCACACATAAATAAATATATGAATATGCCTAGTAAACTGGAGACAGATAAAAAGAAAAATGTCTACATCCCACTTTATCGGACGTACCATCAGTCACAAATAATATATTTTTAAGAGTGACAAAAATCTGCCTGAAAGACCAATGCATCATTCTTTGATCAAGAATCACAAACCAAAATATTAAGCATGAAATCCAGCGATGGCACAAGAACACACGACTTTGATCAAAGGGCTTTTAAAGGAAAATAGTAAGTTGGAGCATCACTAAGTCAAAGAAACTTCAGTAGCATTCCATGGATCCAGGACTAACGGGTATCTATGTGTCACATCTGTAACCCCAATTCCTTCCTTGCAGAAGAAAAATGAAAAAGATTCCTCCTCACAATGCTTCCTACTTAAAAGTGGTCCAAATTCAGGAGCACTTAACAGTATAATGATGAAAACTTGAATTCAAAGTCTCTGCTGAACTTCACTTGAAAAAAGGAGGTCAAAAATGAAAATGTGGATCATCAAGCTTCAGCAGTCCCATTCTTTGAAAAATAAAAATTTAAAAAAAAAAAAGGAATGGTTTAGACTAATCATATTTTCTTTGGTTTTCCCAGCTCTTGAACACCAAACCATTTCTGTTTATGCTCTATTCCACTGAGACTACAGTTCCCATTCTCCCTGCTTTTTGCATTTCAGCTCTCTGACTCGTTTGTTTTATGCTCTAAAGATGAATGCATACCCAGCTTTCTTTTCTCTTTAACTAGACATTTTTCTAGTCCAAGGAAACCTTAGAAGAATCGCGTCAAAACCTTCATGTTTAGTTGGATAGTAGAGGATAAACCAAAGATTTGCCAACAATGATGGTCCCTGCAGTGTTCTAGAGAAATGTATACAGATGTCATATCTACATCCTGTTGTACCTTGTCATTGAAGGCTAGAAACTTCCGGCTGTAGAACAAGCATCAGCCAACAAAACAACTACTGTAGATGACCGTTGGCGGCATCAACTTATAATTTCAGACTAACAAATCCATCTCCGACATGAGTAACAGAAATATAGCCACCTCTCTCAAGTTGCAGACAATCCTGAACCATAAGGCCTTTCTTATCAACACCCCTTCCCCCATCCTAGCGGCAATCAAAAACAAAGCCACCACTACCCCTCCTTCACCTCTAATGTCACTGTTTAACTTTAACAATCTCATGAGAATGACTATATAAGGCTTTCATAACAATAACGAGTAGCTCTGGTGATACCACCAAATGAACGAAACACTCAAAGACATTACTCCCTCTTTACCCCCAAAGTTTTGATATCACAATCCTATCAGGAAACTAAAACAGAGGAAA
Source organism: Elaeis guineensis (assembly GCF_000442705.2). Taxonomy (NCBI): domain Eukaryota; kingdom Viridiplantae; phylum Streptophyta; class Magnoliopsida; order Arecales; family Arecaceae; genus Elaeis; species Elaeis guineensis. The sequence continues at coordinate 72,060,571 of NC_025999.2, forward strand.
CTTGATTCGATTTGTTATAAATGATATGTTACATCAGAATTCTCAGAAGAATTGCACCAAAAGCCACAAAATTTCAAACTTTAACCGAAAGAATGATATAGAATTGCAAAGTAAAGCAAAAGGAAGTTAGGGTTTCAAAAGAAGGGCCTTTACCTTGGTCCCGCGTTGCCGAACGATGATCGCCCCGGGCTGGGCCACCTGATCGCCATAGATCTTGACTCCAAGTCTCTTCCCCCTCGAATCCCGGCCGTTCTTGGTGCTTCCCGCCCCCTTCTTGTGCGCCGACTCGATCGTTAGTGGAGCCCTCAAGGGAAACGAGACGGAGGCCCCGCGGCGGAGCGAGAGCGTGCCGAAGTCGCCCTTCAAGTAGGAGGAGGACGAGCTCGAAGCTAAGGAGAAGTCTTTGAAGGCTCCGACGAGGTTGAAGCCCACCGTCGCCATTGGAATGAGTTTCTTGGCTTGAACTCCGAGAGGAGGTAGAGATACTAGCGCTTAGCAGGGTGAGAGGCCGGGGGAACAAAAATGGATAAGGGGGAAGTAGGTTGTGGATTGAGATATCATGATAGATCAGATGGCTGGAAGAATATCGGAGGATGATCGAAGGGTGACTTCATGTGGGAGGTTCGTGATCTCGGATCTGATCCATTGGATTGGAAGGCCTTTTTTTTCTTTTGGTAGAAGATTGGAAGGCCTTTGGACTCGTCAATCTAACGTGGAAGGGTGGTGGAAGGGATAGCAACAATACTATAAGTTTTCTTCTCATTGAAAAATGAATCTTGACATGGTTTCCAAAATCCGAGTGATCAAGGATTTATCTCATCATTCAAAAATTCATAAATTATTTATAAATTATTTATGACTTATTTAAGAAATCCTCTTTGGAATTCAAATTAACAATGTTATGTCTCGCCATAATTTGTGGTAATTTTACTATAACTAATTGTTGCGATATCTCCAATGATTATTGTTACAACAGGTTTCTGACTCTAGTTGGGATGGCTGGAGTCGAGCAAGATCCGCAGGTGCAGCAAGATTTGCAAAACAAGTTCTAATCGGAGTTGGTTCCTACAGAGACCTTCTGACACTCAAATTAGATCTATAGAATAGATGAGAAAGAGCATGCGAGAGAAAGAATGTACGTACCTTGAGAGTCCTTTTGAAGCCTCTATTTATAAATAGAAGTGAAGACCGTTTAGGAGATGATATTTTTGGTCTATCCCGACTGGCTTGGGCGCAACGTGGTGAAATTTGGCATCAGGATTCTAGGAATGCATCAGTTATAACTGCCTTATCTACTTTGGGGCCTGCTGTCGTGCCGCGATCGTTTGAATTTGAAAAGATGCACGAGACTTCTGAATTGAATTGAGTTCGGCTGAAGGACTTTGGATTGGTTGATTGCATGGCTGGCAGAGATGTCTCTCTGGTGCTGGTAATTGAGATCGATGGCCGAATTTAGGATCGGTGGCCGAAGTCGAGAGACTTTCTAATTGAAGGCACTACTTGGGGTGGTTCGGTCGGAAAGTAAGGATTGGTAAGGTCTGAAGTTATCAGGATCTTCCAATTGGTTATGTCTTCGGCTTGGATAACATATTAACCCCAACACATACCCTCCTAGTCTCGAGTTTGAACCAAAGTTGGCTCAGATGAAGTGAGTATATTGAGTTGAAACTGCCCTAGACATGGGGTGCATGCTCTTACTTCTGTTGAAATGACATGTCCATGATTCTTGGACGAAGTGAAGGATCATATCAATAAGTAGACACAACAAAAAGAGGAGCTGTTTGTGAAATTTGAAGGGAGGCGTGTATCATTTCGGGCACGACCCTTGTAAATGAGCCAACTAATAGCTCGTAGGCCAATGAAAACATGCCAATTGTCAGACATCCGACAGTCATGGATGATTCATATCTGTGCCGTACCATTTCATCGTGTCTATAAATAGAGGTTGTATCATTGTCTTGTCTTTTCCTTATGACACTTCCAGATCTTTCTCCTTCTTCCCTTGATTAGGTCGCCAATCTCCTCCGGATATTTGAAAAACTCCGCCCCCTGCTTTTCTTGGTTTTCTCAAGTTGTTGGCGATTTTCTCTGGTCAATTATCTCTATTTGTTGTGCGATCGTAGGTGAATTCTCTTATTTTTTTATTGATTTTGTACTCTCCCCTTCATTTTTTTGTCTTCTCGATCCTTCTCCTCAGTCCCTTTTGTTTTCTCGGCTCCTTTTTCACTTCTTCCAATCTTACTCACATTTCCTCCTTCGTTCTCTAATGGCAGACTCTAAGAGTTCTAGCGAAGACCGTTTCTCCGGATCTTCTCCTTCTTTAGGAGGAGGTTTCGTGAGATCGGATGTCGAGCATGAGGTCAGAAGGCTTTTTATACCTGACACAATTGGGTTCGTGTTGGACTTAGAGGATTTAAGTCTAATTTGGGCTCAATACAGAATTATTTCTTCATTTGAGTTGGGACTTCTAGACCCCAACAGTCGAGTCTGTAACCCCCCTCCCGATTGGCTCGGATTGTATGAAGAAGCATTTCGAGCTAGGCTTAGACTACCTATTCACCCATTTGTTGTGGAACTTTTTCGTTTTCTCAATATATCTTTTTATTCTGTCATCCTAAACTCCTTCCATTTTATCATCGATTTTGTTGCCGTTTGCATCTTAACTAACGTCCAACCAACCATTTCTCTTTTTCAATCTTTCTTCACCATCAAAAGGCATACCGAAGATTGGTGGTATGCCTCTCTCCCAAGGGGGTCCCTGCTTTGATAAGGTGAGCTCTTTCTTCAGTTCATGGGTGGAAGGATAGATTTTTGTTTGTTTCAGACTCTTTCATTGAGGATTAAAGGCTTCTATACTAAGGATGGCTAAGGGATTCTATTTTTCAGATCCCAAAATTAAGAGAAGAGGACATAGAGTACTTCAAAATTTTACAGAGATATAAAATTTCTTGTCTGAAGCAATTGCTATCGGAGCAAACCTTCTATAATATTGGTCTTACTTCGGCAAACCCTAGAGGTGAGAGTCGATTTGGTTGTTCTCCCAATATCCATGATCTTCTTTTTTTGTATTGACTTATCTTAATTTGTTGCAGATATGAGGTTCGAAGAACTTAAACTATTGAAGAAGAATGCACTGAAGAAGAGGAAGCCTTCAGCCGCCACCAGGACTCAAAAGAAGTAGAAGACCACCGATGCTAGAAAAGGGGAAGCAAACTCCTCCTGGGTCTCTTCCGTCCTGATCGAAGTCATCTTAGCTGCTCTGGCTCAGGCAGACTCTTCCAAGCTTACCACCTTCTTGCCCTCAAAGCTGGGGGGAGCAGTCAATCTACCCCTCGAGGTAAGCAACCAAGTTTGGTCCCCTCCGAGGTACCGAACTACCAAGAACTCAGTGCAACCCTCCTCCTGCCAGATGTTTCATTCGAAGACTAGAGGGTTACTCATGAACTACTAGAGGGAATACTTCTGCGCACCGATCTGGATAGGATTGAGAGGCAGAGTTTTAATAGCCAATAGAGGGAGGTTATGACCTCCATTATCTAAGTGAGTTCTGCCCTTCTTTTCGCTCTTTTTTCTTCTCTTTCTTTTTTTTTTATTCATTTTCTTCTGGATGCGATTGGGTCATTATGTTGCTGTTTTCATCAACACATTGAGGATTGCTCGATCAGATGCCACCAAAGCACAAAAGAAGTGCGAGAAGGTGGATGCTGCTACAGTCGAAGCTCGATTAAAGGCAAAGACGACCGTAGCCGAAGTTGAAGCCAAATATCTGAAAGAGGCATTGGATAAGGCTGAAACTTCCAAAATAAATGCCAAGGCCAATCTAGTCTTGGAAAAGAAGAAATGGCACGTGGCACGGGCCAAGGTCACAGATGTTGAGAAGAAGGTCGAAGGACAAATCATCGAGGTCGAGCATCTGATAGTGGAGGCCTTCCAGGCTTTGCAGGAGTTCACTGAAGAAAAGGTGAAGTTCAGCGAAAAACCTTTGAGACCGGACAAGACATCTACCGTCAGAAGATAGGGCCCACTTCCTAGACCTGGACCTTTCATTCCTAGATGAGGAAGAGGCCGATGATGATCTACCCTCTGACCCCATGATAGCTGAAGAGTAGCCACACTCTGGTCAGGTGGTCAAAGAGATGCCCGCATCAACCATCGTCGAAGTTCCATTGTCACCGATGCCTCTGTAGCCTAGCAGAGGGGCTAAACAACCAACTGAAGCCATTCTAAGCTCTTCTACCGACCCTTTTGCCTAGGTTGTAAATACTTGAATCTTATATTTTTTTTTTTCTGTCAATGTAAAATTAACTTTTTATTAATGAAAAGAACTTATTATAGAATGAAAGTTCTTGAAAGTAAATAAAGGCTATGATGAAGCTTCAACAGAAATAATATGTCTGATGGGGTGTCTTAAGCAGACTGATAGAGCACACACCACAAAGAAGTCTAAGCTGACCAAAGAGCGCAATAAATTTATGAAGGTGGTAAGAGAGGCAACTTGGGGTGCAACTGCAAAAGCAGCTCATTATCACGACGAACTTCATGCGGCTCAAGAAAGGATCTCTAAGCTGGAGTATACCATAGCATTGTCCAAAGCCATTGAAGAAGCCAAGTGGGATTCGACCATTAAGATAAGTCGACTTCGGGATGAGCTTCGTTTGACTCAGAAAACAATTGACTGTCTCAAGTGCTCAATAAACAAAAAGAAGTCAGCAATTATCGAGCTTCGAAGCAAACTAAATTTGGCTAAGAAGACCATTGATCATCTCATTCAAACCTTGAATAAGGAGAGGTCTATGATGGTAGAGCTTTGCATTAAGTTAGCAAAAAGTATGCCAGCAGGTAGGGTTGTTGAAGACAAAATTATGTGGTAAGAGACCAGGCTTACCGCTACCCAGCTCGAAATGATTCTCCAGACTATGAAATCATTCACCACAGCTTTTGAGGTCAGCTTTAAAGAATGTAGGGCATCAGTCAAACGACATTTCCCCAAAGTTGATATATCTCTTCTTGAAGCTTCAAGCAAGAGGATGATGCCCCAGGCCATCGATGTCCATCTAGAAGGTTCAGCAGCTGATGACGCATCAAGTCTACAAGGTGCTAAGGTTCCATAGGCTGAAGGTGAATCTTCTCTATATAACTGATGTATTCTTCTTCTTCTTCTTTTTTTATTTTTTTTTGTAGTCATCTATTCTTTGCGACATAATTGTTGTAATAAGATAAGTTTTGGAATAAAATATTTTAGATTGAAGTCTCTTATTTCATCTATATTTTCTTATCTTCTTTAGTTTGTTAGTTAGCATGGTCTGAACTCAAACTCTTTTAGACCTCATATAAAGGTTCACCAGGGACCTTTTGAGTTGGCCTTTTTCCTTTCGAATAGCTGAAGCTTTAAATCTAGCTGATTTTGAAATAAAGGGTTTTTGATGGTCCTTATGTTAAATGTATGTCCTAGAAGTCAATTATTATCTGACACATTATTCATTCTATGACACATTTATATTTAAACTATTAATTTAATCAATAAAAGATAAGTTTTTTTTTCATCCAAATATTATGTATCCTTGAATCATCTTTGAAATTGATGTTACGATACATATTCTCAATTATTGAGAAATAGAGATATGTATGATCGATTTTTAAATTACTCTCAATCATAAGATAGTCATGAGGACAGTAATCCATCCAGATAGATTGGTGCATGGTTCGCTTCTTTCGAGATAGATGAGTCTCTAATCTACAGTGTAGAGATACTGAATGGCAAATGCGAGTAGTTGTTAGAGAATAACTAGTATTGAGCATGACCATACGAGAGATTACATGAATTTCTTTCAATCGTTAGTGATCATCTCGATATTATAGTGTGTGATTAGTCTTTTGACCTGCAATATCATAGTTACTTATAGTAAGACTGCTGTAGTTTGACTACACATAAGCATTGACTCAATTATGATTTTTTGTAATAGATATTGAGTTCAGTTGGTTGAGCTGTAGGAGCAACGTGTACATCTAGATGTGATCTATCAACCTTGATAGAGAGGAGTAGTTCTATAAGATTTGAGAAGCTGAGTCCACAAGTCTATGACCTAGCAGTGTGATTAATGAAAAAAAAATTTTATTTGAAATCACTATTGGACTTGAGCTGATTGGATCTATCATATGACTGATGATGAGATTTGACGATTTATCCATGAACTGTCATCGAGTAGAGACTCATGATAGAGAGACTGTATCATATATTAACTACACCTAGAGATTCTATTTTGGATCTGTTAGATTATCACTACATATTGCTAGATGTCAGTGGTGGATTGTGAGAGTTCAATAAGATCGCTCTGGATCAATAATCCTTGTTAAGTTAGAGTAAAACTGTTTCAATCCACTGAAAGAGATTTCAGTTATACTTATAATAGAGATCATAGTATGTCTCACTAGCAGACAGAATTGAACCCATGGAGTCACATATAAAGGGAGAAGATCTAGATTAGTTATAATTGGACTTATGAAGTACCAATTTATATAGATTTAAAAAAATTCTACTGGGTTTATGTTAATCTTGCTAGCATCTGAATGAACTCAATTCCTCTTATAGTTGGTTTACTTATATAATAAGATTTATTTTTTTCAATCATCCTAAAATTAGTTTATATTAATTTTAGCATATGAACTAGATCCATAAGTACTTTCATATGATGAATGCATACTAAGATTAAAAGTATATTAATCTGATTTTTTTCGCTACATTTTGAATTTAAAAAAATTTTGAAATCCACATGCACTAGCATCTATACAAAATTATGCGGCAAGAGATCAGGCTTGCCGCTACCCAACTCGAGATGGTTCTCTAGACTATGAAATCATTCACCACAACTTTTGAGGTCAGCTTTAAAGAATGTAGGGCTTCAGTCAAATGACATTTTCCCAAAATTGATATATCTCTTCTTGAAGCTTCAAGTGAGGGGATGATGCCCAAGGCCGTTGATGTCAGTCTAGAAGGTTCAGCAGCTAACGATGCATCAGGTCTACAAAGTGCTAAGGTTCCATGGGCTGAAGGTAGATCTTCTCTACGTAACTGATGTATTCTTCTTCTTCTTCTTTTTTCTCTTTTTTTTTTGTAGTCATCTATTCTTTGCGACTTAATTGCTGTAATAAGACAAATTTTGGAATAAAATATTTTAGATTGAAGTCTCTTGTTTCATTTATATTTCCTTGTCTTCTTTGGTTTGTTTGTTGGCATGGTCTAAACTCAAACTCTTTTAAATCTCATATAAATGTTCATCAGGGACCTTTTGATTTGGCCCTTTGCCTTTTGAATAGCTGAAGCTTTAAATCTAGCTCATTTTGAAATGAGGGGTTTTCGATGGTCCTTATAGGTTAGCCCTCATCTCTTGGTTGTCGGGGTCTTCGATTCATATCGCTTGGAATGGTAACGTCTGAAGGTCCTTATAGGTTAGTCTTCATTTCTTCATAGATTAGCCCTCTAAAAATCTTTTTAGGTTAGCCTTCATTTCTCAAATGAAGATTCTTATAGGTTAGCCCTCCGAAGATCTTTTTAGGTTAGCCTTCATTTCTCATGTTAGGGTTCTTATAGGTTAGCCCTCCAAAGATCTTTTTAGGTTAGCCTTTGCTTCTCAGTCAGTCAAAATTTTCAATGGCTCTACTCAATTAGAAATGAGGGGCCTTTAAGAGTCCTTGTAGGTTAGCCCTCATTTTGCGACTGTCGAGGTCTTCGGTTCGAAAGCCATGAGAAAAGCGATAATATCCTAAAAAAATTATTTTATTGAAAGATGATTAATACATCATTAATAATACATCCGAAGGTTCTTCGAGTTCCATGGCTGAAGTAAGAAAATTTCATCCAGTTGCTTGAGATGATAAGTTCCAATTCTGATGACTTCATCCATCCGATAGGGGCCTTTCTATTTTGGAGACAACTTCTCCCATTCTGTGGATTGCGATACTTCGATGCGGTGCAAGATTAGGTCACTGGCTTTGAATTTCTTACCTCAGATATGAGAGTTATAGCATCGCATCACTCTATGCTGGTAGGTTATCATCCTCACTTGCGCTTGCATTCGGACCTCCTCCAGCAGATCTAGATTTGTCCAAAGTAGTTTCGCATTATCTTGGTCGTTATGATTCTTGACTTGTGCGGATGGGAGTCTGATTTCTATAGGGATAATTGCTTCTATCCTAAAAGAGGCTAAAAGGAGTCTCTCCTGTGGGTATCCTTTGAGTGGTCCAATAGGTCCAAAGCACATGTGTAGTTCATCCACCCAAATCCTTTGGCTTGATCTAACCTGGCCTTCACTCCCTACAAAAAGGTACGGTTAGTCACTTCAGCTTCTCTATTAGCTTATGGATGTCTCACTAATATGAGAGAACTGACAGTCATTGTCTATGATTAGCACCTATGGGAGGCCGAAGTAGCAGATGATAAACTTTCACACAAAATCTTTTACTCTAGCTTTGGTAATGCTGGTGATGAGTTCGACTTTCACCCACCTTGTGAAGTGGTCGATAGTAACAAGTAAAAACTTTCTCGGGCCCGACATCTGAGAAAAAAAATCCAAAATGTCCATCTCCCATTGTGCAAATGGCTAGGGGGAATGGATCAGGATCAGTGGAATAGTTGGTTGGCATTAGATGTTGGTATTTTATTAGCATCGATCACAGCTTTTGGTGAAGTCAACTGCATCCTGCTGCATCATGGGCCAATAGTATCCCTGTTGAGATATTTTATAAACCAATGACTTACCACCTAGGTGGTTTTTGCATATCCATTCATGTATCTCTTGCAGGGCATAATCAGCTTTGGATGGATGCAAACATTTGAGAAGCGAAAAGAAAAAGGACCTTCTATACAATTTGCTTTCATAGAGAATATAGCGAGGCACTTAGTGTTTGATTCTACGAGCCTTCTTTGAGTTCGATGGCAACACTCCATCTCTCAAGAATTGGATATATAGATCCATTCAGCTTGGTTCGATGTTAATGTGCAATATTGGGACTAGTTCTTCTATGCTTGGTTCCTTCAAGACTTCAAATAAGGACTTCCCGGGCAGGTCTCCTATTCTTTGGGCAGATCTTTTAGTGCCAAAGTCGTGAACTTGGATAATAGGTCAGCTCTTGAGTTCTTCGATTTAGATACTTGCTAAATGTCAAAATTAACAAGCACCAGAATAAGATCTTTCACTTTCTGTAAGTATTTCTTCATAATTTTCTCCTGCACCAAGAAATCTCCCTTCACTTGTCCCACCACTGATTGAGAGTCACTACAGATCCTTAGCTTTTATACTTTGAGTTATTTTGCAATTTTTAGCTTGACGATGAGAGCTTCATATTTTTTTTCATTGTTGGTGGCCAAAAAGTCAAACCACAAGGCATATTCGGCGATGAATTCTTTCAGACCAATTAGTAATAGGCCTGCTCTTGACCCGATAAATTTTGATGATCCGTCCACATGCGTGACCCAGGGCTCTTTAGGTTTGCCTTCCAGTGAGCTTTTGGTTGGCCCAGGTACTTCGTGGCTATCCTGCAAGATCATATATTCTGAAATACAGTCTGCTAGGGCCTATGCCTTGATAAAGGGATGGGATCAAAATTTTATGTCGAACTCTGTGAGCTCAATCATCCATTTTACTAATCAACCTGATGTGTTGGGCTGATGCAAGACCATCTTAAGTAGTGGATCAGTTAGGACTATGATGCTGTGTGCTTGAAAATAGTGTCAGAGCTTTCGAACTAAAATAATGAGAGTGTAGATAAGTGTTTCCGACCTGATGTACCTGATTGTGATATCTTGGAGAGTCTTGCTGATGTAGTAGATCGACTTCGGGATTTTGTCCCATGCGTAGATTAATACTGCACTTATTGCAATAGGAGAGATCGCCAAATATAGATAGAGCTCTTCATTGGTCTCTGGCTTACCAAGAAGTGGCATGGAGGCGAAGTAATTCTTCAATTCTTTGAATGCTTGTTGGCATTCTTTGGTTCATTAGAAGTTCTTTAGTTGCTTGAGGATCTAGAAGAAAGGAAGACAATGTTCAGCTGATCCAGAGATGAACCGACTTAGCACTGCCACTTTTTCTGTGAGGCATTGGACCTCCTTCATAGTCCTTAGCGCATTCATTTCTTGTATGGCCTGGATCTTTCACGATTTGCTTCTATTCTTTGGTCCAAAATCATGAACCCCAAGAACTTCCCTGAGGCAACCCAAAGGTGCACTTCATCGGATTCAACTTTATCTGATATTTTTGAAGAGTGGTGAAGGCTTCCTTGAGATTAGAGCTATCAAGACAGGTCGGTCCAGCCTGACCCACCTCAACCCACCCTGACCTGCCTGTAAACGGGTCAGAGCGGGCTGGTCTGTCTAACTGACGGGTTGAAAAAATTTCAACTCAATTCAACCCGCCATGGGCCGCAGGTTAAACGGGCTAACTCGTCAAAATTCTAAAAAAAAAATTGTTAGGGTTCTACAGATGGTGCTGGTGGGCGTAGGGAAGCCCGAGTGGAGGGGTGGGGCAGACTCGCGAGCATGCTGGGTGGAGGGGTTGGGAGGGAGCGAGGGGCGAGAGCGGAGGAGCCCATTGAAGACTTGGGGAGGGGGGTGGGGGAATGTGAGTTCAGTGACTATGGAGAGCATCATGGGAAAGGGGCGCAAAGGGTGGGGTGCAAGCACCGGGGTGGGGTGCATGTGGCCACAGGGGGATGGGAGCATGGCACCAGGGAGGAGGAGCTCGTCGGGGAGTGGGTGTGGAGGGGAGCTAGGATACGAGCGTTGGGGAGCACGGAGGAGCTCACGGGGGCCTGGGATGTGGGCGTCGGTGGTGGGGGGAGGGAGGTGGGGGCCATGGAGGAGCTAATGGGGAGCCGGGGGCTGCGATGTGGGTGCTAGAGAGCATGGAGGAGCTTGCCAGGGCTGTACCAAAAAAAAAAGAGAAGAGACTCACTGTGCCACTATGGGCGATGGAAACTGGGCGACGGAGTCTGAACGTGACAGGGGCAGCAGCTTCTCTGGGTCTCTCCTCTCTTTCTTATTGAAACATGAAAGGGGATAAGGGATTAGGAAAAAAGGAGATTTGGGTTTGGGGTCAGTAGTAATTTCAAAATATATAATATATAATATATATAAAAAGAGGTGGGTCAGCCCACCTCGACCTGCCAATTCAAATGGGATGGGTCATTTGATCCACTTTCAAATAGGTTGCTAAAATATGAATCCAAACCTCTCTATTTACATGACGGGGTGGGCCAACTCGACGAACCCAACCCAAATTGACAGCTCTATTTGATATCATCAATATGGGTTAGTAAGGACTTGCTTTTGATGAGCATGTCATCCACATAGGCCTTCATGTTCTATCCGATCTTATCTTTAAAAATTTTATTTATGACGTGCTGAAAAATTGCATCTGCATTCTTCAAGCCAAAGAGCATAACTCCATAACAAAAGAAACCTCGATCAGTAATAAAGATGATTTTCTCCTCATCTTCAGACACCATCTGGATTTGGTTGTAATCAAAGAAAGTATCCATGAAGGTGAGTTAGTGTCCCAAAGTAGTGTCCATCAACTGATCAATCCGATATGTGGATAGCTATCCTTTGGATAAGTTTTATCCAAATCAGTAACATCAATGTAAATTCATCATTTGCTATTTACCTTCTTCATGAGGACTATGTTAGCGATCCAGTCCAGATAGATTTCCTCCCATATGACATCGGCCTTAAGTAGCTTGTCCACTTCCTCAATTATTGCCTTCTACCATTCGGGGGCAAAACTTCATTTCTTTTGCTTGATAGATCGATAGATTGAGTTTACGTTCCGTCAGTGGGACATCACTGTAGGGTCAATGCTTGGCATATCAGCTGGTATCCAAATGCAAACATCTACATTTTTCTATAAAAAAAATGAGATGATCTTTCGTTATCTTATCCAAGTTTAATCTGATCAGAACTGTATGCTCCACATTCCCATCATTTAGTGGAATCATCTTGAGATCTCCCATCGGTTCTCTATGCTCTTCAGCTATTCATCACGGATGTCTAGGCTGTCCATGGTACATGTATCAAGAGATTTTATTCCCTATAGAGTGAGGGTGTAACACTACCGTGCCAAGGTCTGATATCCTCGAATCTCTCCAACACCATACTCAAACAAAAATTTCATCTTTAAGCAATATGTAGACACTACGGCTCGAAGCACATTCAGTCCTAGTGATGTGTTATATTTTTATAGTAATTATTATTATTAATTTTTAATGATTTTGATATTTTTGGTATAATAAATTAACACAATGATCAATCTAATAAATTGATATAAAAATTAACTTAATAAACATAAGAACCTGATATGCTTTATGTCAATTGCAGGTAATTGAGCTAGGTCACACCTAATAAACTTTAACCAAATTTTAAAGGTCGAATTAAGTGAAATTGGTTGAGTCCAAATCAGCAGGGTTAGTCATCCAGAGTCATCAAGGTCTTACATCAAAATCAGAGTCCATCTCGAAGCAGAATAATCAAATCAAGTGATCAATGGATCCCACACCTCATCCTTATTGGAGCCATCAGCCAAAAAAGAAATCAGGGGTGTAGGAAACAAATCAAGTAATTAATCTCTCTCATCTAGTTAGCCAACCTTAATTCTGGATATTTTAGCATGAGGACTCCTGAAAGATAAGTTACAAGACTCCAAATTGAGTAAGACCAGATCCTACAAAATTTTGAGAGAAGCAAGAAGGAACATGATTTATGAAATTGAATTTAGATTTCAGATAAGGTGGCTACATCAGATTGAAGTTGGTAACAATGTTGGACACAACAAAAAATACCCGATACATCCAAATTCTTTCTAGTTTTTCTTGATGCAAAGATCTGATATGACAACCAATTTTGGGTAGCAAAGAGCTATCTTGGAAAGGAATAAATGATAGAAAATTAGAGTTCAAACTAATTCTACATGAGGAGCAAACTTGGAAAGAATTGAGATCAATTTTTAGAAGACCTGATTTAGATGGCTGAAACCTTACTTTATTTTTGCAGATTTTGTAGACCCAGGAAGGCTGCAGAGGGAAGGAATACTTTTTCTCTGATTAACCATGTCTCCTTTCTTTCTTTTACCATGGAAATCAGAATAAAATTAAAAAATTTGGGACGGCATAAGGAGTAGATGGCTGGTGGTTGCTTAAAGTCTATCTAAAGGAGAGGAGATTCTATACCAAATAAGAAGAATTATACATAGAATAAAATTATGAGAAAAATATCACCTTAACCCTAGACCTAGCCCTATTTAAGGGCCCCAAAACACTAGCAAGTAGGGAGAAAGAATCATCTTGGAAAGCTAAAAATCAAACAAAGAGTTTTGAGTACCTGGGAGATTTGAAGAGAGGATTCGTTCGGCTCTACAATTCCTTCAGAGTTTTTAATTTTTTTTCCTATTTACTTTGAATTTATTTTCTAGAATTCATTGTTAGGATGATTTTGGATTTTTATTCAAGTAAACTTGAGTTTGATTTTAATATTATGAGGAGCTAAATTTTTAGCTAGGATACCTGATGTAGCTTGGATTTAATTTCAATTTTAAAATTTTATATTATTTTTTTTATTAATGTAATTACTTGTTATTTGCACTTAATACTTTGAGTATTATTATCTTTGGTACTTGATTGATTCTAATTTACAATTGGTACTAGAATGGAAGATTTTAAATTGAAGTTAATAACAAGCATCACAGGAATAATAATTAGAGTGGGAGCAAAAGATTTGACCTATGAGATCTTGAAAATAATCATTATGCTTAATGAATTAATTAAAATCTATTTTACTATTGGAAGATAGATTATAGATTTTAATTAGCATTTTTAATAAGTCTTGGAAGAGATTATTAAATAATTTAGGATTATTGATCCTTACATTAATAATTAAGTTTGGATTATTAATCAGAATAGTTGGAATTAATAATTGGTCCAAGTAAAATCAGATACACCCTAGTGCTTTAACAATTGAATTTTGATTCAACTTTCTTTGAGTTCTTTAGAGTTAATTTTAGCCTTAGTTAAATTTATTTTTCATTATCATTCAGTTTAGATCGTTCAGATATTAGTAGAATTAGCATTCATTTTTAGTAATTAAACTCATTCCTCATGGGAATGATCTCTTATTCATCATTGTATTACTTGAGCAATTTCGTGCACTTGCGAAATAGGCTATCACCTGGTCACCTGAGGATGGCATTATAAGCCGACGACGTTCGGACTACAAAAAAATCGACCTGAGCTATGAATTATTGAGGGGCTCGATCGGTAACTACCGTTAAGATAATGACTCCTTTAACAGAAACAGCATCCCTAGTGAATCCTATGAGAGGGGAATCAAGTTATCCTAATTGGTCCGAGGATAAATCCATTTTAAATAAAGCATCATAGAATAATACATCAGCCAAACTTTTATTATTAACTAATATATTGTGTATATCATAATTTGCTATATTCAAAGATACAACGACCGCATCATTATGTGGGAAGTGAACTCCTTGTGCATCTTCTTCGATAAAAATAATGGGCTTTTCAATTTTTCATCCTTGGTTAGTTCTATGGGTTCCTTCGTCCCACCGCCATGATGCCCTGCGATTATGGTATTTATTATTTCAGCTATAAGTCGATCTCTAGAGGGCTCTCTTTGCTACTGCTCTGGTGGTTGTGGTGACCTCCGTTGTTCTTCCTACTGCTCGCACTGATATCTGATGAACCAATCCAGACATCTACACCAAATAAGCTCCTCGATCTCATTTTGAAGTTGGATGTAGTCTTTTGTATTGTGGCCATGATCGTGGTGGTAGAGATAATATTTAATCATATCGTACTGACCTGAGTTAGTATGCATCCTTCTCACCCTAGAGAATCGATCCCTTATCTCCATCAACACCTAGATTCTGGGGGTGTTTAGCGGCATGTAATTTGTGAACCTTCTTGATGGAGATGTACGTACCTCCTTCTAAAAGGGCTCCTTGTCTAATGATTTCGAGGAGGGGTTCTAGACCTTCGATATCTGAGTGGAGATAGGGAGTGCTGCTGACTCTTCTCATGGTCCCACCTCGGTTGGGATTCTCTAATTATTTCTTCTTTCTTTTTCTGAGTAGCAACAGCTGTTGGAATTTCTTCTTCCTCAAAAGCTTCCTTTGCCCAAGCATACTTCTCTGTTCGGGCAAGCATGTCAGCAAAGTCATGAGGATAGATCTTCTCTAGTGAAAATTGGAGATCATTTTTTAAGAGTCTGCCCTTCAGGGCGATCATGATGACTGACTGATTTAGATCATATATTTCGAGTAGACTGCATTAAAAAGGCCAATATAAGATCATAGTGATTCTCTCTCTCTCTCTTTTTTATGCTAATCAAAGAGTCCGATTCTTTGCTCTGTCTTCTACTGCTTATGAAGTGGGCGACAAACGTCCAACTCAACTAGTCGAACGAATGAATCATTTTCGATTTAAGACTTGAGTACCATTGTTGAGCCACATTCTTCAGAGTGGATGGGAAGACTTGGCACAGGACAGCATTGATAGTCCTATGGAGAAGTATGACAGCCTTAAACCTCTCCAAATGGTCCATAGGATCAGTGGCCCCATCATAGTTCTCTAGCTATGACATCTTAAAGTGGTTGGGAAGTGGCTCCTACATGATTCAAGTGCTAAATGGCAGATTAGTATTAAACCCATCATCCCGCGTAGGAGTCCAGTTGCATATGCCTCTATCTACTGGTTCATTTCATGAAATCTACGATCAATTTTTGCATCTCGAGCAGTATAGGCCTTTGAGTGCTGTGAATGGGATTAACCTAGAGTGGAGTCATATCCAGCACGAGGGCATGGGGATCGCCATCCCCTTCACTTTGGGCCCTGGGGCTAGCTTTGTCAAGTTTGCCTCCAACATTCAAGGTTTACGGGGGAGCCTAAGGTTGCTCTAGTGGTGGATCGACCCATGGTGTGGGATTAGTTTGCTATATTGTTGGAACAGCAGTAGTCAAATCCTACTCCAGTTGGACAAGTGGGTTGAACTGCTTTGCATTGATAGTCGTTCCTGACTGAGAGGGCAGAGGTAGAACCTCTAAGGATTGCACTTGGATTTGTTGATTGGCAAGATTCTCAACCGATCAGAAGTTAGCAGTGTTGGAATGGTGGGAAGATGCTCTTTTGCGCGGTGCCATGGTGTCGATCTTCTGCTCCTCAAAAAATAGGTCTGGTCCTTCCTCTAGCTTCAAGCCGTTGCATTAGATTTCTAACCCTAGTTGGGGTGACTGGAGTCAAGCAAGATCCGTGGGTGCAATGAGACCTGCAAAATAAGTTCTGATCAGAATTGGCTCCAGTGAGAATCCTTTGACGTTCAAGTCAGATCTCTGAAATAGATGAGAGACAGTATATGAGAGAGAGAATGTGTGTACCTTGAGGGTTTCTTTGAGATCTCTATTTATAGATAGAGGTGAAGGCTATTTAGGAGGTGATATTTCTGATCTATCCTAACCGGCTTGGATGCAACATGGCAAAATTTGACATCAGGATTCTTGAAATATAGTAATTATGACTGTCTTATCTGCTTCAAGGTTAGCTGTCGTGTCACGATTGTTTAAATTTGAAAAGAGACATGAGATTTCTGAACTAAACTAAGTTTGGCTGAAAGACTTTGAATCGGTTGATGGTGTGGCTGGTAGTGATGTCTCTCTGGTATCAGTAGCTGAGATTGATGGTCGAGGTTAGAATCGGCGGTTGAAGTTGGGAGGCTTTTCGATGGAAGGCGCTACTTTCAATCGAAAAATGAAAATCGGTAAGGTCCAAAGTTATCTGAATCTTCTAGTTGTTTATGACTTCGACTTGGATGACACATTACCCCCAACAGTTATTTAGATAAATATATTACAAGATGATAGGATCTGAATCAACATCAGTGCATGATGGCAATAGTAAATGACATGGAGAAAAAAGAAATATACAATAATCAAAATAATAATATTTCATTAAAAATTCTTTGTGTCTCTATTACATTGAGGTGCTATTTGGTGTCCCAAATTAGATCACCAAGACAATTTCATATTATTGATGATCCTTATCTCAAATAATCAAATCCTTGACAATCTACAATCATCATATTTCATGTGCTATGTTTGAGTGATTAAAGATTTTTAGGTATCCTTGAGTAATCTGTTTGATATTCTGTAGGAATCTAAAATTACTGACTATATAATACTAAAACTATTCTTTATATATTTTATATAAAATATATTTATTAAAAAATTAAATATAACATGATAAAAATTATATTTATTGATCCTATAAATTATTAATCCTATAAAAATATATTAATAGCTATTATAAAATTATTTTTTTATTATAATATTATTTTAATACTATTTTTATTACAAAACTAAGATAAATATAAGTAATATATTAAGTAATTTCATAATATAAATATAAAGTGCAATAATATTTTATATTATAATTAAAATTTATAATTGAATATCAATATGAAAATAATAAGATTAATAATATATTATAATTTAATATATATCATAAATATAATATGTGTAATATAAATATAATATAATATATATAATATCGATATTATATATTTGGTATATTGATATACTAATTTTTTAAATAAAATTATGGATAATTTTATCCCCAAATTTCAGTTCAAGATCACTGCCTTAAAGGTGATCTTAGATATTTGATCTTAAGAATGAATCTCCAATCACTAAGTTGGGCAGTGATATGAGGAATGAAAATAATTTAATATTATTATCATATAGGATCATTATGGTGTAATTAAAAAATAATGATCTCATTATGTTTACCCAAATCAATCTGGATCTCAAGATGATCACTCTATACCAAATGACCCCCTCGCAATTATCTCTATATAAAAAGACATCAAGAGTTCACAATCAACTACAAAAGCTTTAACTCTATAACAGAAACACCATCTAAGCTTTAACTCTATCATATTCTCTCTCTTATTTTTTTTTTTTTACTAAATCTAATCTAATATTGAAGTTCAAACATGTTCAAACTCTACCACTGTTCACCATGGCCTTCTACATAAGATGCCAATAAGCACAAATTATCCAATATTCTCTAAACAACATTTAACTTCATCCTACACTAGCTCTAATTAGGAATGCATATTAAGCCAGGCTTACTTGATTTAATTTGGGTCACAAAATTTTGGCTCAAATTAAATTGGGTTGAGGTTGGGCTAGTAACTTATAAGCCAATAATCTAAGTCAGGCCCGATACAATACTTACATATAATTTAAAATTTATCATGTACATTACACAAATATAATAAAAATATAACTAAAAATTGTATATCATATAAAATTAGTTATCAAGTAATTATTTTGCTAATTATGGATGGTACAAAAATTACTGATATAAAATTAGTATTATAAATATTATTACAAATGGTGAAGGAGAGTATTCTTTTTTCTGGATTTTGATTTGTTGCTAATTTGTGATGGTCTGATTTCAATCGAGCTTAACTATAACTTATTAGGCTAAGCTCGGAAGTAGATTGAGTATGGGCTGGGCTAAGTTTGAGCCAAGTGTCTAGTAACCTGGGCCAAACCTGAATCCATCTACGGAAGCACTAATGCTTAAAGACTATTACAACATAAATGCTAATAAATCAAAATTTAACACTAAAATTGGATTATTTTTTTCCAACAAACCTCCCTAATCTAAATTTTATCAATATTTATGGTCATTGTTGCGACCAATCCCTTGTTGCGCCTAACTCCGATGAAGAACAACTTGCAAAAGAAATTCACAGACCAGAATTGTATCCGGTGGGGACCCTCCGATGCTTAAGTCAGTGGAGAGTGGCGAACAGCTAATAGAATATTCAAAGTGGCAGAGTGTAACCCAGAAGAACCTTATCAATGCTGCTCATTTACTTCCATTTTATAGATGAGTTGTTGGTAACCATTTGTAATGGTTAAGCATGTGGGTCTTGCTTATTCTGATATTATGTGATCGTGGGATGGGCAGTTCATGCCCACTAATGATTATGGTATGTGGCCATTATATACTTTCTGCACTGATGGTTTCTAATATACCGACTTTATGTCGGTAGTCAGAGTGTGCTGACTGTAAGTCAGCAATTGTAGAAATTTGAATGACCATCGGTTGGAAACTCTAGTATACCGACTGGCCATCCATTTTGAAATCAGTAGAGTCACTATAATTGAATTGTATCTGCCAAAGAAGTTGGTTGAGAGTTGCCGACTGTTAGTCGGCTTACCAATTGATAGTCGGTAATCTGTGCCTATTAGGATAATTGAAAGTCAGGTGGTGTGTTGTAATTGAATCGGAACTCATCCCATAGTGTAGCTTTGATGGTCCATCGCCCGCAACCGATAGATGGTCGATTGGCTGACTATGAATCGGAGAAGCATATTGAATTATTCTAACAGTTGCCCCCTACTTTCAAGTCCAAGGTAGCCTAACATGTGGATTGACACGTGGCTTGATACGTTGGATGAAGAAAGTTATCACGTGTTACCTCGAGCCTCGATTCAGCTGTAGACATTAATGATTTCTTCAAAAAATAAAAAATCTTCAACCACTTGTCACTTCAATAATTACAAGACCATCATTGGGATGTCAAATCGAGAAGATGATTATAGACGATCGGACGATCCGATTGATTTGATTATGACTAGTCGATTGCCGCCACGTGTCCGAATGTTATTGGCTTTTAATCGTTCATGCGGATAGAGATGACGTGGTATGATCTGACGGTTGGTGCGTCGAACTGTCCGATCAATAGTCGGTCTTAATGCAGTCACATATTAAAGTCTAGGATAATCTTAATTTAAATAAATTTATCTTGACCGTTGACAGGCTCTATATATATGATGTCACTTTTATTTGAATTTTTTTTGTTTCTTTACTTGTTGTTCACTCCTACAGCTGAGGATTTTGTTTTGGATGTTAAGAGCTTCAAAGTTCTAGGAGCTTTCCTCCTTGTATTTTTGTGGTCTCCAGACTATCCTTTAGTTTCAGGTTAGGTTTCTCCTTCTTTTCTTCATCTTCTAATCTTCTTTGATTTCTTTCCCTACCATTTTCAATGGCTAGTAAGAGTAGGAAGGATAAAGAGAAGGCTAGAGTAAATGAGGGCCCTCAGGATAGTCGATCGGGTAATCCGGTTGATGATTCTCCTTTGGATCCAGACATGAAAGTTTTTTCCTTATCTGGATCCAATATCAATAGGCTCTGGAAACAATATTGTATCCCGGTGCAGTTTTATCTCTTTGCACCTGGTCCAGACGGTTGGGTGAGTTCTTCTCTTCCAGATCAGGTGGCGATTTATGTGGAGGACCTTCGAGCTAGTCTTCATTTTTTGATTTTAGAGTTTGTCCAAAATCTCCTTGATTATTACTGTCTTTATCCTGCTCAGCTAACTCTGAATTTCATTCGATTGATCATCAGTTTCAGTCTGTTGTGTCACATGATCCTGACCAACCCTCGGCCTTCTCTTTTTCGTGCTTGTTTCGTTCTTCATCCCCACCCAAAAGCTAAGGACCGGTGGTTCTTCAATCCGAGGAAGGGTTTGTCTTTTATTTTTGATCTTCCTTCATCCATCTACAGATTGAAGAATCAATTTTTCTTTATTTCTTCTTCTTCGTCCTGGGGCTTTCCTTCATCCTGGAAAGATCTGAGAACAAGTCCTAATGAGCATAGTCGAATCGAAGTTATTGATCGGGAGGACTTTCTCCGACTGAAGGATATAAAGTCCCCGCACAATGAGAGCTGCTGATGAAGCAAGCTCCTTATGACGTCGAACTTAGCCCAATGACTTCCTTAGGTATAGCTTAGTCGATCTTTTACTTTACTTTTCATTTATCTTTGAACTTTGTAATGGAGTCATTTTGTCTTTTGATTGCAGCTATGCAACCAACGGTGCGAGTCTCAGCGGCTGATATTCGATAATATGTCACTAAAAAGAGAGCAGCGACTGGTGTCGGATCATCCAAAATGATGAAGAAGAGTCAGGTCGATGGGGAGTCGGCATCAATGAGGGAGACTGAGATTCCATCGATGGTCATCCCCGAAGTCGAGCCTGTCATTGCGCTGTCTGCTCAAACAGTGCTTCCATCGATCGATGCACCGCTTGTTAGAGAGGAATCGACCAGAGATGGTGAGGTTGCGGCCATCATGTCAATACCAGACAAGACAATGCCAACCTTAGTTTCATCGGCAGGGGGTCTGGCAGAGTCTGCTGTTGTGTCCAAACCAGAATCGACCATTGCTATGCCGATGATACTTTGAGCACCTTCAACTGGGTCAATGCTGTCTCGAGCATCATCAACACCCGACTGGATGGCAGCTTCGAGTGAGTGACCACCAATCGGAGAGCGAAAAAAAAACACCGACCATTTCTGCTGAAGACGGATTATCGACAAGCTTCACTGCACTTTTCAACATCCGAATTCCTGCAGGTGAGTCAATTTTGGCCAATCCAAAACTGGCCAAGTGACTCATCGAAACTGCACTTCTCCCGATTGATAAGGACAGCAGAAAAGATTAGACTATGTGCAAAATATTTTCATCTTTTTATCCGATGATACTCAGCGTAAGTTAATGATGCTCTTCTTCTCTTTTTTTCGATTTGACTTATTTTCTTTTTTTTCAGCTAGCTCATGATATGCAAGCATTGAAAAGTGGGTATCAAAAAATCATCAACTTTTGTCAAACATGGATGGAGAAAGTCGCAGCTGTGAATGCCAAAAAAACTACAGCCACTGAACAACTTCGGGTGGCACTGAGCGAGAGGCAAATTATCAAGAGGAGAACTCTCGCATGAAAGCTAAACTGGAGTCGGCAAGAGCCGAGCTGAAATCGATGAGAAGCGAATTACAGTCGGCTAGTACCAAGCTGGAATCCACAAAGTAGACTGTCAAATCTCAGGAGTCCCGAATAAAGAAGAAGAAGCATGAAATCAGTCGGCTCCAGAAAGATCGTGACAGTTGCGCTAAAGAGTTGGAGGAGGAAAAAAAAAAGTATAGGGCTACCGAATCAAATTGGCATTGGCCGAGATAGAGTCGGCTTCCACTAAAAAGGAAGCACAGTTGGCTAGAGATACTCTAAGTCAAGCATGGGAGCAGGCCATTGAGGATTACAAAGAATCGTAAGACTTCAAAAATAAAATCCTCGAGGGCAGCTACACTTCTTATTGTGTCAGCTATGAAGATGGCAGGGATGCGGTTGGCAAGTTGTATCTGGACTTGGACCTGAGCGGCATCATCGCCCCTGTTTGAAAGAGAAAACTATCGAAGAAATAGTGCCGACTGAAGAAGTAGCACCGGTTGCACCAGAGTCTGTTCCCGCTGCTGAAGAAGCCGTACCAAAGTCGGCTATTATCGAAGGCCATAAGATTGATGTTGCGACGACTGCCAACACAACCGAGGAAGAGACCGACAGGTGACCAGTATATATAAAAAAATTTTCTTTCTTCATAGTCGGACAATAATCCAATTCGATTTGTAATCAGATTTTTGGTCCAATTTTGTAATCCTTTCATTTATGAATGAAAAGATAAATTTTTCTACGTATCGACTTCCTTTCTAATCTTGATGTACATTGTTGTCGATATTACCGAGTACCACTCGGATAAGTAAATGCCAACCGAGTAGAATTCATCTGTTAGTCATTTATTAGCCAAGTGAATTGTTGGTGAAAATTTTTTCAAGTGTTGTCAGACATCAACCGACTAAACTTTTGAGATAAATTAGATTTTTTTTTAAATATTTAATAGATAGGGTTAGCCGAATAATCTTCGACTGATCGAAGTCAAGTTGGTTTATTATTTTGTTCAACCATAATTGAACTGGCATACTGTTCCACTTAGCCATAACTAAGTCGGCATGAGTAGCCGTTTGACTTGAGTCGATTTTTGAAGTTATCTGATCGAGATGTGGTCGGTATATGTTGGCCGATTATTTATCGATCTGATGTTACTTTTGTAGATAACTGAACATTTGAAGAAGATTCTGAATCCGATCGTTTCATTTCAAATGTATCACATTTGTGAACAACTTTACTAATAATACATTTTCAAATTATCAGCATTTCAAATCTGAAGAATAGTCATTTCATCAAGAGTTTCTAGTCGGTATGCATCTAGATGGAGTATTTCGATCACTTTGTAGGATCCTTCTCAGTTTGAAGATAATTTTTCTTGATCCAAAGGTCTTGAAATTTCTGTCTTTCTCAAGACTAAGTCTTCTGGACAAAAAACCTTCGATTTGACCTTCATATTGTAGTATCGGACTACTCTTTGCAGATATACTACCATCTGAATTTGAGCTTGTTGTCGAACTTCTGGAAGCAAGTTTAGGTCGGCTCTTCAATATTCGAAATTACTTGACTCGGCATACTGTTCGATCCTTACTGATGGCAATTCAATCTCCAACAGGATCACTGCTTCCGTCCCATAGGCCAAGTTGAATAGTGATTCTTCTGTTGGTATATAAAGAGTTATTGAATATGCCCACAAGATCGAATATAATTCTTCCATCTAGAGGTCTTTAACTTCATTCAATCTGATTTTGAGATCATGTAGAATGATTTGATTTATCACTTCTACATCATCATTAGATTATGGATGGCCGACTGAAGTGAGTGTTTGTGTAATATGAAGTTTCATACAAATTTTTTTAAAATTCTAATTGTCAAATAATCGATCATTATCGATGATGATGGTATATGGCAAATCGAACCTATATATGATTGATTTCTGAATGAAGTCTTCCATCTTACTTTCAGTGATCTATGCCAAAGGTTCGATTTCTATCCATTTGGTTAACTAATCTATGGCAACTACTATAAATTTTCTTGGACCAAATGTTGGAGGAAACAAACCAAGTATGTCGATTTTCTATTGTACAAAGGATCATGATGCAATAATTGATGTCAACTGGCTGTCTAGTTGACGTTGTATGTTGGTATATTTCTGACATAGTTCACACTTTCGAATAAGTTCAGCTACATCTTTCTTCATGGTGGGCCAATAATATCCTTGTCGTAAGACTTTATAAGCCAATGATTTGCTCCCCAAATAATTTTCACAAATTCTTTCGTGAACTTCTCGGAGTGCATAGTCGGCGTCTATAGGTTTCAAGCACTTCAGTAATGAAAGGGAGAACGATCTTTTGTAAAGTTGTCCATTCATTAAAATATATTGTGAGGCCACCCACCTTAGTCATTGGGCCTCTGAAGAATTTTCAAGTAGAGTCCTGTTAGTCAAGTATTGGATGATCGGGTCCATCCAACTTGGTTCATCATTTATTTGTAGCACTTTATCGATTTTATCAATACTCGATTGTTTAAGATATTCAATGAATATTCGATCAAGCAAGTTGAATGAAGTTGTTACGAGTCGAGAAAGTATATCAGCTCGAGCATTTTCTGTTCTTGAGATGTGAGAAATCTTGAAATATTTCAAAGTTGATGCAAGATCTTTCACTTCCTATAAGTACTTCATCATAATCAGGTCTTGGGCTTCAAACTCACCCTTGACCTATTCGGTGATCCATTAAAAATTGATGAAGATCTTCAAATTATCTATGTCGAGTTCTTTGGCAATTTTCAATCTAGCTAAAAGAGCTTCATATTCAGCTTGATTATTAGAGGCTTTAAAGTTAAACTGAAGGAAATACTCAATCATGATCCCTTCAGAATTGGTGAGGATGAGGCCAGCTCCACTACCTTGAGTGTTGGATACTCCATCAACATGTAACATTCACATCAATTCTATGTCGACCTCAGAAGTTTCAATTTATTTCGATTTGTCATCGAGTTTATCTTCAAGATTATCATTGGATATAGTGCATTCAACGACAAAGTCGGCTAAAACTTATACTTTCATTGATGGTCGTATATGATATTGAATATCAAACTCACTAAATTTAATTACCTACTTAGCCATCCAACCAGAAGTATCAGATCGATATAAAATGCCTTTAAAGATTGATCTGTCAAGACGACTATTGAATGTATCTGAAAGTACAGTCGAAGTCATTGTGTCGATATGATCAGAGCATAAATCATCTTTTCACCCTTGTGTATTATGTTTTGGCATTGTAGAGTACTTTACTTGTATAATAAATTGGTCATTGAATCCGACTTTCATTTTCCCGACCAAATACCGAACTAACCGCCTTTAGTGAGGTCACCAGATAAAGATACAATGTTTCTCCTATCTTTGATTTTGTGAGTAATGGTAAAGATGTCAGGTATTTTTTTAAATCTTCAAAGGATTATTAGTATTCATCTAACCATAAAATATCTTTCATTTGTCACAAGGTCTTAAAGAAGGGTAGACATCTTTCTGCTGACTTTGAGATGAATTGACTGAGTGCGGCGATCCTTCTGTTAAGTTGCTATATCTCTTTCTTGAAACTTGAATATTTTATATAGATAATAGTCTTTATTTTCTCAGGATTAGCTTCGATCTCTCATTGTGACACAAGAAATCTAAGAAACTTTTCAGCAGTCACTCTGAATGCATTTGATCAGATTTAATTTTATTTGATGTCGTCGAAGTATGTCGAAGGCTTCTTCTAAGTTTCGAACATGATTAGAAGTTTCAAAATTTTTTACTAGCATAGCATCAATGTAGACCTCCATGTTATGTCTGATTTGTATTTTGAACAGTTTGTTAACTAATCTTTGGTAAGTCGTTCCATCATTCTTTAAATCAAATGGCATCACTTTGAAACAGTAGATATCTTTATCAGTTATGAAGGCAGTATGCTCTTCATCTTCAAGTGCCATCAAATTTGATTGTAGCTCACGAAAGCATCCATAAAACTTAAAAATTAATGTCTCAAAATTGCATCGACTAGTTGGTCGATTTTTGGCAAAGAGAAGCTGTCCTTTGGACAAGCTTCATTTAGATTAGTGTAGTTGGTGCAGATTCATCATTTTTCATTGACTTTTCTCATCATACTACATTAGCGAGCCAGTCTGGATAATTAGCTTCTTTTATGAAGCCAACTGCGAGGAGCTTATCAACTTTTTCATCGATGATCTTTTGCTTTTCAGGAGCAAAAGATCTTTTTTTGTGCCTCACCGGTCTAACTTTGGGGTCAATGTTTAACCGATGAGTCAGTACCTCTGAAGAAATCTCTAGCATATCGATTGTCGATCAAGCAAAAATATCAATATTTGCTTTTAGTAGGTTCACTAGTTATTTTCGCTCTAGATCAGATAATTATGATCTGATTTGGACTATTTTTATAGGGTCATCTTTTTTTAACGGGATAGAAACCAGTTATTCAGTTGGTTCATCCCTTTCTTCATTTTATCTTTGATCCAGTTTATCAACCGACAAAGGATCTTTAGGTTTATTGTTCTTCGAAGAAATCATAAAGTAGTATCGGGCCAATTGTTGATCTCCATGTATTTTTTCAACTTCATTTTTTGTCGAAAATTGGATCAGTAAATGGTATGTCGACACTACTGCTCTCAAGGCATTGAGTCCTGATCATCCAAGTATGGTATTATAAGCGAAAGGAATCTGGACGACTGTAAACATCAAGAGAATGGGACTCTATCATGGATCTATTCTTGCGTTAGTGGGAGAGTAATTTCTTCTTTCATGGTGATTGCGTCTCTAGTGAAACCGACTAATGGTGTCGAGACTCTTCTGAGTCGATCAGTCGGTAGTCACATTCGAAAAAAAATTGAATAAAATAAAATATTATTTGAACTTTCATTATCTACCAAGATTCTTTTTACATTATAATTTACTATCGTCATCGAGATGACGACAACATCATCATGGAGAGTCTATATTTTTCAAACATTGTCTTCCAAAAAAGACATTACATTATTATCAAGTCATCAATTTTTTGCAGACTCTTCTTCAGAAGTTGTCCTCCAGTCTTTCGATTGCCCAGAAATCATGTTGATAACTCCTGCCGTTAGTCGATTGTTGATTGCTTCCTCAGGTTGTGGCTGAGATTATCGGTCGGTAGGAGGTTGAGTTGCACGGTCCCATCGAAATTTTTCAAGATAGCCTCACCGAATCAGGACTTCTATTTCATTCTTGAGTTGAATACATTATTCGATATCGTGACCATGATCATGATGAAACTGATAATACTTCTTCTTGTCACGGCTCCTTGATAGTGCTTTCATTAGTGAGGGGTGATGAAGGTACTCCTCTCCCTCAATCTTTACTAGGATCTGCATATGGAGAGTAGAAAGAGAAGTATAAGAGTCATACTTACCATTGTAATTATTCGGCTTTGGGCTTCGTTGGTGGGGTGAAGCTCTCTTATTGATCATTGATCGATTTGGTTCGGTCGAAGCTCTACTTTTCTTCTATTTCTCGTTCTAAACTTTTTCTTCTATTTGACATCGGTCAGAGGCACCTTCATCTATGTGAATATACTTATATGCATGCTTCAAAAGTTCAACATAAATTCGAGGGAGAGTTTTATCTAAGGAATAAGTAAACCTGGATCCCTTCAGATCTCTTTTCATGGTCGAGATAGCCATATCTTCGTTGAAGTCCCTGATCCCAAGTGTCGCGGTGTTAATAAGAGCCACAAAGTCTCTCAGCATCTCTGCTTCACCTTATTGGATGGAGCAGAGACTATCTGATGTTCGCAATATTTTTCGACTGGTGCAAAAGTGGTCCACGAACGAATGTTCTAGTTGCTCAAAAGAAGTTATGCTCTCCGATTGGAGCCCAGAATATCATGTTCGAGCAACTTTTTAAATAGTAGCCGGAAAGCCAATGCATAGGAGGGTGTCAGTTGCCCCTTAGATCATCATAAGAGCCTTGTAGCTCTCCAGGTGGTCAATCGGGTCAGTGGAGCCGTCATATGGCTCTATTTGCGGCATCTTGAATCGAGATGGGATCGGCTCATTCAAGATATATTGAGAGAGAGGTTGAGAAACTTGAAAGTCAAGGTCATTGGAGGACCTTCGACCATCTCCTTAGAGTCGAACGAGTTGACGGTTAATCTTTTCAAATTTGCACTCATAGTCATCGAGCCACCGTTGTTGGAAAAATACAAGGATAGAGTCTCCTGAAGAATTTGAGGATTGAAAAGTGGAAGGTGAATGCGACCTCTTCCCCTTCTTGATGCTATGTGCATCGGAAAGAGAAGAAGATCGCTGTGAAAGGCGGACGGTACAGTGAGAATGTCAAAAAAATGGTGGCTCGATTGGTGAGAATGTCGAGATGGTCATCATTTCGAAAATAGAGAGAGATCGATGTGGAGCACGGCGACTATGCCTGGATGGCACTGAACGCACCGTCGACTCCTCCGTCAGTGATTGCTGCTGCTGCTGTGTTTGTTATTATTGGAGGCTGTGCACCGCCTCCATCAATAATTTTATTTGCTGTATTAAAGCAGCGATTTGGATGTCCGTAGTAACTACAGGATGTGAAGAACTGGGTTTTGCCATTTGAGGTAGAGGAAGGAAGTCTTCCCGATGGAAAGATTGCCTTGCAGAGCCTGTGGAGTTATTTTGGACTCTTATTTTTGTCATAATTTTATTTTGTTAATCTCGCTTTCCCCCTATCTGATGCGTCAATCTGTTGCGGCCAATCTTCTATTACGCCTAACTCCGATGAAGAGCAACCTGCAAAAGAAATTCACAGGCTGAAATTGGATCCGATGGAGACCCTTCGATATTTAAGTCAGTGGAAAGTAGTGAACAGTAGATAGAATATTCAAAATAGCAAAATGTTAGCCTAGAAAAATCTTACCAATTCTGCTCATTTATCTCCCTTTTATAGATGAGTTGTTGGTATCCATTTATAATGGTTAGGCATGTGAGTCCCACTTATTTCGGTATTATGTGACCGTAGGATGGACAATTTATGCCTACTAATAATCATGGTATGTGACCGTTATGCACTTTCTGCGCTGACGGTTTGTAATATACCGACTTTATATCGGTAGTCAGAGTACGCTAACTGTAAGTCGGTAATTGTAGAAATCCGAATGACCATCGGTTGGAGATTTTGGTATACCGACTGACCATCGATTTTGAAGTCGGTAGAGTCGTTATAGTTAAATTGCATCTGCCAAGAAAGTTGGTTGAGAATTGCCGACTGTCAGTCGGCTTACTGATTGATAGTCAGTAATCTGTGTCTGTTAGGATGATTGAAAGTCAGATGGTGTGTTATAATTGAGTCGAAACTCATCTCGTAATATAGCTTTGAGAGTCTATCACCCGCAACCGATGGATGATCGGTTGGCTGACTATGAATCAAAGAAGTAAATTGAATTACTCCAAAGGTCATCAATGCTAAAACCAAACAATTTCTGTTTTCTACACTATTATGGGATGTTTCATCAGGCACTCTCACCTAATCCTATAGTTCTTATGAGAATTAATGAGCTTAGGGGAGATGGTTGGAGAGGGCCCCAGAGGTAAAAACTTGGAGTGGAGCATAAGATTTTAGAGAGGGTGGGGACGGACATGGAAGGACTGCAAACTTAATCTCTTTTGGAACACTTTGATTATAACTAATCTTAGGTTCCATCCCATAAGATTACCGAATCAATGACCGGCTCTTATGAGTTTCCATTAAATATAATTAATCACAGGCATGTGTAATGCGCATGATGAATGTTAGAGGAGCAATTAATTACATCTTACATGATTATATATATCATGCATAGACATGCATGCGTGCAGGCATAGATAATGATGTTCGGGTATGATTATAAAACTTAAATTTACTAAGTTCGTACAGTAATCATTTCAATCTAAAGGCTTATGTTACTTATTTAGCCAACATACATGTTTAATTTATTTATTTTCGTAGGCACGAGAAGGTATACACATTGAATGCTTTCAAGTGAAATTTTGTAATCAAAGCATGCATTTGCTTTGATAAAAAGTTAATTATAGAGAATGATGAAACACCAATTTGTTTGTTAGTACTTTTTGTGGGGTGGGGTATTTTGTACATGACAATTTTGGTACTATATTCAATATCTTCATAATTACAATGGAGACCTATTTTTGTTGGCATGACGTGCGATTTTATATATATGACGGAACTGTAGCAATCCATGGGGCTATGCCCGTCCCTCCCTTGGCACTCAATTGTGTGCCTAATAGCTGACACTAAATTTCTCGTAAATTAGGTTGGAACCTTTTTTGTTCATTTCTATGGTTCTTTCTTCTAAACTCCTCAAAAAAGAAAAAAAATGTAAACAGAATCACCATATACTTGAAGTTGTGGCACACCTCCTTATCGTAACATTGATGAATAATGGGTCAATTTTACTTAATTCCTCTTCTTCTTTGTGTTCATTCTTCCATCAACAATAGTCAATCACCATTTGCCTAAAAGCTTGCATGGATTACAATGTCTTTTTATTTTAAGTTCACTTTTATTTACTGTCAATTGCGGCACTCTTTTGCTTGTTAACTCTTTTCGATTGTTTTCTGATCAAAATATTTTAAAATTTAAAATTTAAAATATTTATACCTATAGTTTTATATATATGTGTGTATGTTTAATGTGTTTATTTTTCAATTATATATATAAAAAGAGAGAGAGAGTTAGACTAGAATCAGGTCAATCGAATTTAGACTCAGATTCGGTCAGGTCAAAACTCTATAATAAGAATCTTACATCAATGATCTAAGCCATTGAATATGATCCACTATCTTAAAACCATTTGCACATAAAAATCATATAATTTGAAAATCTCTAGTCTA
This sequence comes from Elaeis guineensis, assembly GCF_000442705.2. Taxonomy (NCBI): domain Eukaryota; kingdom Viridiplantae; phylum Streptophyta; class Magnoliopsida; order Arecales; family Arecaceae; genus Elaeis; species Elaeis guineensis. Next base: position 72,091,324 of record NC_025999.2, read on the forward strand.
TGCGTCAAGTAGTCAAAAATTGGACAGTCTAAATAAAATTGAATTACATATATTTTTTGATCACTTATTGCATAATCTAAAGGTTTTCAAATTTTATGATTTTTGGTGTGCAAGTAGTTTGAAGATAATAGATTACATTCAACGACTTGGATCATTAATGTAGGACCCCATTATCTAGTTTTGACTTGATCGGATTTAAGCCCAAATCTGATCGACCTTGCCCAAATCTGCATATATATATATATATATATATATATATATATATATATATATATATATATATATATATATATATATAAAAGATAGAAGATTCATACAGGATATGAGTACATCGAAGAGAGTCAAAAAAATAAAATATCTAGAAAGTCTAAAAAGATACATAAAAATTAGCATAATTTTTTATAATTTTTAGTAGTGAATGAAAGATTAGCATAATCTCATTGCTTGGCCCTCCCAACATGAAAATCCTAGCTCCACCTCTAATTCTCTATGATGTACTTAATTTTTGAATGATCATTATGTGCATTGATCGCATATTCTTGTGACTAGTCTTTAGTAAATTCAGAATATTTGCCTATCATATATCGAGCCGAGCTTAGCTTAATCACTACTGTGCACGCTTATGTTATGAAAGAGACCAGAGTGAAGTTTAACTAGGACCATTATATCATCCTAGTGGATACATGGAGATGTATTAGACCCACACTAGGCATATGCCATATGATTGATCCTATCTCAATGGGTTAATGAGCTTGATCCTAAAGGTAGGAGCCCAATACTTGAGTCTGGAAGAAGGATGGAGGCCAAACTAGTGGTCAGGCATCGCAGGAGGATGCTGTCATCGACGTTTGATGCCTCTCGTGTTGAAGAATAGTGACAAGAAACATTAGTGCCGAAAAGTCAAAGTTCCGACAGCCAACAACGAAGCAAAGCATAAGATCACACTGTCTTGGACAACATCATGTCACTTCCAATTCATGATGATTGAATCCCATGGCCACAATAGTAGTCATGTTCTAAACAGTGCGATGGCTCGCGCTCTAAGTCTGAAAAGCCATAATCAATATTGTACAACCAATCCCTTTTTCTTTTTTTTTTCTGGTGTAAGGGTATAACTAATCTTTCAAAAAATGTCGAAGCTACTTGGTAGAATACTTGGTAGTTGTTTACCAACAATGGAATGCCGTCCTTATTGCTGCCCCAGTGAGATCAATTCTAAATAGATAACTTAGAATTTGAGATCAAAAATCAAGTTATTCGACGTTATCTATTATCTTTAAATTATTTACTATCAAAAAAAATTATATTGACATAGAAAATATTTTGATTGATGTCGATAATGGTCAAAGTGGAGTCTTCTCGGACATGAATGATCTGAAGGCACAATCGTGCCAATTAAAAAATATTGACGGCAATTGCACCTACCGCTATTATCACATGATTAAAGTAGTTGTAACTGCAAGAGCACGTGGATAGTCATTATTGTCCACTTAATTATGAACTATCAATTGTTATGCAATCACTGCACGTTTCATTCACCTCGAAAATGACTACTAACCTTCCTCGATAAACAGAGAAAGGAGATCCTTAGATAAGTCTTTCTATAAACTCATTTCCTTTTCAAATCTCTTCTTTTCTACCACTATTCTCTGAATTTCTGCTGACTGACGGGTTAGAGGGTCTTTGCTAGACAAACTCCAGCAAAAGAACTTTCTTTCAGATCTAACAATCAATCAAAGAATAGTGACAACCTCATCAACATCAGCTATATCTGACTTTACTAATCTCAACCTGACCTCAGAATTTAGCAGTAACAAATGCGACTTTTCTAACCTATAGTTTAAATAATATAAATGGTACATATTTTTTGACCACCAAATGCATAGAATACGGATCTCTAAGTCATATGTTTTTTAAAATAATAATTAGATTTGATAGAGTAAATCATATCTACTAATTTGAATTTTCGATACTGAGCCCAATATTTGGGTCAGAATGATCTCATTAGGATTCTTGTGTGGACATGCACATATTAAGACAATATGCATGTGCAAATACATGTAAAAATTAAATGTCAAAAGATAGAAATTCAATTTTTGAATGATTATTTTGGTCCATTATCCTCACTAAAACCCAATCTAAATTTTAACATATCTTAATTTTCTAATGCACTTACAAGGGTAACTTATAGCCCAATAGATTCGAAAGGATGCACGTTTTACAATTTTTGAGCAGTCAGCTTTTTTTTAATTATTATTCTATTATTTATTTATTTATTTACTTATTTATTTATTTATTTATTTGTTTGCATGTGTGTTTTGTATGGTTAGGTATAAGAGGCTTAGTGTTTCGCATTCGGGTTCTGTCCAATCCTTTGTACTGAATATTATCTATGGCAGGAAGTCTTTGGAATTTTTTTTGGTGAACAACATGAGTCTTCAATCAGGGTCATCTAAAAATCGAGAATCAAAAATTGACAGAGATTTATATGTAGTTCAGTGGATTTTAGTTAATGTAAGATTTATGAGTATTTTAGTTTAGTAGATTTTAGTTTATGTGTAGTTCAATAGATTTTTATCGGGCTCGGAGCTTTTTGAGCGTAGAAATTCTTGATCCATCATTTTCAATAGAAAAAAATATATTACTTCATCGGATTGGACTATATAGTATAATTAATAAGAGAATATATATTTAATATAGTTTATTTTTTTTTTATTTTTATTTGATCAAAATGTAATTTTTTTTACTCTATTTTGTTCCTGTGATATCGTATTGCATCGTATAATATTTTATTACATCCTATAAATAATTATCGAGATATTATAAAAACTAAAAGGATATCATAATAATATTATGACATTATGTTGTATCTTATGATAACTTGTTTCATCCTATAAATAAGTATCAGAATATCATAAAAATTAATAAGATATTATAATAATATTATAACATCATGTTGCATCCAATAAACTATTATCGGAATGTTATAAAAACTAACAGGATCTCATAATAATATTATGACATTCTGTTACATCCTATAAAATAATTATCAGGATATCATAAAAACTAACAAGATGTCATAATAATATTATAATATCTTTTTGTATCCTATGACATCTTGTTGCATCCTCTAAATAATTATTGAGATGTTATAAAAATTAACAAGATGTTATAATAATATTATAACATCCTGTTGCATCCTATAAATAATTATCATGATGTCATGACAATTAATATGATGTCATAATAATATTATGACATCATGTTGCATCCTACGACATCTTGTTGCATTCTGTAAATAATTATTGAAATATCATAAATCTAACAAGATATTATAATAATATTATGACATCCTATTATATCTTACAAATGATTATCGAGATGTTATAAAAATTAACAGGATGTCATAATAATATTATGATATTTTCTATTGCATCCTGTAAATAATTATCAAGATGTTATGAAAACTAACAAGACGTCATAATAATATTATGACATCCTATTATATCCTATAAAAAAAGTAATAGGATATTATAATATTTTTTGGAATGCCATAGTATTTAATAGGAAAGAATATTTTGATCAAAAAATATTTTTTTTTTAAATTGAGTTGTATTAAATGCATGTCCCCTTATTACTTGTGCTATATGATGCAATCTAGTAAAGTGGTGTATTTTTTCTCCATTAGATGCGGTAGATAAATATTTACTCTTGAGTATAACATGTTTCAATTTTGAACGATCATGATGATGCGTTAAATTTAATGGTCACCATCACTTATTTATATAATTGAAACTTATGAATTTTTAAAAAAATTCAATAAATTAAGGATATAGATAATGATATGGCTGGTAGTGAATCATAACAACATGGTAGACTAACCAATCAGAGCTTACCATGATGCCTCCATCGGATCAAATAACGCATGCTACGTAGCTGACCTAGAGGCGTGCAGATATTCTAAAATCTCCCTCCAATTAGGATGGCTCAACCATGATTGCAAATTGTTTCTATAACTGCAGAGTGAGATGTGCTGGTAGATTGCCTGCATGAGATCTTTAGAATATGTAATTGGTTCTAAAAAAACTATGATCTGTATATCTAGATTCTTTAACAACGTGTGTGTGCATGTAAACCACTTTTGGATGGCTCTCTAAGAATTCTTGAGCCCTACATCTATATCATTGCTCTACCACTTTATAACATCTTCACTATTTTCTATAAGTTTATGTGACTTAGTCACCGGAAAGTTCCCCAGCGATACTCTATCCATGTTGCCATGATCACTATCTGAGCTCGACGACCATGGCATGAGTTCCTCGGAGGCATATCACTATTTTTAGCCCACCCTTTCAGGCTGTTCAGCATTTTTTTCGAGCCTTCTAATAGATCAACTCACTTAGTATTCCAATCAGATTAGATCTTTACGATAATATATATATATATATATATATATATATATATATATATATATATATATGCACACATATATGGATACATATATATTTAATATAAGATATAAAAAAAGGTACAGATTGATGATCTTTTGACAAATAATATTCTGAGTGTTTAGCATGATTTATTATAATTTAATAAGAAGGATCAGATGGATGATCATTTGATAAGTGACGCTCTAACGTTTGATAAGTGATATTCTGAATGTTTAATATTATTTATTATAATTTAATAAAAAATTTATATTAATTATTAAAAAAATTATTTATTAATCATTTTCAATATTTAATTAATTAATTAATTTTAATTATTATTTTATTTAATTTTAATTATATATATATATATATATTTTGTTATCCCGTGTCGCGCAGGTTTTAACATCTTGTATCCTTAAAGAAGGGACCAATTGATTAGGACAGTCTAGAAAAATAAAAACATACAAATAAGAAATAAATGTCAAAAGAATTTCTCAGAGATATTTATGAAGAGGTGAGGTGAAGGAATTCTGGTCATCAAATTTGATAAACAGAACCTAAAATGATATATTTTTTTATTAAATTATATATATATATATATATATATATATATAATATGTCGCGAAGAAATCTTGTGAGCTTGTCAACATCAACATTATATCGGCCATGAGAAAATCTAGAGTACAATATGGATTACAGTCTCGTTAGTTCCTATCACAAAATCATATATATAATTTTTTCACAAAATTTTATTTAAACTAATTATTTTATTTGTCATGGGTGATAGGAACTAACGAGACTATGGTCCATATTGTATTTTAGATTTTCTCACATGATATGATGTTGATGTTGACAAGCCACATGATTTCTTTACGACATATTATATATATATATATATATATATATATATATCACATTGGGCATCAACTTTCCACGTGTTTGAGTTTTGTTGTTGGAGTCCATTCGCAAAGGTTTGTTAGCTCAAAACCTAAGACCTTGTTGAGTTTAAAGCGAAAAATCTCCAAAACTACATGTCGCTGACTGTGAACTGTGCGTTAAGAGTTAAAAGTTGTCGATAGCCCTGCCAATATTTAGCCCTCGCACAACTTGCCAAATTCTTCTTCTATTCGCAAGAAAATTGTCAAAAACTTGTTTAGGTTCTCCATGAAGCGGAAAGCAGTTTCCTACCTCAAGCCTGCCACCATTAATGGCAGATTCCGAGTTTGAAAACTCCATCACATATGATGGTGTATGACAAAGTCTGCTTTTCAATTTTTCTTTTTTTTTTTAATGAAAAAGAAGGATTGTGACCATCTGATGGATTTTATCTACGTGAGGCCAATGGATAAGGAGGAGAGGAACAAGAAGGAGCTCAGAAACAGAGGCATTGCCGAGTTCGTATGGCTGCATCTATCTCCCGGATCTTCTAGCTCCTATCTAAAAATGTCAAAAAACAAATGGAAAGGTTTCACTATGATTACAGATGTTTTGTATCTCTCTACATCTTTAATCATCATCTTATTTAAGAATTCTCATGCATTCTTCAATTGAATTTTTATATTTGTCTTGATGACATGAAATCCAGCTACTTGGAAGGAAAAGAGAATACGATCATACTTTTGAATCTTAAATAATATCATTTTGTATGGTGGGCAAGCACAAAATAAAAACTTGATTTTTACTTTGTACGTGATCTAAACGATCAGGTCTCGCTCCAAGAAATAGATGCAATTAAACAAAGCCATTCTATTCTCATCATGACAAATTTTGTCGAACGACTTTGAAAGGACCAACGGATGACATGTTCGTTCCTCCCACATCAGTAGTGCTTGCCTGCTCAGGCTTCCACATAGCCATCAGAAGAGACGGTCAAAGAAGAAGAAAGAACCTCCCTACCATTTCATTTGATTAAGTTAATAGGAATTTGAAAATTTTGCAATTTCTTTTTTTAGTACAACATGTACCATTTGAAGCTGTACAAAATAGCTGTGAGTCAAAAAAGCTTGTTCTCATACCTCCCTCTTCTCCAGTCAGGCCTTGATCTAATTGATGACTGTGGGGTCTCCAACGCTTTGGTTTTCAAACCCGAAGCAAGCAAAGTTCCAGGCCAACAAAAAGGTGACACCGTCTTGTCGAAATCATTTCTTTAGGGCTCGCATCACAAGTAACACAAAAAGCCAGTCAAGTAAAAAGACTTGACCCACAGTCATATATTTACATTTACCAAAACATCTCGCTCATGTTCTCTTGGGCTGATGACTCAACATCATCTCAAACCAATTCGATCCTTTCCCCCTGAAGTCACAGTCCGGTTCAAGTCATTCATCTTGAATCTTAGCTCATGTGATCAATTACAAGCTTGAGTTCAAGACGAGAACGTGACTCGAACTCAATATGAGCCAACTTAGTGCTTTATCTCGAGAAGAATAAATTTGAGAAGAGCTAAATTGAATCGAACCAGACCGAACCCATTCCATCAAACCGAGCCGAACCTACCATCAAGTATTATTCCCATTCCAACGCCAAGATGGGTCCAGCTCATGAGTGGATGGAAGGCGGGGCTCACGTAAAAAAGAGAGGTACTCATGGCATCCACCTCCCTTTCTCCCCCTTCCTCCCTACATAGTCATGACCTATGATTACCCAACCCCATATCTTCTTGGGTTTTCGGCCAAACTAATCATTAATCCCCCCCCCCTTACTTTCTCCTCACCAATAGTACCCCTGGGCAACAAAGACCACCATGCCATCAATTATTTTTCACTACCATCCACCTTTATCAAACTCTTTACCTAGCTCCAATCATGTCATCTTCTTCCATTAAAGTTACATCTGACCATCCGATGAGACACATCTAGCTTGCAATAGGATTCACTTGGAGTGGGGGTGGATTTGGCTTCTTGTAGATCCAAACCAAACTATCTATGATATATTTTTTTAAACCTAGGTTGGACCAATTCACTTTGCAAGTTGGATTGGAGCCTAACTAGGATTCAATTCAAAAGGTTATAGTTAGGTAAATCAAAGTCCCGTTAGTGCAAATCCAACCTATATAAAATTCCACTATTTGGTAGGGAGCAAAACGTAATCAATGAGTTCAATTTCAGGTGGATTTGGTAGAAACCAAATAAAATGATGCTCGAATCTAGGACTCATAGATCTCCTTACATTCCTAAATAATTCACCTCAACTGGATCGCGAGGCCAAAAAGAGAGAGAGAGAGAGAGAGAAAAGGAAAAGTGAACAAATGGTGATGGGATCTCCACCTAAAGAAAGGACTTTAATGGCTATTATTAGTTTTGGTTAAGTAAAGAGAAGGCTATTATGACATAGTAGCATGGTGGTGAGACTTTTGTGTGAAGGTTCCTTCATAATTATATTTCTAATAATCATGGGGGTAAGGAATATAATGATGATGGCATCCAAAGCCTTGGGTGTGGCAACAGGACCTCCAGATCAAAAGCGACTTGGCAACTATATCCTGGCCGTTGGTTTGGTAAGATCTTTGCTTGAAAGAAACCGTACTCTTGCTTGTACACTATTCACACGTGTGAGCCACAAACACACACCCCACCTTGTTCCTGCCACTCTCCACACCTCCAAAGAGTCACCAAATTTCATCTAAATTTCAATAGTGTCATCGGCTACACATCAAAAGCTTGCTTCTTATGGTGTATGTGCACTGGGGCGGTAACACCTTTAAGACTTAGCTCAACGGGGAGGAGAGAACAAAAAGTTACACCATAACGTTGGTCTGCTGCACTTGGTGCCACGCTCGAATGCATGACACGTGTCACAACCGAGTCCATGGACTTTGCCTAGTTTCTAACTAGAAATCATAAGGCTGGCTCGATCGCATCATGGAGGATGGAAATATTTGTCCTCACTTTTTTTAATGAATGTGACCCCAGCTCATCTGGCCTACCGGGTGGTTCCAAGACATCTGACATCGCAGGAGGAGGCCCCCATCAATGCTGCAACATTAATACACTTGTCCTTACGTTTTACTGCTTCCTATATATTTCTCTCTTTCCCCTTTGAAGGAAAGATTGTGCTTAAAATATGTTTATAGGTTAACATCAATATGAGAAAAAATAAAAAATAAAAAAACTCAGGTTGGCATGTTCTAGATGGTGTTGCAATTGCGTTGGGAGTATTAATTGTTTGGCCACCACTTCGCTTTTTGTTTTTTCAAAAGAAAAACAGGATGGTGGGTTGGTGAGGTTAATTCCATGAATAAACAATATATTTTTGAGAATTTTAATGGCATGAAAAATTTGTAACTAGTGCGATCATTGGCTAGAGTAGTAACATGTGATGGAAGTTATTAGTTTAGATATGTGCACGCTAAGAATGTATACCATGTGTAACTTGCAATCATTTGATGCAATCATAGAAAGTATTTGTGCACTTGGATATGATAGGTGTCATGCATTTCGAGTGGCAACCAATTGGCATCGATGCAGCCAACTTGATATAGATTTACCTGTTGTCTAATACAGAAGCTTGTATTTCGGGACTTTATATTTGCACCATTGTTTAAATGGACCCTTTTAGCAAAGTCCATTGGTCCAAGCCATTCTATTAATCATATCCGTCTTCACTATTTGTTATTTTTATGTGTCGCCTCTTCAACAAGGATCATAGTTAAGTACCTCGGAAACAGTATCATTGCATGGTGTGTGATAATTGTTATATAGTTGTATACAAGGTTCATGCATCATATGCAATGTAATGGCTCGATCGAATTATGGAAGTCTAATGCTAACTTGGATGTTATATGTATGTATATGAAAGTAATCACTGATTTATATAATACCCCATGCATCTATTGGTCTAAACTCATGCTTTACTCTCATTAAATTCTACTAACATAGTCAGAACAGGCGGAGACCACTTTTATCTTTCATCTCTAATAAAAATCAAAGCCTAAATTTGTTTGTTTTTTGCAAGAACATGTTAATTTGGCATATGTTTTGCGATCGTCTTGTTAGTAAGATGCCATAAGTGTCATGCAATATATGCAACTTTAGACATGGCACACAACTTGAGTTGTGACATCTTGACTTGATGGTGAAAAATATTTTGGCATTTTAATGTGTTAGATATCATACATGTACCCTTAGATGGTTGGTAATATAGAAAACCCGACATGCATTTAATAACATGCTTGTATTCAGCAAACGTCTATTTCTCACCTTAATAAACATGCCTTAACTAGATGGACAACCAAATAAACATGCCGCAGCGAGATGGAACTCTACTAGCTACATTGCCAGGTCCAAGCCACCTAAGTGGATTCATCTGTACTCACATATTTATTTTCTAGTAAAAATCAATAAACAGAAACACAAGAAGCATTTGACATGAAATCTTTAAAATTATATTGTTGGTTAGATTAGCAATATACAATAAGTTTCTCACACAAGTTAGTAATGCCACACATAACCTAGCCAACAATTGCTTGATGTAATCATGAAAAATATGTTGACACCTTGATACAATATGGGTCGAGCAAATGCACTCAAAGATGATCGTGATCACAAACAATCTAATGCATATCTAGACATGCATGCCTCGGCCTAACATACTTGACTTAACACAATCAAACTGCAACAACTACATTGTTAGACCAAGGCCACCATGTAGATCTATCTCTCATTCTTCACACTTCTATACATCTTCTTACCAACAAGGATTAAAGCGTAAAATTGTTTGCTTCTACATATTTGTTGATAATCCAAAAGATCCAGCTGAAGAGATATATCATGTCTCCCTCATCAAACGCAATGGCAAAATCGAAATTTTACCAGCGCATCTGTCCGTTTGCAGTACTGACTCCGTAAGGTCTCCATCCGATTTCCATCGACCGGGAAGGCAGCAGGCGCGGAAGTAAATGGTGGCGGTGCTCGTAATAACTCTACGAATTTCCGTATATAAATTCTATGCGTACATTAAAGAGAGCATTTATAACTCTTGGTACGAGAAAAGGGCGGAATAGCGAAATAAAGCGGAAGACATAACCTTTTTTTTTCTTTTTTCTTTTTTTTTTTCTGATTTATTTTTTTTGTATCCCATCAAACATTAGTGTCCTGTAGCTGCATTTAAAAGTAACTGAAGAAATAATCTATCTTTTCTGATTTATTTTGTTTTGTCCCATCAAATATTACTGCACTATACTCCCATGTAGGAAAATGGTACGGCACATTTTTTAAATATCTACAACGAATTTTCTTGTTCATTTTTTATTTCACCAATCAAAATAGCAATATTTTCATTATTTTTCTCAGAATATTGTTATTTTCTCTCAAAATATGAGTCATTCAAAAAAGTAATGAAAAAATAATGTAAATTCTATTCAGGGATCAAACAGGAACTAAACTATTTATATTTTTATAAAATAATAAAATTAAAAAGTTAAAAAATTTCAATCTTTAAATAAAATTATTTCAATCTCTTTTCAAATAGATATTTCAAAAATAAAAAAATTTGGTTGGAATTATTCCATTGATCTAACTTCCAATCTCAAGAATATAATTTATTTCAAATTTATTTATTTTATTTAATTTATGAGAAGAATTTTTTTTTACTAGAATATTTTTTCTAAAACATTGATCTCTGAATTGGTGATGCTTGAAAAAATAATTTTTTATATATTTAATTAATTATAAAAAAATATATTTTAAAATAATTGATGTTTGACTAAGTATGTACTTTCTAACAAATTATATAGAATATCTATTATATTCTTAATAGAAGAAGAGATCTTACTCCATCCTATTTAAAAAATTTAAAATATTTTAAAAAAAAATCATTTTGATTTTCAATTGATGAAAATTAAATTTTTCATATCTTATACGGTTTTTTCTAATAAAATATAAAAAATTATTTTTATAAAAAAAATATTTTTTTATTTTTTATTTTTTCGGAACAGTGACCAAAAAGTAAGATATTTTTCTTACCATATATATATATATATATATATAGACTATATTTCCCAGCGCTCTCCCAGTCGAGCCGAACCAGACAAGAAAAAAAAAAAAAATTTTTTTTGATTCCCACTTTATCCCCGTTCAACTCGTACACGCACAGAAATTAATATGCGAAAGGTTGTAGGACAACTCCTATTTCAAGCTCGCCGGTTTCCGAGGGGGAGGGGAATCTCAGTGGCATTTGGGGTAAAAAAAGGCAACCGTGGAGCCCTAATTGGAGAACGCGATGACGTGGGAAAGGGTGGGGTATTAGGAGTTGGGAGCTATAGAGGCCACGCCACGGGAAGAAGCAGAGAGAGAGGCGAGAGAGCGGGCGGTGGGGGGGAGGGTGGCGGAGCTGGCTGGCGGCGACGCGGTGGCGGGCGGCGGGGAATGGAAGGAGTGGCGGTGCTGAGGCAACTCGTCGGCCAGATCCAGGAGCTTTGGGAGCTCTACGGCTCGTTCTCTCTCGATCATCCCCACCTCAATCCCAGGCAAGCCCCTTCTTCTATCTTTCTCTCTTTTGATCGATTTTTTTCCCGTTTGTGATGGATGCTTGGGTTGATGGGAGGACGTTTTTTGGGGGTTTCTCCAGTTTGGTTTTGAGGAAAACGAAGAGTCGATCCTTAGTGAAGTAGTTTGTGTACTATATTCTGGTTTGGGAATCGAGAAGTTGCTTAGGGTTCGGCTTTCTTGATGAAAGTGGAGGACTTGAAGGGGTTTATTTTGTTTTGGTATATTTGACTGTGGAAATTTGCCATTCGGTGTTTGAAATTTGAGGGCTTTTTGCGGTCTCCGCGTGTTTGTTGTGGCATTTTGTTGCATGATTGAGGCATCTTTCTGTCTTATTGTCTGGATGAGTGTTTGATTTCAGATTTGCCTTTCTCTTCTTATTGTTCTTATTCTTCACCTATTTGGTCTAGCGATTCTATGAATTAGAAGAATTATGTTTTTAGAGGCACTGTCTTTTATATATAAAGATTTATTGGAGGTTTTGAGTATGGTTGTTTTGATCATACTGTTTGCTTAATGCTAGGTTCATTTAGCTCTTTGCTCTTCATGATGGTGAAACTATCAAATTCTGATAGTTTATAAATTACTGTTGCAAAATTGTTCTGGAATCTGTAGGAAATTTTTTTCCTTTTGATATGCACCCCAACACCCCCCCCCCCCCCCCACCACCAAAAAAAGAAAAGAAAAGAAAAGAAAATTCAAACATAACAAGCCCTCTCAAATTTTTGACTTATTGTTGTAATGGAAATTTCTAAATGATTTCTGCTCCTGTTGCGCATGTCGTAAGAGGCTTTTTTTGCTTTGACATGTGCTCGTTGTAATGTGGTCAACTCCATGAGTTTGATTTATGGGTGTTGTATCAACTGTTGACATTCACAGGAGAAGTCAGTTGATCTGAAGGATGATATAACTTTTCCCTCTTTTTTATTTGTATTGTAAGTTGATATCACAAAGAATAAGTTATTTAGATGCATTGCCCAGCTTCTTTTGTTATTTGAATGCTGAAGCTCATGTTCTTCATGATTCTTTGTAATGTTCAAGGAGTATAGCATAAGTTGACCATTTGTTGAACCAAAGATGTGAATATTTGTCATGCTAATGTGTTTCAAATTCATGATTGATTGGCATACCTTAATGCAGCATCATTAATTTCGTTTCACATTTATAATGCTCAACCCTTGATGTTGAATGATCCTCAACTCTGCATAATTTTTTCAAAGTTTCTTTTCAAACTCCACTTTTGTGTGATTATATATATTTTTTTAAATCTTACTTGACTACAACTTCGTAGGTTCCAGATTGACTTCCACTAGTATAATATTTTACATAAACATACTTTGAGGGCCTCTGCTTTGAAATGAGCAACTGAATGCATCAATAACAAGTATACCAAGGTAAGGGCTTATAGTTATTGACAGTATAATTGCCATTGAGAACTCCTTGATGTTTTGTTTATATTATTATTAGAATAAAATGTAAAAATAACCAAGATGGGAACGAATAAATAGGAAGTTACTAGTTTCAACCAAACCACTTAACTGGTGATAAGCGGGGAAAGAAGAAAGTACCTGAAAAAAGGGGCTCCTGACAACTTTTCTTTATTAAAATAATGCATCCCGTTGCCTTTCCTAACCATGAGCATGCTTTGTCCTTGGTGTCACTTGTCATTGTGTTGGAATATATCTTTGCGGAAGCTCTTCTCTTCCTTTCCTTTCATATCTCCCACCAAAAGGTATGCAATAAGATATTTCAAGCTTTCCTTCATAAGCCCTTCAATTATTGGATGTTACTAAGCTATCCTCTGGCTCCAACCAATCATGTTTCTTTTAATGGGAGAGAATAGCCAATGTTGCAAAAAGCAGCTACCTTGGCCATCTTGATGGTCTGCTAGGTGCAGCTGTCTCAATGCCTTATCATGTTCTGTTGTGTTCAAGTGAGAGGATGATTGATTTATAAATTACTATTAGATATCGCCAAGTTGATCATTGCCATAGCTTACAACTTCTTGTTTAATAAGTTTTATTTCATTTATAAGATATAACTTGCTTTTGGAACTCTCTTTATGTTATTTTTATATAACTTATATTTTGGAATTCCTTTTCCACAAGATGTCCACCTAGGCATCCATCAAGCACCTAGGGCTCTGGGTGGCCCGCTAAAGGCCCATCTACCACCTAGAATCTTTTAAAATATTGAGAATAGCTAAATTTTTGAGAGCATTTAAACTAAAGATTCCAATGAAAATTTGTGGTGTTAAAAGAAATGAGAAAGTTCTTTCTTTCACCTCAAACAATTCATTCTTTGCACTTGGATATGTAACAAGTGTATGTGCAATATGCAATTTGATGATATGATTTGCCCCCATTACATCTAAGACCCATACAGAATGTCACAAGTTAAATGGGCCATAATGCAATAGGCAAGTGCTGGCTGGCCGTCATTTTAACAATGATGTGAGGATGGAAGAGGTTTGTGTGATTTTGGTGGAATAGTGATGATAAGGAAGTTTATAATGATTGTTATCAAGGTATGCCATGCTGTACTGAAATAGGTCGTATGGGGTGTACATTACCATACCAATTCAGTACTGGTATTGTGGTACTGTGGTATTGGGGGCGTATCATTACGCAGTACGCTGAACTGTCTCCCACATCGGGTGTATTGACATAGTGATAGGGTGGCACCAGTACGGGCCTGGTACCGAGACAGCATATCTTGATTGTTATTGAGTAAGGACTTTCAAAAAAATGCTTTCAATGAGTTTACTTACATACCACATGCAATTTGGATAGATGGAAATATGTTGCAAAGAATCAATATGGATGGTAACATTTGAGATGTGATAAAATTATGTTGGAAACTTGATTATCTCAGTTAGCTTATTCTATGAGATCCTAAAAACAAGTATGCAATGGATGGAGAAGTCTTAAGCGTTTGCAATTTGCACCAATAATTGTGCAATTAAATTTAAAGTGCAATTGTTCATAGTATGAATTCATGGGAGACAATGTTAAAAAAAAAAATGATGATAATCTTTCAAACCCAATTTAAGAAATATGCCTGACCTTGAAAATTATCTACCTTAGGTGATTGATGGTATAATTGATGCAGTTAAGAAAGGCAAAACTTTCAGAAATAAATCCTGAGGTGTTAAGCAAGTTTCAATATGCTAGATTTATTAGGTTTGTATTCTAGCTTGCATTTTTTTCCATTAAAATCTAGAATTTTAATTTGGTCATGGTTTGAAGACTTGGTTTCAGCTGAACCAAATGAGTTTAGTTTTGGCATTGCAATCAATAATTTCACTCGTCCATGGTAAATAACTATACACGCTTCGCCTTGTTTTCTACACAATTGTGCCTATTTTATACAAACTTGTGCCTGCTTTCTATACACTTACACCTTATTTTCTGCATTGGCCAGGGAATAAAAGATGAATGGCCTTCAGAACAAGGGATCTGAAAGTAAATGATGGCCAATAGGTTTTGATTGTTAAATTGCAGTCAAAATAGGGGCTGAAAATTAGTTCCCTTAGCATAAATCAGGAATAATGAATGAGACATTATTCCAAACTATCATATATCATTATATCTTTTTAGGACCTTTAGTTGTATTGTTTTTTGGGTTTTGCATCTAGACAATTCAAAAAGTCATGTTTAGAAGATACTATGTTATTGGCAATAAAACATATGTTACCAAAACTTTCTAGGAAGTTAGAGATTTAAGATAGAGAAAACTTTGTCAAATAAATTACATTTTTTATAATGGAATCTTATGTTACAATGTTTCCAATTCTTCTCGAAAATTGCAATTTGCAAACTTCAACTAAAGTCCATAGAAAATGCTTCCTAAAATCTGGTGGAATGACTAAAGGCAAATAACTAGAATAAAGAACCTACATAGCGTATATATGTTACGTTTGGCATCATATCTCTATGCTGGCTGACGCTTTGTAACTGGTTACACTTTCATATGAATTTAGGATGAAATTGGAACATCTGGTTCAGAGCTTCAGGCAGAACTTCAGCTGATGGTTTATGCCCATTTTATTGATTGGGTTCAGAGGTCTTGGATAGCGTATTGGATAAAATCCAGCTATGCACATGTGGCAAATTTAAGGGAGGAGTTGAGCAAATGAACTAAGAGAGCATCCAATGTCAAGATAAAGAGTGGAGGATTGTTGGCATTGATCCTACCTATATAAGCAAAATCAACTATACATGTCAGACCTTTTTCATCTACCATGTGGATTTATCTGGAATGCCGCTACACAAATTGATAAATGTTTTTTTTTTTTTTTTTTCACTCAAGTTTTATATGGGAACTCTTAGTAGTGACAGAAAATGTTTATTAAGGATGAATTTCTGGATACAGAATCCTCTTTTATGCCCAATAAACGTCGTTATTTTCCCTCTATCTATAACATATTTTCGATGGATATGTCAATTAATGTTAATACAGCTGTATTGTTAACAATAGATTCCTAATTCAACTTGTCTTTACCACCTATTAGCAGTCCATAATATTTAACCTTTGATGTTTCAAAAAGAAAAGAGGATGATAGCAGCTAAAAGGCAATACATTTAGTGAAGTGGATATGAAAAAAATAGGGGTGTGCTTATCAAGAATGAAGGGTCCTTGATGGAATTCTTAATCCCATCAACAAGGAGTCCTTTAACAATCAATGCATTCCCTTCAATTGGAGTGTCACATATTCGCTGCAGGTTATGGTACCACAAAAATGCTTTAGATCCATGCTAGAATTTCCTTGGAAAAATTTTAAATTTCATGGCATTGTGATTTGTAGGACTGGAAGAGGGTCGGGTTGGAGCTGGATGACCACAAACCCAAGAATTCAATCCAAATCTGAGTCATTCACTTTTAGTTTAGATCATTATCTATAATAGATCAATTTCTAAAACTAGTTTCTGTTGGGTCCAAATGGAACTACTTGGTTTAGGTTTGATTATGTGCACTCCACGCCTAACTGGACTCATATTCTATTTTATCTGGATTGGATCAAGTCAGGTCCCCTTTTAGGTCCTTTCCATACTGTAGAAGCTAGACCTGGACTTTTGGTGTAAGAATTTTACCCCGTCTCTGACCCATTAACTGCTTGGATTGGATTAAGTCAGGTCTCCTGGAATTTTAATCTATTTTTTATTGGGTGCAATTTGGTCCATTCGAACCTAGTGGTGGAGGCTCCAATTCAACAAGTTAGAATGCCCAACCTGATCAGATTTTGGGTTTTTATTTGAAATCTGTACTCAACCACTATGAACATAGCTGAGAATTCTGTATTAATTATAATGCAATGCATCACCATAATATCATGTAGAATTATGATAAGGCGCAACCATTTTTTTAGAATAGCTCCAAAATAGATTAAAACACATCAAGTGCATGTTTTTGAATTTTTTCCAACTATCATTTTGGTAGTTAGTGTGACGACTTTTTTTTCATAGTTTGCCTCTACTTATTTAAAGTTGTATTTATCTTCTAAATGCATGTGCAGATGGGATTTTACTAATGTAATAATTACAATTTCATTTCTTGTTCTAATGAGCAAATGGTCATCAAGTCGTCCTCTTTCAGGACAGCATATACAAAGAAACCTGTCAATGGTCAAATTTTTAGTGAACCTTTGAATGATAGATGTTTTATTTTTGTTAGTCACTTTTTTCCAATCCCCCATATATCTATTTTATTAGTTAGTCACCTGAGTAATATGATATTGAAGTTGTTCTGAGGCAGTTTTTGGATCTATTATGATGGAACAATTAGGTACCCCAAAAGCCCTTCTTTTATTTTGGAAAACTCTTTGCTAGTGTGACCAAAACCTTTTTTTTTTTGTGCAAATCATAAGATAATTCATTAGGTTGCGTTTGGTGCATCGTCAGGCAATCTTGGAAGGTAATGTGGATTGCCTTTAAGATAAATTGTCACCAATTAAATTGCCAGTAATGTTGATTACTGTGTTTGGTACATGTAGGTAATGTTGCAGTAAAATTACTGAGAATATTGATTGGCATATTTGGTATGACAATCAGATTATCAGTGATATGAAATCAAAATTTTCAAAATCCATTTTTGCCTTGGTGCTCTTCTTTTTCCTTGGTGGTGTGGTTGTGGTGGTGGCGCGGACGCGGTGGGCCGAAGCGTGTGGGGAACCGGGGGCGGGGGTGGGGGGCATAGAGGAGCCAAGGGGTGGTGGGGATGAGCATGGAGAAGCCGCAGGGGGGTGGTGGGGGACAAAGGAGGAGGAGCCGCGGGCAGGCTGGTGGGAGACAAGGGCGGAGGAGCCACAGGCAGGTGGGGGGGTGCAGAGGAGCCACGGGTCAAGGGGGGAGGGGGTGGGTGCGTGTAGAGGAGCCATGGGGGTGGTGGGGATGAGTGCGGAGGAGCTGCGGGAGGGGTGGGGGACGAGGGTGGAGCCGTGGGCAGGGGACAGAGGAGCCATGGGTTCGGGGGGGCAGGCGCGTGCAGAGGAGCCGTCGGGGGTGGTGGGGGACGAGAGCAGAAGAGCCGTGGGCAGGCGAGGGGGGTGGAGCCGTAGGGTGGGGGGAGGGGGCAGGTGCGCGCGGAGCTATGGGTGGCGCCGGGGGAGGGGGTGGTGGGTGATGGGGGAGGGTTGGGCATGGAGAAGCCAAGGGCAGAGGGAGAGAGAAGAGCACTAGCATTGGTGCTCTATGATTTTTTTTGTAGGGTAATTTTGTTCAAAATTTTTATTGCAATATTGCGAAAGAAGTGATAATCTGAATAGCCACCCCTTCCCAAAGCTATTTAGATTGCCTCATAGTAGGCAATGTAGATTGCCAAGGCAATTTAGATTGCCACTCAAAAGATATATCAAACGCAGCAATCTAGTGGGTCCACTTTAAATTGTTGGTAATCTGGATAGATTGCCAGCTACCAAACGCAACCTTAGAATTAATAAGATCGATTTTGATGTCTTATAGTCATTTGAAAGTGTCTTTTATTAGCTTTGCTTAGTTCTATTCAATACAGATAATATTGCCAAGGAAGGGACCCCAATGGATCTCTGTGATCCCATCAATCTTGACTTTTGGGAGCAGGTCTATTAAGTACTTTTTTCATTTACTTTTCTGATATGCATGTATGTAAGGACTGACGTATGCAACATCTGTATATCTACATCTGTCTATATTTATGTATGCAGGTATACCTATTTGTATTCATGGATCTAGATGTATGATTGGAGCTCCATCAAAAGTATTAGCATTATATGATGTAGTTCTTTTTAATGAGAGTTTAGGTTTAGGATGTAGGATTAGATATATCTATGTACATACAAAGGGTTGGAGCTCCACCATGAGTCTAATCATTACGGGATTAGGTTTTCACCTTTACAATGAGAATTTAGGTTTTGATGCAATGACATCACCAATTGATGGCTGTGGCATTTAGGATAGTTCATGTCTACAAATGTCTAGATCACGCTCTCTTGATTGTGTGGGGCCTGCATGGCTGCATCAAGTGCTTGTGGATTGAGACATTTTCTGCTTTGTGGATTGAGTACCTCTCTTTGATGTATTTACTAACCTTGGTACCAAAGACAAGGTGACTCTTACGTTGGTAGTGCATCGTTCGTAATTATATTTTTGGCTGCTGAGATCTATTATCATGCAGCTTACTGGCTTTGCATTTGTTTTACTATCTTACAGCATCTTCCTTGTTAGTTTCCCTTGTTTGTGGGAAGTTAGCATGATAGTTTTCTAGAACACTTGCTTGATGTTGTGCAGGTGTCACCATTGGAAGTTACAAGAATTTCATTGGTTGGATAATAATATTTCTAAGTTGTTATAATGGTTTTTTGACAAGAATTTGATTGGTTTGTGTTTTTTTGCAAACAATGCCTTTTATAGTGTTCTGCTTTCCAATTCTCAAGCGCCCTTATGTTTGTTATTTTTTTCTCTTTTACATTTCCTAGTTGCATAAATTGTTTACATCATTTAAGTAAAAAATATGCAGCTATTTTGTTGGTGCAGTGGCAAATGTTATTTTGTTGGCACAACTGAATATTGGGTTTGAGTCCTATCGAGCAAATAGGATCAAGGTTTTGATCTATTTGGTGACAGCTGACACACAACCTAATATGTTCTTTGGTGAAAAGTTAAAATGGGTAGCAATATCAACATTTTGGTAACCTTTGTTGTAGCCAGCTAGAAATTCAGAGATAAGTTGTTTTAAGTTGATTTGCAGAGAAGTTTAAGAACAATTTGCCCATGAAATTTTTGCTCATACATTTTGATATTAAACAAAAATAAATGGAATTTGGCCAAAATGCATATAATTTGTGAAGTAAATACTTCAGCTTAGTGGCTATTTGATAGAAAACTAAATAATTAATCATTGAAGTTAATTCTAGATGTGGAATTACTGTACAATGAATGTCTGTGTTTTTTTACCGTGGACTGTCACATAATTTCTAAGATTAAAAAGAATCCTAGTCTTTAAAGTCTAGGCAGCAGTGCTGGCACTTGTTAATGACCAAGGCTTTGAGATCTGTATGTCTTATCTACTATAGGATTAGTACAAAAACTCATGTAATGATTTATGAATGTGGGTCAAATGAGATGCTATGACACAACATTTGCAATAAATAATAATCTCTGCCAATCTCTTAATTCTACTGTTTTCATCAGCCTCTCAAGTAATATCCTTTCTGATGCCTATTGTTGTCCAAGGCTTAAAGACGTATGGCTCTTCTGCTGAAACCTTCAGAAGTTTAATACTTGTTCTCCCATTACTTTTGCAGTTTCAGTCCATCATTTTGTGTGTTTCACCACCTGTAGACATGTCAAGTCTATTGTAGCATGTACTTAACCTATTTTGGATGGTATGGAAAGTCTGATTAATGTTTATGTTTTCTGACCCATACCTTCCAAGCAATGATACACAAGTAACCAAGGATTTCATATTACACAGATTGATAGAGCTAAGGATTCTGGAATTATGGATTATTTATTTTGATTTAGAGTTTGTTTTATGAGGCTGGTAATGCAGGCCAAAGTTAAGAAGTCTGCCTTCTCTACCTTGAGCTTATCTTATATTGAAACTTGAAAGATAAGATCAGAGGTTAATTATTCTATAAAAAATTGATATTATAATTATGTCTTTTTGGGAAGCTCATCAGAAGCTATTTTTGTTGATTTCATTCAGATCTTCATTAAAATTGTCACCATACTAATTGTCACTGTTGTTGTTGTTGTTGTTTTCATTGTTGTTATTTTTGCTCTTATTGTGATAGTTTTCTTGTTGATTTGGTTTACATTATCCTTTGGTGCAACTATTTTCACCATTTAAAGGCATGAAGGCATCGTGCATCTGTATTGGCTAATGTCTTAATTCACAAACTTGCCTTTATATGTGCTTTTTTTATTTTTCATTATCATCTTGAATAAGTTATAGATATTACGGATTCCTGAGATTGTTTATGGTATATGCATGTTTTTTTGCTTTCTTGCCAGAATGTAATTACTTTATACATATTGCAGCAATTTACTTCATCAACTGAGCATAGTTACTATATATTAATTTTGTCTTTTTTCCTTCTTGTTTTGGTTTAATATAATGATTATCCTGTATTTCACTAATCTAGGAGTCTCCATGTATTGTTTCTTTTTTCCCCATGGAGTTGAAATATTTGCCATGAGCACAGCTTGGTTTTGGCCTGGAGTCATGAGAAACAGTCTAAAGCTATATTAGGTGCACTTGTGCTTTTTCATATGTTTTATCAGTTTTTAACCTTTGTAACAGTTTGCTGGATGGGTATTCAATCATTGGTTAATATACTGTTACAATATGAAGAAACGAAATAACTGATCTGAGTTTGTGTTAACCACTGATTTTGAACAGATGGTATATACTTGATCTTGATAACAACTCAGTGGAGGATGATTTTTGTGGTCTTATAATGGGAGAGAAGTCCGAGTACCTAAACATGGTGCAAGCTAACAAATCTCCACCTTGCAAGAGATCTCGAAGAGAAAAAAATCGTGAAAGGTCACTTGTTTCAAGTTCAACTCAGATGGAACAACAAATATGGAAAGAATTTCCTGAAGATCTTTTTGAAGCTGTTATTGCAAGACTTCCGATAGCCACATTTTTCCGATTTCGCTCTGTTTGCCGAAAATGGAACTATCTATTGACCTCAAATAGCTTCTCCCAGCACTTTGCTGAAGTACCTCGTGTGCATCCTTGGTTCTATACAATAACTCATGAAGATGTGAACAGTGGAGCCATGTATGATCCTTCTATGGGAAAATGGCACCACCCTTCCATCCCATTTCTGCCTGCAAAGATGATTATTCTTCCTGTGGCATCAGCTGGTGGTCTTGTCTGTTTCTTGGATATAGGCCACAGGAACTTTTATATTTGCAACCCACTAACTGACTCTTTCAAAGAACTTCCACCAAGGTCGGTCCGGGTTTGGTCACGAGTGGCAGTTGGGATGATACTAAATGGGAATACAGCCAGCAGTGGCTACAAAATTGTATGGTTGGGATGTAATGGTGATCATGAGATCTATGATTCAGTACAGAACAGCTGGACACGTCCTGGAATTGTTCCACCAAGCATCAAGCTCCCACTTTCATTAAATTTTAGGTCACAAACAGTATCAATTGGTACCACACTCTACTTTATGCGTGCTGAACCAGATGGCATTTTGTCATATGATGTGGCCACTGGTGTTTGGAAGCAGTTTATCATCCCATCACCGCTGCACCTGACTGACCACACACTTGCAGAGCATAAGGGGCAGGTTATGCTTGTGGGTTTGCTGTCTAAGAATGCTGCCACATGTGTCTGCGTATGGGAGTTACAGAAAATGACTCTCTTGTGGAAGGAGGTGGACAGAATGCCAAACATCTGGTGCTTAGAGTTTTATGGTAAGCACGTAAGGATGACATGCTTGGGCAATCGAGGGTTGCTCATGCTCTCACTGCGGTCAAAGCGGATGAACCGTCTAATTACGTATGACATGTCAAACAAGCAATGGGAGAAGGTGCCAGATTGCATGCTTCCTCGTGGCAGGAAAAGGCAGTGGATTGGATGTGGCACTGCATTTGATCCTTGTCCCACTGCTATGGCCTAACTGCTTCTCTGATTCTGGCGTTAGGTACGAATTATAGCCTTCTAGTGTGTGCATTGCTCCCGCTGATTGTTTTACTGGAAATTTTCTCTCTTTTTGCTGATGCTTTTGATATTGAGTGGTTACAATAACCTCTTCTTTGGTGGTTGCACAAACAAAAATCACATGTTAGCATATTCACATGCCTCATGAGGCATGATTAACTAGCTGTCTTGTCATTCCTCATATCCATGTCTCTGGTTCCTCCGAATTTTCATGTCTGAGAAAAGGTTGCTGCAGTTTCAGAAACAAAAGAGCACCAACCTTATCTGTCTGAAAATGCCATGCCATTTGATTTATATATTCCCAGCGAAGCTTAATATATTGATATATGTTGGTTAGATCTTTTACGATATGCGTGTATAGTAGAAATGTAGTATGTTGAACTATGCTAAGATGACTGCAGTTCAAATTATAGTGTTGTTGGTATGTGCAAATGTTGCCTTCAAAGAGACAAGAATTTGCTCGCTATAATTTACTATAATTTGCTATAATGTTCAATAATGGTAATAATAATATAAATAAAATTGCCTTGCATAATACATATTGTTGTTATCAACAGTAATATACATTATTAATTAATATTTCAATGATATCAAATTGGTACTATTATTCTTATCACATGACAATTAATATATCATATTATAATAATTTACTAACAGATTATATGATATTTTCATATTTCTATTAATATAATAAAATATGATCATCATTTTTATATATTATAACATGTTCATTTTATGATACGTAATATTATATTGTAAATGTTATTATGTTTCATATATACAATATAACATATTAAAATGGGTTTTTGAGCACATTTGCCTCCATAAATTTTGTAATTGAAGATTAATCCCTGCAAACTTTATATTTGCGTATTAATCCCTGCAATTTATTTTGTTGTGCATATTAGTTCTTCTGCTAGAGATCATGAACCAACTTGTGCTTAAGGGTTACCAGAGTTTGGAAATGATGAAGAAAACCTTCCAAGGGGGTTGAAGTGAAAAGGGTAGGAGTTAGGTTATTTTCCTAATGTTTTGATCTCCTATCATCTCCTGCACCTTTTATTTTCTGAAAGTGTTCTCCTTCACTAAGAGGTTATTTTACTGAGAAAAAATGGTTATTTTACTAAGAAAGAAAAGTTTATTTAACTCTCCTGTAAGGCAAAACAGTCATTAAATCAAACTTGTTAATAAAGTACACTGTTACCGAATGAATAAGGAATATTCAGTTCAGGTCTAATTTAGTTAATTTGAGGGACTTCCATGCAATGAGTTATAGTATTGCAGGGATTAATATGCAAGTATGAAGTTTGCAGCAATTAATTCACAAATATGAAATACTCTGGGAATATATGCAAAACACCCTAATATATAATCTAATGTATGTTATGATGGTATAATTATATAATGTACACTACAATAATGTAAAAATGTATCACATCAGTATAATATAATATTGTAGATATAATACATTCTATAATATCTACTATTTAAAGGCCAAAGCCTTCCATTGCTGGACTTGCTCTTTTCAAGCTCCTTTGCAAAGGGACTTGTTAGAATCTTCAATTAGAAGATAGATGTGGAAAGGTGAAGAAGAAAATTGCTCCACAACACGAGGGAGGCTTTGGCATTTGAATCCTCACTCTTCAGTGCACGGAGAAACCCTAATCGTTCATGCTTTCTTGCATATGCATCACACTAGCCAAATACTAGTTATAACAATTATATTATAATAATATACTACTATTTATTAGAATGATATATTGTTATGTAGTAATAAATTATGAAATTCAAAATTATATATTTCTGTCATGTCTAGTCAAACATGTTTTTACTTTTACTGCAAATGCATTCACAAACAGCTGTCAGGTAATTGAAAATGCAGTAATACTAAATACATGTAATGTTGGCATAGTATTCTCGACTAGGGACTAGAGAGGCCCTTAGCTCTATTGGTAGAATCATATAAGTCACGAGTCGACTCGTACGATTCGAAGCTTGATCGAGTCGAACCGAAACGAAAAATTGCAAAAGGGGAGGAATCGTACCTGAATCACGGACTCCTTGGCTGAATTGTGTGACTCGTGGGATTGTCTGATATCGTCGAGTCGGAAAAGGTAAGTCTTGTTCGTTGTTTTTGGAAACCGAAGAGTCAGATTTTGGCAAAAAAGGTAAATCCCGAACCTTTGAACTTCTATTCACGATTGTTTCTCTGTCTTCTCCGACTGCTTCAAGCCTTCAAAGACTAGGGCGAGAAGAGGAAGAGGAAGAGGGCGCGTGGGGAAGAGGAAGCCTCGAAGCCTTCGAAGCATCCCTACGAGTTCGTCGTTGGTCCAGTAGGTACTCGGAAGCTTTTTTTTTTTTTTTTGATTTCTCCGTTTCTCTTCTGATCTTCCTCGATCTCTCTGTTTCTCTTCCCCGCTCTGTTCTTTTCTCCAAAGCCGCCTATGAAGCCTTTTTTTTTTTCATTCGACTAAAGCTTCTCTGTTTCTGTTTCTCTTCCCCACTCTGTTTCTCTTGTCCGAAGTCACCTACCGTCCTACCCTATGAAGCCTTTTCCCCTTTTTTTTATCCGACGAAGCGTTTTCTCGAAGCTTCCCACGAAGCCACCTACGAAGGCTTCATTCGGCTGACCTGTGGTCCATTGTGGCCTGTGGCACCACCGCTTAACAAAAAAAAAAGAAAAATTATTGTTTCCGTGGCACAGCCACTTAACCCAAAAAAAAAAACACACACACGCACACAGTCAATAAAATTAAAATTTTTATTTTTTTAGTGAATAGTGATTTTTTAATAGTTCTTACTTTTTAACAAGGATTACATACTTTACAATGGAATTGTGTACCATTGTTTTATTGAATAATGGCACCTAGAAGAAAATTTAAAGTTGTGGATCCAACTTGGAATCATTGTAAAAAATTTGATGATGGTAAAGGAGGCAATGGAAATCGATTATATTTTTTATCATTTTTATAATGTTAATTTTGTTTTTATGCTAATATTTATTATTTTATAAAAAATTGAATTTGTTACTGAATCTTACGATTCGAGTCACAATTCGAGTCGCGATTCGAGTTAAGGCATGAGTGATTCACGAGTCGAATCCTGATTTGACAACTTCGGCACTTAGTCTCTCTATTTCACGGAATCACAGAAGATGTTGGAGTACGCTAACATAAAATGCTTCAGAATATGGCTTCTGTTTTTATTGTTTTTATTTGCTAGTATTCATAATTGGCATCTAGAGTTTGTTATATCAATGTCTTGTTTATTTTCAACTTGTGCCTTAGAAAAATGGGTGATTCCTCCCAAGGACAAATATCGCCTTGTGTGTTCATTATATACACTTTTTGTAGATCTCTCGCATCAGTTCAAATTGCATAATCAATAAATTGTTCATCCTATTCCAATCTTCAAGTTACATGGGAAGCATCGCCACAAAGAATTGTAGGCTGACAACTGGCTGTATGATTATATCAAACTTTAATGAATTTATTTGATTCATACAGTGATCCCATAGACATTGGATGCAACTTGCAGGTTTTGACAATATTTAGTACATTTGTTGCATGGCGCATTTCCACAACGGACATTTCATTCTTCAAGTTTTGGATCATATTCTCTATGCTTATTTTCTGGTTGAAGTGGCAAGTGCTTTTTAAAATCTCCAATATGTTAGATGCCGCTGGTGGTTCGTTGATTGATTTTTTTCACCCTAACATCTATCATGAAGTGTCTTTGTTGACATCCGACGTCTCTAAGAGTTTACTCAGAAAGAATATGTGGCCTATTTCAAGTGTTCTGAGTACATTGCTTAATTTGCAAGTCTTGTTTGGCTTTGATAACGGTCATGTTGGATACAAGCTAGTTCCATTGTCATTAAGAAATGGCTGGTTTAGGGAAGATGGAAAACACCGTTGCCATGTGTTGAAGGTCAGGATCCCCTCTAGCATGCCTATGCATAATGTTTTCATCCTGCATCTTGGCCTCTCAACATATAGTCACTTCCTCTTTTGCTTCCTTTTCTATATAACGTTTGTAAATTCATGTCTATTTTTTCCAAGGCAAGCGACTAGATCTGTAGAGAAACTAGAATTGTTTGTGATCGTTGGGAATGATTTTTTTGATTTCATCAGTTTTATTCTTATTATAACTTGTTCTAAGTGCAAGTGCAGTAGAGGCTTCTTTCCTTCTATAAAATCAATCTTACACCAAACTAATGCGATCGTTGGTTATGCAGATTTTATGATTCCAAGACTGCAAACACAAGCAATTCGTCTTTTGTGGAAGGATTTAATCTTGCCAGCTTATTATCAAATTTAATACATTCTTACTCAAAACTGTGGTTAAACTCTGAGGTATACTGACTGCAGTGCTCTTGAGCTCATGCCTGGATTTACTTACTGTCCTAAGCGGAATAAATGGGTTAAATGAAGCTTACATGTGAAATGCTTCCAAGGACGGTCTTTTTTTTAGTTGTAAATGTTGCTTTAAGACATTCAACTTTGTTTCCTAATAATCTCTTTGGTATTTTCCTTGAGTTTGGAACCATGATGGTCGAGCTTGCTTTATCTGCGGTTTGGCTTGTGCTCTTCCCAATTTCCTGTTGCAGTAGATGTTCTTGCTTCATGGATCACTTTTTGATTAATTTTACTCTCTAAGTCATGATGGTTGCATTTACAATTTGCCTTTTGAATTATATGTATGTGGTTTTGACAAGGATCTATTCTTGGCCAAGGTTGTAAGCACCTTCCGCCTTGAGCTGATGACTTGTGGTTGGATAATCCGGCAGAATTTTAGACGGAATTTTTCGCTAGATCCTTAGTATATCAACCCAACACCCTACCTCTCTCGGCGTGAATTTTGTGAATAGGCAAAATAGGATCTCCATGTTTTTTTTTTTTTTTTTCCTTTATTCTTTTTTTTTTTACAAACTAATAATTTAGGCAGGTGTTCAGATGATGCAGGCTGGGCCGGCTAACAGGTGGAATATTCAAACTTGCTCTCAATATTATTATTATTAGATCTTCTCTAGGTTCATTTTGATCCGTCATTAGGTCATCATGAATCTTAAGAATTTTTTCGAGATTACATTGAAAGTGGGGTTGAGCTTTATTTGGTTTCAGCTCAACTCGTCAAATAGCTGTTCTAGGCTGCCAACATGTTGGTTGACTTTGATACTTTTGATCAATATGTCATCGATATAAATTTTCATATTGCATTCGGTCTGATGTTTGATATGTAACTCTTGTATTTTTTAATTTAAAAAATATTATTTTATAACAATATAGACTTTTGTCGATTATAAATATTGTCTTCTCATCTTCGAGGACCATCCAAATCTAATTTTAGCTAGAGAAGGCACCTATGAAGCTTAGGAGTTGGTGTTCCGAGGTAGCATTTATAAGCTTATCGATCCTCGGAGAGGGGAAGTCATCTTTCGGACAGATTTTATTAAGGTCGGTGTAGTCGATTCAAATTCATCATTTGTCATTCGTCTTTTTTATCATGATGACGTTGGCGATTCACTCTGGATAATGGGCTTCTCAAATGAATCTTATCATTAGAACTTATCAATTTTTTTCTTAATCGCCGATCATCGGTCGGAGGTGAAACTTCTTTTCTTTTATTGGATAGGGCGACAGCTTGGATCCACGTTTAACCTATGGACAAAAACATTAGAAGGTATATCTGGCATGTCTAACACTAATCAGACGAAGATATCCTTATGGGCATGTAGTAATGATATTAGTCGATCTTTGAGGTTCGGTGCTAATTTTGCTCTGGGTTGGATGGTCCTGCTCGGATCATCACTAAGTGGAACAACTACAAGCTACTTGGTCGGCCACCTTGGGCCTCCCTTGCTTATGGTCTTCAATCAACAGAGCTTCTACTAGACACTTTCCTTTTATTGTCTCCAAGAAGCACTAACAAGCCAATACTTGGTCTCCTTGTATTTCACTGACTCCATTCCGATGTTGCTTTAGTTGTGGTGGATAGATTATCAGTGAGAAGCAGTGGAGTTGTGAGCTTTCGTTTGCACCATACTCTTCTTTCTGTTAAAACAGGCTTAGGTCCTTCCTCTAGCATCAATCTTATTGTTGCAAGTCTCTAATGTAATGCTGGAGTCGGACGCCATCCGAAAAGCGAGATTATCGGAGGGAACTTGCAAAGAAAGTGCATACTCACTAGGGGTTTTTCATTGGGGGATCTTTTGATGTTTAAGTTAGTCAGAGCTTGAGATCAATAGAGAAAAGAGAAGAGTGGAAGAGAGAGTAAGGATGTGCTATTCTCTTTTTCGATTGAGCTTATCTGAGAGTCTCCTTGATACCTTTTTATATAAAGATAGAGCCATAGATAGTTTAGTCGGAATCTCGAGGCCATTATGCTTGATCCCTTAGGCCACTAAGCAATGCACACTCTGACAGGTCGTTAAGATAGGGGATCTCCCCACCATCGTGCACATCAAAGTTGTTAGGTGGTTGCAGATTACCTCCACAATAAGTAAACACAGGATCGAGGTCTCGGGGGCTTGTGCCTATGTTCGAGGTGGTTCCATTGAATTGGCTTGGATGTGTTTCAAGGAGGAGGGTTCCGATCAGCAGATTACCTCCACAACAATCACCAAATGAAAGCTAGTTCATTCTGAAAGATGTTCGAGCCGGATCAAATTAGCTTTTGTTTTGTCTTATAGATGTTCAAGTCTCTTAAGATTTGAGTCAATAACTTATCTCTTCATCTCGTCACCCTGATTATTTGACAAATAATCAGTTCTTATGCATCAATCGCATGATAATTGTACAATGAAAATGGCCCTTCAATATGGTAGCCATGACTTAAATAATCAAACCCCAAAGAAATATAATGAAGAGAATAACCAGAATTGAAAACTTCATTATTATCATTGAAGAAAATAGCAATCGGCTTTACATTATCATTACAAAGTGGAGCCTTGATAGCATTTTTACAAATACACTAAAGGAGAGTCTAGTGCTCTCCCAATGCAACAAATGTTGCACATTGAAGATGCCAGATATCAAAAAAAAAAAAAGTATATTTCGTCGGTTGGCCCTCTTTATTCCCTCTTTTTGACAAGAAGAAAAAATTAATGCTGTTCATCTTGTCCTAAACTCAGTGAAGCTATGTTTTTCTTTACTATTCATTTTCTCTTATATGCAATGAAGCTCAATTTTTTCTGAAAGATAAAAGCCACGTGTCATTCATTTAGTAGTTGGTTTGTCTTTTTCTTTTTTTTGGACTGCTGGATAATGTGATACAGCAGATAGTGCCTTACATTTTAAAAGTATTGACTGCCATGTAAGAGGAGACGATAATAGTAGCCTTTGTGTCGAGCTTTGATGGCTTGAAGAGGAAAAAAAGAAAAAAAAATATGGAGTGGGGATCAGAATGGGAAGCCTCGCATGCTATGTCATCATACTAGTAGTAAGGGCATTTCCAATGATGGAAAGGAAAGATCATCTCAATATGCGAAAATATTCCTCAAGCTTTTGATAAATATTTTTTTATTGTATTTTATCCTTCCTTTTTTGAACTCATCAAGTTGTTTGGGGGTTGCTGTAGATATATTGGAGCCATCTGTTTCCCTTAGTGCATTGTTTGAGTAAGGGTGGATGATGTTGATCTTATGTTTGCTGTTCTTTCTCTTTCGAAAGTTTATTTCCATCAGGAGATTGCTACCGAAGAAACAACAGCCTTCCTCTTCTCTTGCTGCATCATGTGGAAGAGAAAGGACTGCTGTTGAGAGTGGAGAAAAGGGTAAGTTTAAGATGCTTGGGTTATTGTGAATGATTATAGGATAATCTGAGAAGGATGAAAAAAAGGATGTGTAGTGGCGGTGTTAACGGTCCAGAGATGGATTGTTATGCTGGATGGGTGTTGTTACAGTGGTTGAGATAGTCATCACTACAATCTTAGTCACTGTTATAGAGATTAACATGGTTATTGGGTCAGTGATCAGTGAGCAAATATGTGATGGACTTATGTTGACTCTATATATATACAAAAAAGCACATAATGTTCTATGTGAGGATGTGTGGGGGTGCTATGATTTTTGAAAAAAAAATGCATAATGGTATGTGTAGGGAAACAAGGATTGTTTCGATTTTTTTTTAAAAAAATCGGATAATATTTTATGTAGGGTTGCATGGATCCAAATTTTTTTCAGGTGATCGGTGGAGTGTACAACATTGGCTTGCTTCCACGATGGAGGTGGAGAAAATAGGTGGGATTAGGGTTTTGGTTGGAGGAGGAAGAAGGATTTTAGGAAATGGAGTGGGAGGAGGAATAGAGAACTTTTTTTCTTTGGAGGAGGTTGCTATCATAGCATGGAAGCCTTCCTCTTGCCGTTACGTAGGGTAGGGATGAATAGATGGAGAGAGTAGAACAAAGGTTGTAAGAGGATAGCCATGGAAGAAGAAAGAGGGGATCCAAGGTTTGGATATTAGAAGAGGAGTGGGAGATGAAAAAAAGATTTTTTTTATAGGAGACAAGAAGGAAACATACCGAATAATAAGCGATGATCTTTGTGCCACCGTTGCTCGCTCCATCTTATTGGTCGATGAGGAGGATGTTTGTGGGGTTGGTGTTTCAATGAAAGAAAGAGGAAAGAGAAATTTTATAGAGGATTGAAGAGCAAGATTTTGGATTTTTTATATATGGAATGGAGAGGTAGTTTGTGATCACCTTCCTCCACCATTATGGTGAATAGGGCTGGAACCAGGCTTGAGATGGCCTGAGGCCCATCAGGCCAGCCCGACTTTGGGCCAGGCTTCGGGCTAAGCCCGAAGCGATTCAGGTCGGGCTTGGGCTCAATTATAGAGCCCATTTATATTTCGGGCCGGATTCGAGTATATGTTTGGCCCGGCCCAGGTCCAGCTCAGGCCCGAAGTCCAGTCTGATTAGGCCTGGACTTGAAATCTTGTTCCTTCCACTCTGTCTGTACCTGTTTGCCTTCTCCAAGAACTCTCTGAACCTCCTCAACCTCCCCCACTCCATCCCCTCCCTTGACCCTACCTCCCCTCACCACCGCCTCGCCTTTGGCTCCGACGTCTGCTTTCTTTTCATTCCCTCCATCCTCCTTGACTATGCCACCTCTGTCCGTGAGATCACCCTCCTCAATCACCTGGGCCCGAAGTCCAGTTGCATCCACGGCTCCATTTGCTTGCCTTCTCCGAGAACGCCATCGACCTCCTCGACCTCTCCCACTCCGTCCCCTCTCTCGACCCTTCCTCCCCTCATCGCTGCCTCATCCTCGGTTCCGATGTCCGCTCCCTCTTCACCCACTCCTCCGCCTTCCTCCTCGATCGTGCTGCCTCCACCTATGATATCACCCTCCTCAACCCCCTCTCTATCTAGTCCCACCCCTTCGGCAAACCATTCTACACATCCTCCACAGGATCAATGTTGGAGTCGGCATCGACATCGAGCCCACACGCAATGAAGACCCTGCCCTCTTCATTGTCGGTGCCATCCAATCCCAGAAGCTCGCCGTACTGGCAATCTTGGGCCTTCAATTCCTTCCCGATGGTGATATCAAACTCCTCTGTGACGCCGTCGTCGACCTCATCTACGAGCTTATTGTCTATGACGACCTCATCCACGACCTCATCCGTGTCATGGTCTATAGGTTCCACGAGAATGAGCACGGTGAGGTCGTCACCAAGAACCGCTGTGATGACCTCGAGCCCTACTTAGGCCTCCACTATCCTTCCATCAACATCCCTCAGGCCTCCCGCATTTTTTTCAAATAGAGCCGCATCTGGATGATCGCCTACTACAATGCCGTCCCCATTTGGATGATCCAAGATGAGAGTGGAGAGCCTGACACAGCCGCTCCGCCTCTCAGGTTGGCCCAATCGAGCTCAGGCCAGCTTTTTCGTAAAATTATTGGGCCTAAGCCCGACCCGAAGCCCCAAAAATTTTTTTGGCCCGGGCTCGAGTAGGGATATGGCTTGGCCCAGTTCCACCCCTAATGGTGAAGGAAATGTAAGTGCCGTCAGTGGTCAGCCAAAAAAAATTCACCATTATTTTCGGTTGGAGGGAGGAGTCAAAGGAGTTAGGGTTAGTTTAGAGAGGAAAGGGTGCTATTCTCTGCCCATAAATGGGGCACATGGTGGTTAGCGCCTGGTACCCCTTTATATATATATATATAATTGTGATTAGATGCATAAAGATAAGTTACTTCATTTTATGTGGGTAGTTGCATAATTTTGTGCATAGATATATTAAAAAATATATTTTTTATTATATTTTTTCTTTATTATTTGGTGTGAATATTGTTTTATGCTGATGGTTGCATTTTTTTATGTGAAAATCAGAAAAACAAATTCAAAAGATTTTTATATTTTTTTAAAAAAATAACACATTTCTTTCTAGAAAAATAATTTTTTTATTTGCCTACGTTGCATGATTTGTCTTTGTTTTTGTGGATCCATGTAGATGCAAAACATAGGATTTAGGATAGACTTAAATGAATTTTTTTCTATATGCATGATTCTAAAGTTGATTTGTTAATCCAATAATTTTTTATTTTATTTGTTATTTTCATAAAGCATGAATTAAAAATATATATTTTTTTACTAGATGATTGTTGCAAATAGTTTGCTAGTTTATTTATTGAAACTTGGTTACAGCTATTAATTTTTCTTTTCATTGTCTTTATGGAATAAATGGTTCTTTATTCTCTTCAATTGCCATAAAATTCAATTTGAGAATGATGAATTCAATTTGTAGTCTATCTTCTTTGGATGATTTAATATATTTTTTTGCAAAAAAAGGATTAAACCGAAGTTAGTTATTTTTTGTAGATGGCTCTATAATATTAACTTAAACTATTTCATAGTCTTCTATGCAAAGTATTTGCAATGTTCTACTCTTTGTTTTTATACATGTAAATGTATAATCCATATAGAGGAGGTTATATGCTAGATTGATATATATATTTTGATACGATTTTCCAAGTTCTAATGTAGTTTTTGGTGGTTTATCATGAATTAATGTATAATTTGCTAAAACATGTATTAAAGTTTGTTTAGGAGATGAGTTTAACTAATAATTTGACCAAATATTATTAATAGAGCATGTGGAAAAATAAAAATGCCTTCTTGGATTATATCATTGGATTAAAAATATATTTTACTAATTTTATATCTTTTTGTCATTGAATAATTAATTTTTAATTAATTATCATGGCAAAAATAGAATTAGTCAAAATATTATCAAAAATTATGCTGCAAAAAATACCTGATAGATTAGAATTTCCTAAACCAATATATGAAATAGAGGTTTGAGATAATGGGTTGTAGAGATCATATATAGAAATTGTGCGGAGTAGAATAATAAGTCGTCTGAAGTTCTTAAAACTTGGAGATATTCGATGAATGATTAGAGCAAATCAAATGAAATTGCTGTAGAATTTGTGATAACCAGATTAAAGAAGAAACTTAAATTTAAAATCAAAGATTTCAACTTGAAACATAAAAATTATTATATATATAAGATTTTAAATGATGATGAAGATCTTGAGTATGAGTATAGATAATTACATTGAGAATATGACCAATTGGTTGATATATATAAAAAAGGTTGATTGATCGGTATACTAAACTAGAAAAGAAAGTTAAAAAATATAGAAAAATATGTCATCCATATGCAGAATCATCAATTGGCAAGAATATTATCTAGGACTATTTGATGCATTTTTTTGTGTATTACATTAGAACCTGCTCAAAAAAATTTCTCACGTCTAGTTTTGTATTTTGTATTTTATTCTTTGCTATAAGAAGTTCATCCTTTTTTTGGCGTGTGTCTAAAAATTAGTTGTAATATGTTTTGGTTTGCTTAGTGAATTTAGACATATTTTGGCAATCAATAAAGATTATATTAATTTTTTATGATTTTTTATTTTGAGTATTGTATCATTTTTTGATAGATCGTTCTATTGATGTTTTAGAAGATTGACTCATGATATAGTATTAAAATTATCTTAGATCTTACAAACTATTAACTAATTCATTGTAAAAATTTTTTAACTTAAAAGATAAATATCTTTATAAAGAAATTGTACTAAATTCAGTTTTATTGTTATTTGTAGGTGATTCTATGTTCAAGTTCAATTTGTTTGGTGTAGTTATTGTAAAAAGTATTTATCATATTATTCAAGTTCAATTTGTTTGGTGCAATTATTGTACAAGGTATTTATCATATTCTACTTCTTTTTTTCTACACTTTTAAATTAAAAAAATGAAATATTGATTATATTTTTTATTTTATTATATTATGTATTATTGGAGTAGAAAATTAAGTAGTATTTTCCTTTATAACTTCTATGCTATTTTTTCCATTTGTATTTGTTTATATTGTATTCATATCAATTAATCATTTTTAGCTCATAAAATAATTTATAATATAAAAAAGTTTTTCTCAAGAATTTAGCTTTGAATTATTTTATTTATGTTTATTTTATTTTTAATTTTATTAAATTTTTAGATATAATTATTTTTATTCAAAAAATAGAATAGATTCAGAAGAAATAGATAGGAAGAATAGAATATAAAAAAATGAATATCATAGCTCAACAAAAAACTCAAAGATTATTGAAAAAAAGAATTGTTCAGCCAATATTGCTAGAAAAAGCAAACTGTACACATACATTATCATTCTATAATGAATAATGAGAAAAATTTAGACATCATTGCATATAAAGTTTTTAAATTTTTAATTGGAATAGACTATTTGATGTTGATAGAAATGAGAGTATAGTAACAAATGAACATAATGTTTTTGAAGAAAATTCTGGATCAGTGATAAAAGAAGGTATGATTTATTGATTTTAAACCTAAATTATTTATATACTGATTTTATACTATTTATTGAGGTTTGGATTTGTTAGAATTTTGGTTAAGGAGCGGCTATCTAATTAGCAAAGTTCTAATACCACTTTCTTTAATAGTCGAAGTATGTCCTTTACTAATACTATATCTTTTTGCTTTTTATTTTTTTAATCTAGTAGGAAAGTAAAAGAATTTAAGGTATCAATTTTTCTCCTTTTTATGTTATAAGAAAATTTATCAAACCATTAAATATGGGGCTTCTTGAACATCAGTGTCAATTTTATAAAATTTATTTTGATATAAAGAATGTGTATGCAAGTCACGTAATAAATCTAAATCTATAGTTAGGTTATGTTGTCGTAAAGAAAGAGTAGATTTATCATTGTTGATAGAGACTCTAACTTTTTTAAATACTTTATTAGATTATGATGGAGGAAAAAGGAGCTTCAAAATTTTAAAAAAATATTAGAATATATAACTCAATGTTTGCGTGTACATCAATTGGATGCAGGATCGATAATAAAATTTATAATAAATTAAGATCATATATATTTTGAATCAATGATTAGAATCATTATAGAATAAGTTCTTTTCTTCCAATTGATGAAGAGAAATCTAAATTTATATAATTATGTATATATAATATTGAAAATAAAGTAAGTAATAGAATGAAAGTATTAAATTTGGATGATGGATTTCTAGATTTAGATCAAAAAATGATAGAAAGATTTATAAAGATATTTGATGATAAAAACTAAATTATTAGAGCTTTTAGAATAGTCAGAGATCATTTTAAATAATCAAAATTTTTGCCAATGCGGTTAGCATTATTGGAAAGACGACAAAGAGACAGCTTATAATATAATGTACCTTTGGCTTCTAAAATAGTGGGATTAATAATTGGTGATCTAGATCAAGTAGATTGTCAATGTGATATTATTGTTGAATATAAAATAGACGGATTAATACATATATATAATCTACATCTTAGCTTTATGGTCATGCAGTATCTGATTTTATTTCTATTTGGTAAAGATAGTTTTAGAATCGACATCAAATATAAAGACTCTCTGCATAAATAGTCAAACATCAGGCACTACATTACTATGAGAGAATTCTATGCTTAGAGAAAACAGTGAAGAATTGATAAAGGAAAGACATTAATAAAAGAAGGAAGATTATTCCAGCAATATATGGTTGATATTTTTTTATGCATTGAAGAAAAAAAGTTGGATTATATTAAAAGGAATTAAAAAGATCATTAATCCAAAATTTATCAATATATCAAATATGCAGTAATTTATGGTAATGTTGATGGATAATATAATTAGAAAAAAAATTATTTTACCATCACATTTCATTGACAGCCCAAGATATATGATTCAGAATTATCAAAATGATATCACTATTTATAAATGGCTAAGGCATCTTGATTTATTTATTATATTTATCTATAATGCACAATGGTCTGAAATTTTGATTATTTTGAATTTAATTTTTAATCAAAGAACTGAAGATAGGTCGAATATTGTTAGTAAAATTTTTAAAATAAAAACTAAAATATTGATATCAGATATTGTCAAAAGATAATATTTTGGAAGGATAGTTGGAGATAAGATACTATTTTTTTAACTTGAAATTATGAAAGAATAGTTGTAAGTAATTTTTTGATATAGTTATTTTTTTGTATTATTTATTGTTTTATATGTACTAAAGTTTTAAAGGCATGGCTTACTGCATGTTTATATCTTGCTTTAGCTGGGTTCGTAATATAAATATTTAATGCAGTGCATATAAATTCTATAATTTATGTCGAATTATCTGATCAATTTGATAATCTAATTGGATGTAAAATATTTTAAAATTTATGATGTATTATCCATATGGATTGGATTATCTCAAATCATCATCCATGATAAAAAGGCATCATTCAAAATATTTTTTGAAAATTATGTTTTATTTGAATTAAAAAAATTATTCAATAAAGATTATCATTTTTTAAATCATAATCTGCATATGCTTAACAAAATTATAGCAGAAGAATTAAACAATAGATTATTGAGGGAAGAGCTTGATTATAAGTACATGAACTATAAGAAGAATATTTAATATTACTTAAAAGATTGATCGAAGAACAAAATGATATTTGTGATACAATATTGAATGCTGTGGATGAACATAAGAGTGGATTATTTTTTTGTGTATGATCATAGAAGAATAGGTAAAACTTATCTTTGAAAGGCTATAGTATCAAAAATTAGAACAAAAATTAGATCAAAGATCAAAAATTATTTTTACTGTTGCTTCTTTGAAAATATCATTGTTGTTATTATCTAGTGGATGAATAGCTTATTTGAGATTTAAAATACCAATTCAAGTTGATGAGTGCTCCACGTATGAAATTAAAAAAGATACTTAACTTATAAAATTAATCG
The DNA here is from genome assembly GCF_000442705.2 of Elaeis guineensis. Lineage (NCBI taxonomy): Eukaryota > Viridiplantae > Streptophyta > Magnoliopsida > Arecales > Arecaceae > Elaeis > Elaeis guineensis. The sequence continues at coordinate 72,129,681 of NC_025999.2, forward strand.
AATCTACAAGTTTAATAGCTTGGGATGAAACTCCTATAAATTATAGAGATTATTTTGAAGTACTCGATAAATCTTCAAAAGATATTTTATAAATAAGAGATTCAAATGTTGCAGAAAAATTATTTGGAGGAAAAACTATGCTTCTTGAAGGAGATTTCAAATAAATTCTTTCAGTTATTGTTGGAGAAAGTAGGATGAAATAGTTCATGCATCAATAAGCCGAACAAGTTTATGAAATTATCATAAAATTTTTATTTTTAAAAAATATGGGATTATTGAATAATGACATGGATAAAGAATTCAGAATATCATTGATAAATTTCAGTAAATAAATTTTGAATATTGGTGATGGAAAAGTACCTGCTATTTTAAATGGAAAGATGATGAGGAAGAAGCAACTTAGATAAAAATTCTAAATAACTTATAAAAACAAATAAAGACCATCCTCAATATATTGCTTCTACAATTTATCTAAATTTTGAAGAAAACTTTGCTGTTGCTATATATTTAAAGGAAAGAGCTATCATTATATTTATAAATAAAATAGTTGATGAAATAAATATATATTTATTTTCTCTACTTTTTAGTAAGGAAAAGATGTATTTAGGATCTGATACAATATATAGAACAATAATAGATACTATCATGTTGAAGTTCTAAATTTTTTAAAATTCGATGATGTTCTACATCACCAGTTAAGATTGAAAAAAAATGCTCCAATAATATTATTATTGAAATATCTATCAAAGTGTAGGTTTTTATAAAAGTACCAGGTTAATCATGACTAACTTGACTACAAAAGTTATCGAAGCATATGTTATCATAGGTGGTGATATTGGTGCCAAGATTTATATTCTTTCTATTATAATATAAGTAAAAGAAATAAATTAGTCATTTATTTTTAAGAGAAGATAATTTTTGATTAGACCTTGCTATGCCGTAATAATTAACAAAAGTCAAGATTAGCCATTAAACAAAGTTGGATTATATCTACCTAGCCCAATATTTAGTTTGGCCAATTTTACATTGCACTTTTGCATATTACTTCTCATCAGGACTTAAGATTCTAATAAAAAATAAACATGTAGGATTCGAAGATTATATAAAAAATATTATTTATAAAAAAATTTTTCATATTTGTCTTAGGTTTTTTTCAGTGTATAATGATATATTCTTATTTACAAATAGCACTATTTGATTTTCTTTTAGGATTTTGTGCATATTATATTATATTGTTTGTTCAAATAGGATAGCTGAAAACATTGAATGCAGTTTGTTATTGGATGTATCATTAAAAAAATGAAACTGAAAAATAAAAATTAGACTTGCAAGAATTTGAGATTCAATAAATCCCAAGGTTGATAATCAATTGCTAAGCATCAATCACATCTTCATTGATGAGGAGGTTATGATAGATCTTTTATATTTTTTTATTAGTTTTTAATACATCTACGTTCTATTTTTATATATTTTTTTAAAAAAAATTCACATAGGAAACTACTATTCAGGCATCAATTTATAGAGAATATGTAATATAATTCAGGAACATCCTCATTGAAGGGAATATATATTTTTGAAAAATTTAACATTGCATTGAACAGAAAAGTTTCAAAGCTGCTATACAACATTATATTATCTACATTAATAAATAAATAGTCACACAATAAGTTGGTGATAGTAGTAGCCCTGTACCTTTGTAGAAATTTAATTTTATTGATCTTGATGAATCGCCAACTAGAAATTATAATAATCTTCATATAATAGCACATATAAATTTTATTCACCATAATTTGTGATTTGAAAAAAAAAACTTGAAGTAATGTTTATTAACTCAATTTACCTTTTAATTATCCTACAAAATATTGTCATTCATATATTTTTTTCTTATCTTTAAAAAAATAATATCATCAGATATCTATAATTATTTTAAAGAATGTAAAAAGCCTTCTATCACCTTTTGGGCCAAATTTACTGAAGAGATTGATCAAAATGTGTTCACAGAAAAAAAAGGAAGGCTTGATTCTTGTTATTTTATGAGAATGATTGTAAGAATGTATGGAGGTAATTTTTTTCTATAATTTTTCTACTATAATTTATAGTGTAATTATTGAAGTACTTTGCATATTTTGTATCTATAGAAAAGATATGCTTTTCAACATATTCAACATCAAGATTTTATATGGACATAGAGATGTTGGAAATAATAGAGTGTCGAAATAGATTATGATAGAATTTTTTTGATGCTATATTTAATAAAAAAATCTAGATTAATTGTTTTAATCTAAATATATATATAAATTTGTATATAGAATAAAACATTGATTGCTCTAATTAAATCTATGGAATAGGAGCAATAAATTATTATTAATCTATAGAATGAAGCTACTATCAATAGAAAATAATAGAAGAACTATTAAAATGGAATCTGCATGAGTTTCAGATATGATTTAAAATGATTATTAAATTATCATATCCTCATGTTTGAAACTCAAGTGATTCTACTTTTATTTTTAGAGGATAAAATTTATGTGTAAAGCAAATATAAAAGAATTGATATTTCTTTTGGTTGGTGGGACAAAATGTACTATGGTTGCAGAACTATAATAAAAATTTATAGGGACATGTTCTGGTATAACCAATATGATAAAAATGATCAACCTCTAGTAATATGGTATGATCATATCATCTTTTTGATAATCTTTCTTTTTATTTTCTATAAATAAATATAATTTTTAAAATAAAAAAATAATCTTCATGTGTCTAACCTTCTTTGGTAAAAACTAAATATCATTGTTGAAGATGGTATTGGCACAACAAACTTTATCATGTTTGGAAAATTAGCTTTGCAACTAATTGAAGTTTTGACATTTAATCTTACAACAAATGCAAGATATGATATAGATTCACTTTTCCAACTATTATCAAAAAAAAAATCTCAATAGCATCCACATCTTCCAAATTATGTTTAGTTTATGAACTTTTAATGACAACAACAATGATTTTAAAAGAACTAGCATTTTTCAAGAAAAGAATCTCACTAAAGTAATGTATATGAAAATTCTATATCTGGATCTTCATCTTCGACACAAATGCTAGAACCAACTGCCTTTTTAATGTTTGAAAAAGAAATCCTACATGAACTTTTTCAGGAAATAACTCCTAAAAAAAGATCATCAAGCACAATCAAATAATGTATTTTAACTATTAATATTTTTTAAAAAAAATATGTAAATAATTTTGTGCTGTGTGCATAGAAAAATATTGACAATGTCGCCCAATAAAAGATTACAAACAAGGTGCTTTAAGTTCAATCATTATCTCATCGTTTAATTGGATTTTTTTTTATCATTTCTATTTATATTCCATTATAAAATCTTCATGATTAAATAATATAGGTAAATTCTTTTCTTTTCTTTTTTCAGTTCGAGTGAACAACTTGCAGCTAATAAAAATTAATAATGTATTTGAATCAGATCTCACTGCATAGTGCAGGTTTCTTACTGGTTAATATATGATAAGAAAAATCTGTTAACTTCCTAGATTGCTACCATATCACCATTCTAAAAGATAAGGAACCGATGAAGTGAAGATATGATAAAATAATTACTATAGATCCAACCTTTACTTAGAAATGCATTGTAGCTAGCCTTCATATTGATGACAAAGAATGCTTTCGATGTAACTTTGTCCCACAATCTCTTCCACTACAGTGAATTTACTGATTGTCAACTATGTAGGCACCAAATCACCTCATATTTTGTCTAATTTTTTAAAAGTAGAAAAAAATAATACATTAAATATAGAGTCATTATCGACCAACACATAGTTATTGATCAACCATCCAAATGTATGTTTACATACAAAGGCTTTAGACATTTTGCTAAATTTATTTCTTGGGTTCTAATATAGATTCCAATCAGTCAGCTTGGATAATTGCACTTTGGCCTTTCTGAATGCTTAATTTAAGGAGAAATTATTATCCACACCGCATACACCTATATGGCTATGCATGTAGCTAATCACAATTGTTGGTTCCTATGGCGGTGCATCGAGATGCATGCTTGATGAATAAGGCCTATAAGAATCAGTGGCTATCATTAACTGTGTGCATGGCCACGTAGTGCACATAGTGCAGGCAATAATTTCTCCAATTTGAGAATGAGTCTGCTAAGCTTCTAGTACCTCTTCAATTACATTTCCCAATTGCCTCCCTGACTAACATGGATCTTCCTAAGAAGACAAAGGCATGTTGTAGTTGTGATCAACAAAGGGCAAAGAACCTAAAATGATGAAGAATTTTTTCCAATCTTACCATGACTGGTACTCCATCTAATTCTTTTCCATCATCCTCTTCCACAAGAAAAGCAGGCCAATGGCCAATGTTCATAGCTTTCTCCAAATTCCCAACAAAAATCTCTCCAATTTGCTAAATTCTTTTTTAATAACATGTGCTTTCTCAGCATATACATTGCTCTTCCTTTCTAGTGGTTTGCTCCTAGGATAGTCTTCAAACAATAATGTAAGAACTGTACAAGTGTGTATTTAGTCTCACATCAGCTATGTGCTGGATAGATTTTGGACCGTTATATAATATTAGAACTCAAATAATACATTCTTGGCTAATCTTTTAGGTTATGAGCAAATCTAGCCCTTGGAATATATGGCATAGGGGATATTGTAGTATGGGCCCATTGAAGCTGACTATGGGCTGATTGTGGTATTTGTGATTAAATTTGACTAGAGTTGAATCCGTAGCATGGTGAGGATGGTAGAGCTTAAACGAGGGGAGTATACGCAGGCTTGTATGGGTGTGTGTTTAATCCTACATCGATGATGCATTCGCTAGCTAATATAGACTAAATAATATCTTCTTGGCTAGCCCATTCATGTGAGGTCTTGGGTTGTGATAAATAACTAATGATTTTGAATTTCATAGCAGCCACCTTATGTAGAAAAGAAACCTTCTTTTCTGGGTCCTTTTTATTTCTGGCTTTATCCATTCATGCTAATTCAAGGGCGATGGGTATTGTTAAGGATTTATGTTATCTATGAACAAGGTGATCTAACCTAGTTTCTACATCATCATCCCCAGGACCTCCAATTGATGAGTTGGAGAACGAACCCATATGCTTAGGCTTCTGCCACCCATGGCATCGAGCATTACAGCACCACTATAAATCGCCACTCTCTTGAAATGATGGCCAATTCCTTTTATGTCTCACCAACAATTGGCTTCCTTTCTTTGGCACTAGAAGCCTTGCTAGATGAATCGGTCATCTCATGCCTTCCGTTTTCAGGTTCCTCATTCTTCCCTCTCTCATGGATTGGGTTCCAGAGGTCGTCTGGGTTTACTGATGCCATTTTGACTACTAGATTCTCTAGGAGGAATGGATCAGCCTCCACTCCGGCACTTCTTTATCTTTCTGGGCCTCAAAAAATGTCAAGAATTCTCATTGGATATTGTCCTCGATCCATCAGTACATTTCAAAAGACAAGACAATCATTAGTCAAATGGGTATATGAATTATGCCACTTGTGATATTCTCTTCCTGTTAGCTATTCTATAGTAGGGGTATCCTTTGTTTTCTAGGTAGGCAGGGATGAATTGATCATCTTAAATATAGTTGAACATCTGATTGGCCTTGGTTATTATATCTAAAGTACAACATCGGCTCGATTCCTGGAGGGATTTCTTGCTCCCCATGTTACGCCAGGATGCTGGTAGCATCAGACCTGGCCCTCAACTCATCAGCATCACAGGTATAAGACTTTCTCCTGTTACCTCCGCTCTCTCTCGACCTTGATATCATCGAACTCATCATTTGGGTCCCATATAATGCATTTTTTTCTTTGCATTTCTACCGGCCAATAACTGAGTCATTAAATCGAACCACCTCAAATTTCTTAACTAATAATTGAGCCTGGCTTGTGCATCTACAAGGACTCACATTCAATCAAAGTTAAATGACATGTTTGTCTGAATTTCTTAAACCTGGCTATAAATATAATTTCTTGAACTTGTCTGAATCTCTTAAATGGCGTCGTTCTCCTTGTCCTTGATATAATTTAGTATGATGCCACATAGTTCCTATAAAATTGAGATTTTCATTTCATGCTGGGTGTGAATTAAGTTTTAGTAAAGGCCACAAACCACTGAAAAGTGGCCTCGGCTAATGGACTAAGAAATAATTTTAACTTGCCAAAATTATTATCTCCATTAAGTTCACCATATTGAGTAGCAAATGGAGCAATATGCTCGGATATGACCTGGATCCAACATCGTCCAATCGACTAAATATATATAGCTTGCCACATGGCCTTCACTAAAGATGCCATAAAGCAACTTAATTCTTCCTCAATTGGTGATGGTTACAGCACCGTCCACGATTGCATGTAGCTAGGCTGATGTGTAATGCATGGGCTATCACGGAGCAATTAAGGCAGCATGCTCCACGTATTAATAGGTGCCAACCCTCATCCTATGTAAGTAGTGCAAGGGAGACTTCTAGCTACGCTTTCTATCTACACTTCTCTAATAGCTCTCTCAAATGTTTGCTATTTCTCTAAAATCCCGCTTGATTTAGGCATCGGAGGGTCTTCCACCGGATAAACTCTGATAAGTGGATTTGTTTTCCTTGTTTTCGGGTCAGACAGTTAATGCCAGGTAAGCTTCTTCATCCAAGCAACCATAGCCAACCACTCTCTTCAGCTCGGAGCTTCTTCGACCTCTCTAAGCTCAAAGCTCAGATTTTGGTGGCAGCATGCTCAATGCTCCGTTGCTTCAATCACTAGTAAACTTGGTGAAGCCAAGGATTTTATGGTTCCCAGGATATTCATATATTCTTTCATATTTATCAGGACACGACTGTTTAAAAACTGGCTAATCTAGCGTTCTGGGAGTATGCCCAATAAATTCAAGTAATAAATAAATCATTTGTTCCTCATTCAACCCTTCAGAGGGTGGAATACTGTCCCACAAATTTCAGTTAAGGGCCATATTTGACGTGTTTTAGAGTAGTCTTTTTTTTTCTCGCAAGCATGTTATGCCTTGATAAGATAATTGATCTCTTTCTTATCAAGATTGTAAGTATCAAAACTTTGCCTTCAGGGCACAGGTCGAGTAGGCCTCCAAATCTCATTTGTATTAATTTCAAGAGTTGTCTGCTAAGAAGCACAGGGAATTCAATGAATGCTTCTCTCTATAAAACCAAATCTTTTGATTCTCATCGTCTCTCAATCTTTCATAGAGGCCTCTTGATAATCCAAAATGGTCTAAAGAAATGGCTACATTTCATGTCCTTGTGATTTAGAACTTTCTTGTATAAGTTATGTTGCTACAAGACTATGGTTCGAAGCAAATGTGGCTGAGATCAGACTCATTCCAACCCAAGAGGTCGGCACCAATCTGGGGATTGGGATGCCAAAGAGAAGTTGCAAGAGAAATCCACTTTCATCGGGTTCTCCAGCGGGAGGCTCTTTGATGATTAAGTCGGTCAGAGTTTAAGAACAATAGAGAAAAGAGAGAGAGAGAGAGAGAGAAAGAGCAAGAGCGCAAGGGTGTTTTTGAAGTTAAGCTTATTTGAGGGTCCTCTTGTTATCTCTTTATATAGAGGTAGAACTGTAAGTTATTATGTCGAAACTTAGTAGGCCATTAAGCCCTAGTTTCCCAAGTTGCTAGACCTTAATTTGATAGATCATTAGGACAAAGAATCCACCCACTAACCTGCAAATCAGGATTGTTAGTCGTGAGTATCTGTTATAGATTTTTTGCATATTCTGAAAGTTGTTGGGAGATTCTAAGGATCACCCATGCAGATGAATAGATTGGTGTTCTAAAATCGGTGTAGAATGAGGTTCTGACTTTGATGAATCGGTGCTTGCATAGGTTCGTGGGCTTTATTCCTTGCCATCGATAGGATTCTGACCTTGAGGTCGGTAAACATTAGACAGAAATCAATGACGTAAAGTTGCTTTGTCTTAGTTTTTTGAATCTTTCTTCGGTACCCAAAACTGCCCCGTAGATGAATGCTCGATTTTAATTGAAGGATCAACAAGTGCCATTTGATCATTTTCAGTGGGCTTATCTCTCAGAGAGTTTGTTTGGTATTCTATCTTACTATGTCCTACTTGACATACCAAAAAAATATTTTCTAGAAAAATAAATTATGATCGATTTGGCCCATAGGCATGCCAAATTGAGCAGATAATCAATTGGTCTGGTCTATCAGGAAATAGGGTTTGGTTTTGTGTTGATATGAGGATCTCATAATTTATAACAGACAAGATTTACATAACGAAAAAAAAAAAGCAAAAATGGAAATTATAACTCACGGTAAGAGAAATACGCTAGCAAGATTGATTAACAAAATAAAATGCACACACCCAAGGATAATTGTGTCCCATCAAAACAAATCAAGAATGGAATGATCAACATAGAAAAAATAAAGAAAAAGAAAAGAAACTATGATTGAGGTGTTTAAGATATCCTTTGATCATGGTTTCATTAACTACAATGCTTTAATCTCAAACAACTGCCCAAAACAATCGAATCTAGATGACCTCCTGAATTGCAGCCAGTTCTCGGAATTGTTTCATTGCTCATGTGCTAGTCTTTCAATCACCTGTTTATTTGCCTCGAAATGCTTACTCGATTAATAATCAATCAATCATAAGGTTTGGCGAGAGGGTCAATTTGTGCAAAAGATGCAAGCTTCATAAAGGTTAAGGCACTCAGACCAGAAGGACTTCCAGCATCATTTTAATCAAGGATATTGGGAAATCATTAACGCTGATATCTTCAAAATTTTTGAAGCATTCCCAGAGGACTCATTGAATATGGCTAGACTAAACTACGCCTTTATCTCCCTCATCCCTAAACGCTTCGGTAAACCATCCGCGAAAGACTTTCGCCCAATCAGTTTGGAGCATGGCATCGTCAATATTATATCAAAAACTCTTTCAATCAGGTTAAGCAGATTGATAGGCATCGCAAACTGCTTTCTTTAAGGATAGATTAATCTTCGAAAGCTATATTGCAGCCATCGAGATAATCTCCTTCTATAGAACCAAAGCATAAGGATTTCTACATATGAAATGTGAAGATTGCTATTCGAACTATTGGAGAATAGAGGCTTTGGGAGCAACATGGATCAAAATCCACCAACTTATGTCTTCTAATCAATGGGGTGTGAGCTCAAGCAGAGTAACTCTCTATGTCCTCGTTTATTTATTCTTGTGGCGGACATTCAAACTCGCCTCCTCTGAAGGACTGATCTCAGGAGTAAGACCTTTTCAAATAACAAGAAACATACAGTACCTACAAAATATGCTGACGACACATTGATCTTCTGCAAACTTCCAAATTTTCCATACAATATATCTAGATATTCTTCTGCATCACTCCTCTTGAACCGAGCAAGAGCGTAACATGGATCTCAAAGTTTCGAGAACCAAAGTTTGCCTTCTAAAATGGTGGTCGAAAAATGTTTCGTTGAGCCAAACAGGCCATGGTGGAGATCGATTCAACAAATATATTGCGGCAACAGAGCTCCTCTACAACCTCCGAACTACCTCACAATGATTGCCTCCTCATTTTGCAAAAGCAAACTTCAGCCGTCTGAACTATTCCGAATGTTCACAAAACCAGAGGTATATAATGGCGAACTTACTTCCTGTCGGAAAGATCCTTGATATGAGAAGCAATCTCTCAACACAGGACCGGTAATCTACTCCTTTTTGCAAAGAACCAAGACATTAACATAGCCAACTTCGTGGAATCGAGAAACTGGATGCTAAACTTCCAAACTCCCTCGACATATGAAGCAACTGCTGGATTTCATTCGGAGACAAGTTCAATCATCAAATGAGAATGACAAACAATTATGGAAGTGGATTAATACAAAGGACTTACCGAGTTGAACAATATTACAACTTCCTCAAGCATGGTGGAATCAAATCCTTGCTCGGAAGCATCATTTGGAAATCACCGATTCCAGAGAAGGTCAAAATCTTCAGTTGGCTATATGCTATAATAATAGGGTTCTCACGACTGACATTTTAATCAGGAGAGGGATAAATGTCAGAAGCAGCTGCCCCTTATGTGCAACATGTGCATCAATCGATAGACCACCTACTGCTGCAATGTGCATAACTCACAATCCCTCTTCAAAGACTGCACTTCATTCATACGGGACGCATCCACCATCAAGCTGGCTTCAGCACTGAGAAGGCAGGGAATGATTGTCTCGCTTTCAAGATCCCAGAATCAGTTTCTGTTCCAGCGAAAATGGGAGAGAAGAGGCAAAAGACCAGAGGGATGGTCGGAAGTTGATAGGAGGGCACGTACACGAAGTTTGCATGGCACTGTTCCCGTTCACATGAAAGGGAAATTGGAGTTCGCTTTCATCAGAAAGCTGGTCCCCAAGACAAATGACCCATTGGAAGTAACTCTCCATACACGCTCCATCTGAAAATAAAATAGGGGGAGGAAAGGCTCCTCCCGACACCCCTCAAAAAATTACCATCATCAGCCATGGGGCTACATTTTTTAAAACTTCGGGCGAACAGTTAGAAGGAAAGAAACAGCAAAGCTGAAAGATAGCTCCGTTCATGAAATAGTTTTGTATATTCCATCCTGATATGTTTTGGGTCCGTTCTAGATCGGAAGCAAATCCATTCAATCCTTTAGTAGACCTGAAAAATTGGCTAGCTCTTTCTTAGGCACGGCATGATTCTAGGAGAAAAAACGAGAGACAACTCCCAAAAACAAATTATGAGCCACAGATTAACAAACTGACAACTTTTATAAAAATTGCCCTAAATTAGATTTTCCTTAAATAAAGCACTAGATTAAAATCTTTTCCCATTACAAGAGCACAACAGGCAAGCATGCGATAATGGTAGACATTATGCAGCAATCAACAAGTCATTTCTCAGAGAATCTTTCAGATACATCTCTTTGGAACTTGATCACATACCAGGTGATAGAATATAAAACACAGGACAGGAAGCTCAATTAACTAATAATAACAGCTAGAAAGTCAGATAGTGAGAAGCTTCCTATTATTCTTTTACAGGTATAAAAAGGGGCAAATATTTGATCATCTGGTAGTTGAAATGGTGGAGCAATGATAAAGGACATATAAAGGGATTCAGGAAATGAACTCAGGCAATCAAAGGATGTGAAAAATGATATACATAGTGCTTCGGAGAATGCTATCTTGGATGAGGAAGCGAACAAGTTTGCCGGAATTTACATAATTGTGGTATTTGAAAGTTGGGCTTTTTTCATCACTGCGAAATAAAAGCAAATCATGTTATCTTCATGTATCAGGCAAAGGAGTTTGGACCAAAAAATGGGAAGAGAGAATTTAAACATGTTTTTGGTAATTGAGAATGTTCTATGAGATGAAAAATCCTACCAAAACAAAAGATATCAACAAGAATAAGATGGACTCTCTTCCTAGACAATTTACAGTTATGGCATATTTATCAGAAAAAACAACAGGATTTTCTATGAAGAGGGCATGGTAAAACAAACAGCATCCCATATTCTGCATGACATAATCAACAGCCATAAACATCAAGCCCAGTCCCAATTATCTGAGGCTATCTGCATTCCCACCACCAATTCCTACTGTATAACATGCACTTCATGATCATGCTAAAATTTGTATGACAAAATCATAATGAAAGTTGCATGGTTTTCAGGTTACAACTTACAAGAAGGCTGAGTCTCAACCACTGCCATTTTCCGCATGCTTACAGACAGGTGGGACTGAGCCCGCTAGTTGGATTACACCAACCATTAACCAAGATGACAAGGTCCAACGTTCTGCTATATTAGAAGTTCATATGGAATGAAAAAGGTAAACCAGAAAGATATAAAACTGTAAATATAATCCAGCTACAGGCCCTATGATTTTAACCTCCAGACGTTCAGATAGAACACCAGTGTCAGAGCTCTTAGCATGTACCATCAACACTCCCCACAAGGCAGAAAACAGCAGAGGCCAACAGACATTCCCCGGAATTTTCCTTCCATCTATAGCAGCTTCAGCTGTTTAAATAAGACAAATAATAATAATCAGCACAGAAAACACCCTGACGAGAGCATAATTAAACTTTGACAAAGCGCATCTTGCAAAGTCAAAATAGCAATGTCCTGGTTTTTATTTTCCTGTCCCTATGTATTTGCATAAACATCTGGTAATACTTTTGGACCAACCAAGCCAGTCTGTAAACGAGTACTAATGAGGAAATAAAAACTATACTAAATTAAAATAGAATGTATTAGGAAACAAGTACTAATAGGGAAATGAAAACTATACTAAACTAAAATAGAATGTATTAGGGTTATGAACAATTAGCAGCCCTAACAGAAGTAACAAGTGTATATCAGAGACAAAGTAAAAATAACAAGAGCAATTAATTAGGTTAAACATTTATTAAAAAATTACAAAAAAATTGCCCATCATAGTCTTATGAGACTGGAAATTCATCGAAGATAATTGGAGAGTCCAGAGTATACATTCCACTCATCTTGTTCCTATTTTCTCAAACTCTGCTGAACAGCAAAAACAACAACTACAAATGCAATTTAAGGTGTAATTATGTATCAAGCTTAAGATGTTCAAGCTGCATGGTGCCTCTATCAAGGTTAAGATTCTCACCACAAATGCTCGTGATCACACAATTTTGTTTAAATTTCCCTGCTGCGGGCTCATTTTTACAGTCAACGACACTAATCTCCCATCAATGCTAGCTATCTTAATCGCTTAGATTTAATTTCAGTGCAGAAATTTGCCTCCAAATGGTGCAGGTTGTTTCAATCAGCACCGATGAACCAGTCAATCCATGACAACTCAAATTGAAATCATCTACTCTGCTACTATGTGTAAATAATACAGCTGGTTTGCAAAAATCATGGATTTGATCTCATATTAAATGAAGACTTAAGCCATTAAGTCATAAAACTAAATTGATAAGTTTTTTAATGAATATTTTAAAACAATAAAATTAGAAAAAATAAATTTTCATTGGCAGGATTGTCTAGATATATAAAATGTTCATATTAGAGAAGTGGCAAATATAACATGCTAATTAGTTTTAAATATATAATAGAACAATTCCACTATCTTATACCTATTTTCATTTTCTTTTTGTAATAAACTTAGGAATACAAACAGTTACAAGAAAGAATTGAAAAATGCAAATATGTTAGATCATCCATAGCACACATCTTAAATTTAACAACTCTTAAAGGAGATTTTGTTAATGACATATAAATATCCATTTTTTATTTTACTAACTTCACATGTGAGAATTCATCTATATTTGGCATGCCTCAATAGTTGAGACTATCCCTAAGTTTCTACGAATGCTTTGATGATACAAAATTCCCAGTTTGCACACCAAAGTTGTCTTAAAATCTCAAAATAGTCAGTGGTTCTAACCAATGAATTGCATATCAGTCTGTACCGATGCATACCAACGACACCAGTCCGAACTAATATGTGGTACAAGGGGCATACTGAGTGTTGGTACACCCAACTGGACCCCATTCCGGGCAATAATGATATAGTAATAGATTGGTACCAATATGGGGTCTAGTATTAAGATGGCATACCATGGTTCTAACACTGTAGTAATTTAATTTAAAAATTTTTCAACATCACATTGTAATCATTTAATTTTAACATATTCACTCAACATCACACATGGTTGATTGATGTACATTTATACATGAAAAGAGTTGCTGAAATTATGGGAACAAGAGTGCCATGGTTTAGTATGTCTAATGCCACCATCATGCGAGCCTGAGACCCTTGCAATGTATGATTTGTTTAACTAAGATAAATATTTTTGGATGCTCCAAAGCCAACTCTAGATCATAACTACATTAATAACAATCAATATACTTAAAAAACTATTCCTGGTCTCCTTGTGCATATACATGATAGTCTCAACAAGGAAATATTCAGAGTGGACCGTGCCTCAATTTGCAACCCACAACCACATAAGAAAACTTTCAGTTTTGCAAGTGTGCAGACCAGCCTACCCACGTTCCATTAAGTTTCGAAGTAATGTTGCATCAGTGGACCCACAAAACAAGCTACTGTATCAAGCCATAAAATGTTAAAAAGCTGATGTGTCTAAAGATAAACTAAACTAAAGACAACTGTTTCTACTTTACTAGTTTACCAGTTTATGATATTTTTATCATCAATCTTGAAGCAATCAAAACATGTTCAGGTTGATAAACAAATCATACATAATATACCATCTTCAGATACATAAAACAAAAAAATAATGCACCAAATTGCAACTCTAAACCACAAACTAACATCAAATCTAGTCTACATCTAAATGTAGCTTTCTTCGTCTTTCTTATTGGTAAAATATATGAAATATATCAAACTATCTTATCATTTATTAAAATTTACTCACTGTTCCACACTAACGGCATCAATTATTCTTACAAGATAAATTTCGGCAAATTAAGGTTTTCAACGCCCTACTGCTTTGTATATACAAACTACCAACTAAATGATAATTCTATTAGATATCTGAGGCACAAAAAAGCATGGGCACAAGAAGCCAAAGGGGTGGGAAAGATGGTTCTGTTTTGCACTGCACTGATAACATCTAAAATGAAAATGGTCTAGCATTGCAGAAGCACCACTAATATACAAGGGGAAAAAATGAATACGCTAACTCAACAGTCTTGATTTTGTTTCAGATACATTTTAGGTTATACATGACTGACTATTTAAATCTGGACTCAGTCCAGATTTTTTATAGTTTATTGGATTTTATAAAAGTTACAGGAGATTATTGAGTTTCCATAAATAATAAGGCGTAGTTACTTTAAGTTTCCATATTTTGGTCTGTTCATTTGGAGAGATCATGAAGAGATAATTTACAATTTCTGTATTAATAATTCAAGTTTTCAAATAAATTGAGAAAGTCTATCTATTTCATCTACGGTTCTCATTGTAGGAAAGTATTGGTGCTGCTAGGAGATTTACGGTGAGAATGTTAAGACCAGTTAAGAAGTATGGAAAGGAAATATTTCAAATTAGTCAGAAATTTCTGTCATGAAAGACCGCTGCTTGGTGATATGCAATTTTGAAAGGGATTATTCACTACATTCTAAATTGTCCTCGCAAGGAAGTGATTAATTGCTGCTACTTCATAATTATAAAGATCACAGACTAACAGTTGTCCTCCAAATAGAAGCCCTTTCCATTTTTTGAAACATGATGTGCTTTGACAACGAAGATTATGTTCCATGGAGTTAGGCCCTTTAATCCAGTTAGACAGTAGCAGAACCCTGATTTATTTTCTTGGTTCTAACATAATCTTGTTCCAGGCCCTCTAGTCAATTCATATTTTGCCACTGTGATTGAAAAGCATACATGTATTGTCAATATTTTATTTGAAGATGAGAATAAGACAGTCAATTACTTGCATAAAAGGCAATTGAACACATGTTTGCAGACCGAAAATTTACTGTGGCAGTTATACTAGGAGTGCTTCTTCACATACGCACATTAAAGCTACTAGCACCTAAGTAACCCTCATATTGCTATGGATTAAAAGCATTACAATCTATATGTTGACAAGCTACCTGCCTATTTTGATGTATTCACCAACATGATATCTTGGTATTATTAGAACAAAAAGGGAAAAAACCTATCATACTGTTGATCAATATGAACATCAGAACAAGAATAGCAAGAAAAGGCTTTTTCCTTTTCAAGTGATTTTCTCAAACTAAAATTTTGCACTAGCTGCAATTGTTTAAAAAATTTCCCCACAAAAATTGAATTGGAACATGACACACACAGAAAGGTCACACGTGTAACTTAAAACACAATTAAATGATGGGTAATGACTTTCCTATAACTTCAGTCTGAAACTACCCAAACTATATCATGAACCTAGATAACTCAAAACAGCCAGACTAATCTTAACCATAGCAGCCCATAGCTCTTCAAAATGATGGTAACAGCATTTTTTTGGTGCTTCTCACACTTGCGAAGATGAATCCAAAAGTTGAAATAGCTATTAACCTCAAGATATGGCCCTTATAAGATTTGTAATCATATCCAAAATTAGAGTTCAATCAAATCTCAGATCTGAAAGTCCCACCTAAAAGCTAGTCACAGCGACTTGCACTTGTTCCACATATTACCTTTCAAATCCTATTGGTTTCGATAAATTCCAAACATCCCAGTCTTGCTTCTCCAAGATCTAGAGGCAGAGACCAGCCTGAGGATACTGTACAACAAGACAACCAAATCCTAAACTTGGGCAAGTTCAATCAACAGTTTTCATGCACCCAATTGGATCTGCGGAGAAGTGCATTGAAGCATCAAAATACTAGGCTATCACAGGCCTCTACTTTAACATGATCATCAATCTTAAATTCACTTCAGGTGTTACTGATTGCAATTTGCAACAATTGACCACACTTCACTTTTCGATCTTCATTTGGATCTTCATTCTTTGATCTACCAAAACATGGATCGCTGATGAGTGCATCATCAATTATTAGATCAGTTCCAAAGTGGAAGGATGGAAAGCAAGTTACGCCGTCTCAGAATCGGGCCCCATACAGGTGCCACCCTCTTACGGTGTCGGTACACCCGGTATGGAGACCGGTTCAACGTAAGGAGCATCGGCACGCCGGTTCAACACCGATATGGCACGGTATACCCTGTACCATCCGGTATGGTATGCTGCATACCACCCGATATAGTACGGCATACCTTAATGGAAAGAGTGTATAACAATTTTATCCTAAATATTTAGTCAAAAGCTTGAAAGCTCATTTATCCTCAATAACCCAAAAACAAAACAAATTAATAAATGATTTTAAATAAATAGAAAATAGAAATGTAAGTGCACCATGTGTTCACAGGGCAAAGCATGTGATTTAAGCATTAAATACATTTCCATGTATTGTTACATAACCTTCCAAAATACTCTAGTTTTTCAACCAACCTTCGTATAGCAATTTAGCAGGATATCCTTAAGGCACTTTGTATTTTGTCTTCAGTACTTAGTCAAAAGCTTGAAAAGCTTATTTATCCTCAATAACTAAAAAACAATAAAAGTATCCATATGTATTTATAAATGATTTAAATAAATAAAAAATAGAAATGCAAATATATTATGTGTTCATTGGGCAAAGCACGTAATTTAAGCATTAATACATATCGATATAGTGTCATATAACCTTCCAAAATAATCAGGTTTTCTTAGCGATATTCATGAATAATTGTACTACACATTGATGAGGCTACATATAGTTTCACGCCAAAAAAATACTAACAGAAGGCATGATTTAATATGGTGTAACTGGCCAATCCTAGTAACTATACCAGATCCTGAATGTTTACTTAGAATTGGCATGGTTGTTAGCAAAGGACTTACATGAACCATCATGAAAAACTTTTTAACCATTTACAACTTAAATTGACCAAAAGCTTTTAATTAAAGTTTTTCAACAAGTTTTATTCTGCAAGAGCTCAAACTCCCAAAGCTATTGATGGACAAATTAATAGTCAAGTCAAACCAAGCCCAAAATAAAACCCAATCCAAATATGCCTAAAATAGCTGGCCCTCGACATAAGTCTCAGGCTTGGGATAATTTAAACCAACTCCACGTCCCTCAAGTCCCACATTAGCACAATCATCTACTTTTCCCTCTTAGATCACACCAGGGCTTGAACTAATTGGGCATAGGCAACTTGCTGAGCTTGAGGCCCAGAGAGAGAAGAAAAGAAGTAGGGGAAAGGAGGGTGGGGGGGGGGGAGGGGGGGTGTGGGGTGTTGGTTGTTGGATACATCAACCACAGCAGCTAAACCTATAAATAATATGAAATGGATCTACCCTTTCTTTACCTCTTGTTCATGCTGCATTCTAGTTCCTTCTTTCTAAAACTTAAATCTGCCACCTCAATGTGGTTTGATAAATTGAGCCAGGTTGTTCTGAGTTACGGATGCATGCTGATCATCCCTTTAGTATACATAGTGCACATTGTTTTTGCAATATATGATTATAGTATATAATCATAACCGGTTTAGCTTGAGGCATATGGGTGCCAGAAAGCCCAATGCAGAATCCAATACCTCCTAGTCACACCATTCCTAGCTTGACATGTGGGGATGAATGTGCATCCATGAAGTCATTAGATTTCACTCCAAGCACCAGTGGCACACATTGGCCTCCTGATGCAATAGCACCAAGAGGTGAGATGAATATAATGATCAAATGAGTGTTAATGGGCATGTGCGAGAATGAAGCATTGCTAAAACAACAATTTCCTTTCTTTTCCTTTTTTAAAAAAGAAAAAGATCTAGGATAGGAGGAAGCCCAGGTGAAATCAGACAAGGTGGGACTTGAACCTGGGTCACTAGTATCAACATCAAGTGCATTTATCGACTGAGCCAGCTGGCACCCTCATTGCTGGAGGAAAAAAAAAACATTTTCAAAATACAAACTTGGGAATTTTGCCTTGTTATCAAAGAGTTCAATTGGCAAATTCTAAGTATATAAATCTTATTTAAAGCAAAGATGTTTGATTTACTCGATGAAACAGAAATGTCAAGTATTAAATTGATATATAATAAATACAAATGTTAAGCTCATGACAAATATAGGGAAAGCACATATTATCCAAAGACATAAAATAAGCTTATTGACAAAATGATTGTTTAATTGTTACCAGGACAGTATCGCATTCGCATGAACTAAGGACAAAGAGATAATGTGTGTTAACTACAAACTGATTTTCAGTCATTACCACACTATACATTGTCTGTGGTATTGGTGTCACGTATCGCCTAATTTTGGTACAAAGGTACATGCTTAGAAGATAATTCAAACAACTCCTAGAAAGAACAAAAAGTCATGGCCATTTATTAGTCAAAATAATAAGGCCCAAGTTGACTCACTAAAGGATGTCCACCACAAAATCTTGGGCATTTGACTTTGCAAAGTTAGCAGCAAAAATAAAGTGAATAACTAAGTGGGACTGCCAAATACAGAGGAACAGCTGAAAAACCAAGCTATAGTACATGCTTATCACAAACTCCTTGACATGTCCAAGTTAGATAGGACAAAGTGTTCCCAATTAAACCAACACAATATGAAAGAGGGGTGGCAATACTTAATTGTTTAACCTGCTTAAGTTGTTTCAACCTGTTGTAGATCGGGTTAGATTACCTGTTTAATAACATAGTCAAGTTTGGGTCCGGATTTTTGATCAGTTTATAAACAAGTCGGGTTTAGATTGATAGATAAAATATCTACCCTATATCCAACCACATATCTGGTCCAACCAACCCGATTGACACCCCTAATATGAAGCAACCAGAAATATCAATGTAAACTACACATTGTTGACACGTAAAAAGCTCTTTCCGACCATACAAAACATATCTTTTATTCTTCCATAAAATCAGGACACCAAATTGAGAGCACCAACTCACATCATGTGTCCTAATATCCATCTATTCCTTATTGCTGCATGGTTGAGGTCCAATATCAAAGGTTGGGTGTAAACAGGTAATTAGTCACATATGAATAAGATCAAAGTTTGTAATCTCAATACCAGATGCCATACCGATACCTTACCAATTCAGTACAATACAATGATACAGTACGGAACCATTTTTCACACTTTTATCTCAGTAAACCTTGGAACAAATGGGTACACACTTCGGTAAGCCTCGTTCTGGGGCCATATGGAGCCTATACCAATCCAAACTTGAGTTTCGTACTGGTTCCCACTTGATACAGCACAACACAGCCTTACCAAGCGATAATGGCAATCTGGCAGTCACGAACAGGATAATATTCCTTCCACTTCCCTATATGAGTATAAAAGTAGAGTGATCAACCAGCACCTGTCATGCACCTCTCTCTCCCCAACCCCTCCCTCAGGGGAAGTTCTTTCTTAAGAAACTAGAATCCCATCAGCCAAAATCAAACATTGAAGGCACATTGTCCACAGCCTATATTTGCTAAGAACCTTCCAATCTCCCAAAAATTTTGCAAGCCATCAACTTTCATTTTAAATAAATATGGTTATAAGTTTAATTAATCAACTTGATCATTCCATGATATTAGAAACTTATGGTGCTTGTTCTTCTTCTTTCCATGTTTGCCACAATGTCCATTAAGAGCATTTAAAAGACTTGCAACTCCATTAACAGCATTGTCAACCTCAAAAATGAAGATTATCATTTTATATCTACTTTGCAACCACACGACAAAGAAGTTCTTGATCATTTGACCTTCCTACTAAATTTGAAGGAACAAGATAATCAAAATCAAGTGCATCAAAATGAAGAGCAACAATGTGGTATTATGTCTAACACTCCAACAAGCATGACTGTGTCATGAGACATCTGTTATGTCACTAATAAATTTTAGTACATAACCACTATCATTCCCAAGTAGTACAAATCCCAACCCATCTAATATTGGCCACTAATACAGGAAGAACATGGACACGGATACATGAAGTCGATGTGGCTTCCGGAGAACAGTAAGCACAAAATTTCTTTCCTTTTTACTTTTTGGGTCATAACATGCACATGTGTGTGCTAATTCTAATAAGCATATCAAGACACTTGAAAGTGAAAAAAGCTGCAAATACATAGGAATTCCTGTGAGCTCCAACCTAGAGTTCTCTTGTCAAGAATTGATGTTATGGTAAAAATTTTGGGGTTTAGCCTTCACACCCTAGTGGAAATCCATGCCTAGGAAACCATGCAGCAAGAGGGGCACATCTCTCGGGTCAATCAACTCTGTCTTCGTGCAATTCATCCAACAGCTACAATTGGGGAAGTGAGAGATCGAGCAAATTCCACACACCAACTTTTCCACCCAAGTTGGTTTCATCCCAAACAAAATCCATAAGCCATAAATAAATGCCTGATGGTGCAAAAGAGCCTATAACAGCAAACAGATGACACCTTACAAGATATTGGATTGTGAGCCAAATATTAAAATTTTACCATAAAATAGGAGGGAGATATCGACCAGGATTGCACAACAGCTCTGCATCTGTTCTTTTGGATTTTTTTGCATCCCATTGTTACCCTAGTTCCTCTAAATGTTTCCCCAGAGAAAGACTCGTACAAGCACATAAATAAGCATGCACAGTTTATCCATGAAACGGGATGGAGAGACTGACCAGGCTTGGGCAATGGGCTCCATGTTTTACAAACCATTGTTGTCCCAGTTCCTATAAATGTTTACCCAAAAAAGACACATGCAAGCATGCAGGCAGCACACACATGCATGCACGCAGACCCGCATTTTATCCATAAAAAGGGAGGGCAAGACTAACCAGGATTGGAGAATGGGCTCCATGCCTCTATTCTTTTGTGTCACTGTTCCCTAGTTGCCATAAATGCACATATGGGCAGATTCACACAGGTATGTGTGCACACTAAATATTATCTCTGGAAATACTACAACCTTTTAATCAGCAAATCCATCTTGGCTTTTAAATGGACAGAAGCAAGAGAAGTACAACAGCAAAAAGAAAGTACATTAATAATGAAAAGAATCTTTACGTTGGACAGGTGAATCGTAGCCATCCGTGCCTCTTCTAACGTGCACCACATGTACCCAAAACTAGATTAGCATAACTAATAGCCTTAATTAGAAAAAATAGGTACCGCTTAGCTTAGATAATGAACTTCGTGTTTACACATGCAATAGCAGGCTTAATTCAAGTGTCGCTTTATAACAACAACAATAGAATACATAAAACTAGATTTTAATAAGAGGAGAAGGTAATAAATACTACCACTCTTGTACGTAATGTAGTAAAGAAAAATGTTCAACAGGAAAGGAGTACCATCCATGAATGAGAAAAATGAAAGGGAAGTCAGACTTTTTAACAAAAATAGAGCAGATA
Organism: Elaeis guineensis; assembly: GCF_000442705.2. Taxonomy (NCBI): domain Eukaryota; kingdom Viridiplantae; phylum Streptophyta; class Magnoliopsida; order Arecales; family Arecaceae; genus Elaeis; species Elaeis guineensis. The sequence continues at coordinate 72,151,627 of NC_025999.2, forward strand.
AAATATTGCGAACACACAACCAACCCAATCCACAAAGTAAACCCATTTTTAGCCTTAAAAGCTATTATTGCAAACAGAAGCCTTGTGTCCCTACAAATGACACAAGCTTCCGACCAAATTGTTTACCGAGTTACAGACTGGAACCTTAAACCTCTACAACAAAATAATTCATAACATCCCACCTTGTCCTTCTTGCTTAACTCCAGCATTTTACAAAAATAATTGAAGACTGTCCTCTGAAATTAGCATTTCTGCGAGTGGGACCTAGTGCCAGAACATCATGGTAACAATACACAAAAATGGAAGCAAACGAGCCAAATCAAAGCTAAGAAATAAGTTTTCCTCACATGATATTAATCAATTAGGGGTCTTCAAACATACTTAGTGAATTTTAGCAAGAACCAAAACTTGACAACATGAGGAACTTTTTTTAAAAGAAAACTATAGATTCCAACTGATGATGATGTGTTCAGCATATCAATCTCCATAAATGTAACAGTTGAGAATTTAAGAAACAGTTCAAATTCTAATTAAGTAATACAACCTTAAAGAACCACTGAAGCAATAAATTCAAATATTAGAGTCAGTTATATGCTTTGATGCTGTATATGAAATCAAGAAGTATGACTTAAATTTAAACATACAAAACAAAAAGATGAAACTCTTTAAAAAGAGCAAAAATTTAAGCAATAAGATAATGAGGAAATATATACAGCTTCGATGTAATGCAGCTGAATAGCTACAATAAATACAGCAGTCAACTTACAGATCATAAAAGCCTCCATCTCCAGAAGAAACACCATCACAAGCTCTGCCATCAGTGTTTAATTCCACCATATGGACTCTATGAACTATGCAAACCTAAGCTATCTTTGTATCATAGAGAAAATTTGGGGTTAGAGACACCTATTGAAAACTGTCACAGGTGACTGCACATAGACAGTTCATCCCGGCACATATTCCCATTAACCAGCAAAAAAAGTCGAAGATGCTATACAGCTCTGAAAAACCCAACGAATGTAGGAATGCTTGCAGTATGAATTGATGCTAGAAGGTCAATAAATGGACCTAGATAATCCAGTCTTAACTGACCAGTTTTTTCCACAGATTACATAACCTTATCTTCTTGAGTTTCTGTAATTACCTGAAGAAGTTCCAAAGGAGTTGCCGCTGGGTCAAGCTCATGACAACCCTTTGGTGCATTTTGACCTTCTTCACCTGTCAGCACATATGAAGGTACCTGATGAGAGAAACGAAACATTTCTTCCCTAGGAACCCTCCTTGCCTCTCTTGGGTCCACATGCCGACGGAATACTGTTTTAAATCCAGCAACCTTGACCAAAGGGATGACAGATACACCTTGTTCCTCACTGTATTCATCAAGTACCTCTACCATGTCATATTGGTGGATGACTTCATCAGGAGTGTTCTCATCCCAATCAGCTGACCAATTTCTGTAGAGGGCCCAGATCTCCCCTTTCCTTGGAAGAATCTTAATCAAGCCACGAGGGCCTTTCTCAAATTTAACTCTATGTGAGAAAATATTGATTGTATCAATTGTTTCATACCTTCCTACCCTAAAATCACCACAGGATTTGGTAAAACCTGAATCAACCCAATCAAGCGGCCCAAATTCTCTATTGTTCCTTGAAGTTAGAAAGCTCAGGCGGGTTCGAAAAGGCTTCAAAGAGATGACTTTCTGAACTATCACATAAAAGCGGGGCATTCCATCGTCATTATCATAGGTTGCCCATATCTGTTCACCATCGATAGATTTTTCTGTTCTATCTTTATCAAAATCATGAAAATCTGGATCAAGAACATTAATCGTTACTGATTCACCAATCCATTTGCCTGAATCAGCATTTAAGTCATTGGAGGAATCCTTTTTGCCAATAGCTGGTTTATTCTTACTCTCAAAGTCAACCGACACATCTTGATTAGCATTACCATAAACGACATCCTTAGGCTTTTCTTCATCATTTACGTCTAGTTTTTGTTTCTTCTTAGCTTTTTCTTTTTCTTTTTCTTCCTTTTTTGCGGCTGCATCAGAATTCCACTCTTTTAACTTTTTACAGATTGTAACCTTGGTTTTCTCAATCAATATATTCCGAATGTCAAGTTGGGAAAACTCCCTGGCTAAGTTGAACTGCCTGGAATTCATTCTGGATTTGAAAAAATCTGCCGTGCCTCCATCAACCCTTTCCATTTCAGAAGCACCCACTCGTCCTGTCTGGGGCCCTCCATTATCATTCCCAGCATCCTCACCAATCCCTCTTCTTTTCCTTGTAGATACACTGTCACTTGACCCTGTATAAAGATTTCCAGACCCACCAGCATTCCTCTTGGAGGCATAGATCTTCCTGCGAAGAGCCTCTTCCTTTCTAGCAGCTGCTTGTGCCTCTTCACGTTCTCTTCTTACTTTCTCATATGTCTGATGGACCATGTTTGCAGCCTGTGCAGCAGCAGCTGATGATGCAGTTGCACTTGCAGCCCCTGCTGTTCTAGAGAATGGGCCCCACTGGAAGTTTACGTTATTGTATGAATCAAGATGAACTCCAACTCCATGCTGGAAACCACTGGCTCCCATTCCAGGGGTGGATGTACTTTTCCCAGAACCATAAACATTTTTGCTTGAAGAATTATGGTTGGAATTCTGCTGACGCTGTTGTGAAGCTGACCAAGAAGCGGAAGAGTTTGGTCCATTGGTTGGAAACCCTGTTTCCGAGGCTAAGAAAGGCTCACGACAGTTAGGACAAAGGAGATTGTGATTAAGGTATACCCTGAGGTACTCATACTGCATCTTACAACGGTTGCATGAAGTCCAGAACGTATTGGGCTTTGATGGCCGAGGAGGAGGAGGACGAGGAGGAGGAGGAGGAGGACGAGGAGGAGTCGATGCTGGACCAGAGGTGCCCTTTGGAGCTCTTGCCCTGGATGTAGCACTGTTAGCAAAATTGTAAAAGCCATTGCTATCTTTGTTACCCAGAGAAGTCTTCTGCTGGCATCCTTTTACATTTCTCTTCTGGTCATACAATAATCTCTTAGTCTTATCAGATAGGACACTCCATGCCTCGGAAATAAGCTGGAAGGCACCTTCAGCACCAACTGATTTGTTCTTATCAGGGTGAAGCTGGAGAGCTAACTTCCTGTATTGTTTCTTCAGTGTCTCATCATCGGCCGAAACATTTACGCACAGAATCGCATACCAGTCCTTTTCACCATGAACTTTTACTTCTGAAGCAAGATAGACATCTAGTGTTGCTATCAACTGGCTGATGCCCTCAAGTAACGGAAAGAGATTTTGCGCCTTCAAGGCAAATTTCTTAGCACCTGCTATGTCCTTTTCCATGAACTTCTTTTCAGCGATCTCTTTTGCCCTAAGGGCCTCATCTTTATTGCATTCCATTCTTTAACCTCTTTCTGGTTCTAGAGTTTACAATAGTACTGCCTCCCAAAAATGCACCTCTTACGATCAACTAGAGCTCAACGTAGAATAGGGTACCAACAGTGATATCAGGGGACAAAACCCAGCAGTGCCATTGGTGCCATCAAAACCTTAATTTGAGAAACAAAACAAAATTAGAAAACACTCATTCGAAGCACAAAAATTGGATCTCTATAAGTACGAAAGAAACAAAGAATACATCAAAATCCAATCTAGGTCAAATTCATCAAAATCCTCATTCTCCGAGGATGAAACCGAAACTCTAACCAGGATTAGCCAACGAAATACTCAAAGTTCGCTCTTTTTTTAATCAATTAATCGCCACTAGAACACATGCATGAACTCGAAACAACCGGCATTACGAAAACTAGAAAGAACTCGAAGATGCTACTAAATGAAAAGCAAATCAACGAATTCTCGTCATATCCACGAACCAAAACCGAAATTTTCGAAGATTTCGAGTTTTAGAGCACTGGAATGTGAGAGAACGGAAACCCTAGGCAAGAATAAGGAACGAAAGCGAAGAGAAAGCGGTACGAACCCCTCAGAAATAGACAAAAAGCTCAAAGAGCATCATGCAGAAGATTCGAAGCTGTGGCGCTGAGAGTTTCGAAGAGCATTCACAACTCCCCGAACCGAAAAAGTCCAGACTCTGGAAACAAGACATACAAACCCTAGACGGCCGGATCTCGGCTTTCCGGCCACCGCCGGCGGCGAAACTATACTCTGTAGAAAGCACGTAGGAAGTAGATGCGATCAAGATATTACCTGTTTAGAGAGAATCCACGCCGTCGGAGGAATTTGAATCGCACAGGCCGCCATGAGAAGAGCTCCATCTCCAAAGATTTTCCCCCCCAAATCTGAAATTAGGGAAAAAAGGAAAATAAAACCCTCCTCACTCCTCTGGCCTAAACACAAGAAATTCTCCAAATACCAAAATACCCAAGGAAGAGGAAAAGGGAGGAATGGGGTCACAACGGGCCTAGTCTTCTGATTTTTAAAGCATTTTTTCTAACCCTAACCAACCCTAAAAACCCTAACTAGGGTTAATTTTTAACCCTAGAAGTGGGTCCCACTTATTGATAAAAATAGTAATTTATTTTGGACTAAAAAGTTTCAAAAAAATTTGATAATGTATTTGTCTTCATTTTTAAATGTATGTATACTTCTTTTTAAATTAAATACAATATAATATTATTGTTATGTAACTTATGGTTATTGGTTATATTATAGTTATCATACAATTTATTGATATAAATATTTCTTTAACTTTTCTTAGAAAAATGTAATATCATAGAATATCTTATGCGAGGGATTTTTTTTTTCATTTATAACTGAGTAAATATCCATGTGGGACCCACTTCAGTGAGGTGGTTAAAAGTGTAGGGCAGTTCTAAAATCATGTAGAATAAGGCCAGGTTTAGGTTCTTAAATGACCATTGTTAGGGTTGTGGGTTAGCCCTTTGGTTGGATTACCTTGGACGTGAGGTTATGGACCTATGGTACTCACCTATGTGGTTAGGCTAACTTGGGTTGGAGGAGAATTATGTGGACCATCCAAAAAGATGCCCCACCCCACCATGAGGGGTGCCCATGTGTGAACTTATTGTACACGGGACCCACCCCTTTTTTCACTTCTAGAAGTCTCTATATTTTCTCATTATGAACTATTTATAATTTTTTTTATTTGGAGATACATGCACCTTAATTATGACTTTTGATATACATTATCATTTTTGTGCATGAATTTAATATTTTACCTATTAGAACATGGCACCATACTTTTATGGATATAGTTGATATCATTTTGTAAGATTTAATAGAAATACTTTATGAGATATATTTAATACACTTTTATAGCTTCCCTACATCGACAATAAGATGATAACCATAAGCTTTAGATACAACATATAAAATCGTAACATATTGCTAACGTTGCGTATTCTAAATATATTTGAATTAATCATTCTCCAGATATACGACGTGTCGAGCTGCATGAACTAATATCAACTAAAACTTTTGTATTATATCATAAAGCAAACACATGTCATGCATTTAAAAGATTATTAGTCCACGTGTCTTCGAGACAAAAGAGATAGCACCATCGTGTTTGTACCCTAATTATATCTATACCTCTTACAAAAGATAATGTAGTGTGCTATACATTTTTTACAGTAATAATATGTGAAAAATAATATCGTACAAGTTTCACATAATTTATTCTAATATAATGTAATACACAAAAAAGTATGTTGAATTGCATTTACCCTTAAAAATATTATCTAAATTTCTTAAAACACAAAATATGAGAAAGTTATTTTAATGCTTTGATTAATAGTTTGATATTGATAACATGTCGAAAAGTTTAATGAAAAAATGCCATGCAGGATGTTATTAATGAACAATGCAGGTTCATACAGTAATCTCTCAAGCTTATTCTGTCAGTAGCTCAAGAGCTGAATTTTGATTCTTTGAGAAGACAAGCTCAAGTTCATCCAGTTTAGATTCATTTACTAGCAGATATTCCTATGATGGGAGCCTCCACTTTACGACTACTATAGACATGTAATCACTTCACTGAACCATATTGCAAGTGAAACTAGCAAAGTGCAAGCTTGGTGTCACAGATGCACTTGAAATCACTTCAGATGAGATTGCCTGTCATTTGTTGCCCACTAAAGCAACAAATACTGTGGCCACTTTATGAAGTTTGAGATAGTTTTCATTTTTTGTGACTCCTCTTATTTTATCATAGTGAATTGTGAAGGTGGAAGTCTAAAGCCAGCCTTGTCCAATGATAGATCTCTGGCTTTACTTCCAACAAATATTCTATTGCAATGTGCTTCTGCTTCTGTTCACATCACTACATGCATGGTACATAGTTTTGCAGTATAAAATAGCAGCATCCAGCTTGAAATCATTTTTTTTCCGGCCACTGAAGCATAATTGCACTGGCTTCCAAGCCTATGACTGGAGCATTCCACTCGAATGAACTCCTCTAGTTGGTGAATAGGTATTTCTACTTAGAAATTAGAATAACATTTATCAACAAAATTTTCTTCACACAATGTTTACCTCTGTAGATTTTCTGACTATACTGCATGATTTGTTATGTTTTATGCCAAAGAAATTTCATTCAGAAAAATCATTGAGTGTGTTTATGATTCAGGTTTGGTTATCCCATAGCACTTGCAACAAAGTGTATTTTCTAGGTGGCAAGCATCAATAACAAATGAGAGTTGAGATACCTTGTCTCATGGAAGAATGTTCTCAGATAATACAACATTCTGAAATTGTGCTTGAATGCCAGAGAGGAAAACAGAAAGGTGCGCCATTTCGACTTGCAGTATCATTGCATTCAGTCACCTTTATATCTCGAGCTTATTAAGGAAAATCAAGGAAAAAGTTAGTGGAACATGACACTTTATGATATATCATTTCATCAGATATATCAAACATAGGCACAAGTTTAAGCATAGGATGCAGAAAAGGATATTAAATGATTCATGTTCCATTCAAAGGCTGTAGTACAGGTTACACATGAAAAAATAATCCCAAACACTGAAAAACAAAGACCTCACATGTGGAGGTACTGGCTCCACAATGACTCCAAATCACATAAAAAAAGAACTAATAATACATCAATTTGATTAAACCCTCAGGACTTGGTAGAATAATGGATGAAAAGTAATAAAGGTCACATTGTAGACTCAATTGATCTCTCCTTCAAGGTAATATTCACTGAACAAAGGCCCCCAACCATATTAGCCCAGGCTGAAGAAAATAGTAACTTGCATATACAAGTTCTCAATCATTGCCAATATAGAAAAAAACATAATCTCAAGCACAAGTTTGTGTGCTTCCTGATAAAGAGGCTCATGTGAGAGATTTCTGATAGAGGTGAGCATAGACGATCTTGGTCCTATAAACCAGGATCACGCTCAAGATAACTGCAACCATGCAAAATCCTGACATTATCAAGGAAGAAAGGAAAAAACATACAGCCCCCTCACATTTTAGTGGCTCTTCATCATGAAGTCGTGCTCCAGAAAGCATTCTCCAAAATGAGGATCTTATGTTATGGTGCATGTGTGCTTGTTTTTCAGCTTCATAATCATAAATACCACTAGCAATCAGACCCGAGAATACCAATGAACCTGCAGGATTAGCCACTGTGAGGAAATTGTACAAGGCTCCAAAACTTTTCAAGCCAAACAACTCAGAGGCAGCAGCCGGCACAATAGACCAATGAGATCCATATCCAAGCCCAATCAGCAAAGTTGCAATGTATATTGTTCCAGGCCAACCCATTGCAAAGAAGAAGTGTCCAACTGCCATTAAAACCTGGGTCACTGCCAAAGCCACTGGCCTTGGATATGCATGTTCTCTGGAAAAGACACCAGGAAAACTATCAATCATGAGTTGAAGAGGCTTTCTGTTAGGTCTCAGTATTCAGAATGTTAAAAATCAAAATAAAAATTGCAAGAGTTTTAGGTCATTCACCAAGAGTGAATGAAGGTTCCTTTCAAGCTCAAACCTCCACTTAGTGCTGACCAGTATTCCTCCTTTCAGCTTTTCATTTTCTACAATTTCAAAATTTTTAAATAAAAATAAAAAAGGAACTACCCTATTCATTTTCATGATATTTAATTTAAGTTGTTTATGTTAACAATGTTCAAAACCACTTTTAGGTTTCCAATGGTAGACTTGTGCAACAAAAGAGGCCCAGACCACCCGGGCAGAGTTTTTCCAGTCTCGGACTAGGGTTCTTAGCCCATTAGAGCAAGTCTAGGCAGGTAGTTTAGGCTGATATAAAACCTGGCTGGGCTTGGGCTTGGCATTTTTTAAGCTGGCCATAGTGGAGGTATATATAATCATTCTATGTATCTTTTATAACTTACATAAATCTTTTCAACCTATTTAATGTATAATATATTATATTTTAAATTTTAAATTTTGAATGGAAAAAAAAGTGGGGAAGAAGTAGAAAGAATTCGAATCAGATCTGAAACCATAATTTTCCCTTCCCCTCCTTTACCTAGCTAATGCGGTCCTCAGGTATGCTCTTCGTCAATTGGTTCCAACCACCAAGTCTGCAAGGTAAACTCTTCCTTGGAACTCCCCCCCCATGATAGCATGTTAGCTCATAATCCTCCCTTTGTTTCCATTTACCTCTCCATCTCCTCTGCACCATCCCCCTTGGTTGGCCTCCTCAGTCTCTACTCTCTCTCCCTCCTCCCTCCCCATCCCTCACCTGGCCTCCTCCTCTCTCTCTCTATCCCCATCCCCTAACTGGCCTCCTCTTTCTTTGGTCAGAACAAGCACAACATAGTTTGACTTTCCTCGATTCAAGTGACCTAGTTTCACTTTCCTTTTTGGATTAGATGGATTAGGCCCAGGCCTCTATAAGTTGCCCTTGCCCAGGCCTAGGCTCCAAATTCTGGGCTTCAAGCTGGGTCAGGGTGGGATCAAGCTTGGCATATTTTTCATGATATTAGACCTAGGTCCGACCTAACCAAGTAAATGCTCAGGTCTATCTAATAGTCATCTCTTACACAGAAGAGATGCTACTTTTGAAAGGTTTTCTTAACCATCAGACTATAATCAATCACCTACTTCTATCCAACCAAAAACCTTAACCATTTATTGCAATATCTTTTCCCAGCTTGTGTATGTTTGGAGGAGAAAACTTTTCTCCGATAGCCATAAATAAGGTTTGAATGTTTGGAAAGCCAAAACAACATTTAACGGCTAATACAATCCAATTTTCAGTCTCTTAGTAAAATAGTTATTGATTTTCCCAAGAACGGCAATGAATTTCTCTTCTTTCATGAGTTGCAAAAGCAAACAAAGTTTGGCCAACTTTGATTCTGCTGGATCAAAGTTGCACTGTTCTTTACACGTGCACAAATCAGTAAGTATTGGGTTATGACTATATCTTGAGAGTAGATGTATTATACAATCCTATGCACCTTGAGGGACTAACTCTACAAAAAGGACAATGTCAATGATGTGCTCCTCAACATAGGCTGCTTTCAAATCATGTTTGTTATTTGTTTTAGTTTCCTAATTAGTTTGATATATAATAAATCCTAAAAACCCTGACAAACCATGATGTTTGACATTCTTAACCCATCTTAGCACCCCCCCACCCCTCCCCCCAAGAAAAAAAAGTTGTACCAAGTTTGAGCTTGACCTATTTAAGCCCAACTTATGCCACGCTAGGTCCTGAAAATTTCATTGCAAGGTTAGATTTGGGCCCACCAAGTTTGTTGACATCTCCAGTAATGGTGGGAAAGGAAAGGAGATGTGCAACTCTTCATTGGCTATAAGGCAGGGAGCCATGAAGGACTTTTGAGCATGGTTTGCTATCTTGATACCGGAACCCATATCGGAATCATCCTATTATAATGTTAGTACATGGTATGGTGTGAGATAGCGAGGCATACCGAAAGTTAATATAGTACAAGACTGCATACCAGTTTGGTATCAGTATGGTATGGTATGTCCGGTATAGTATGCTACCAATTGGTACGACAAACCTTAGTTTTGAGTTTATTCTAGTGCTAATAAAATTAATTCATGTCAGCAAGTTAAGATAAAAATCATTAATATGGACTTTTTTTGGAATAATAATATAGCATTTTAGCATATTTTTCTCAAAAAGGAATATATAAAACATTTTACTACTGAGTTGCAAGTATATAAACAAAAGAATTTTAGAGACACAAGCAATACACGAGCTAATCTAGATTTTAAGTCTTTTTATAAAACAAACAATAATTCATCTTAGGAGGTGTTTGGTTGGGGGGAGTTGAGGCCAGGAATCGGAATGGGAATAGGAATGGGAGACTCCCATTCCAACCGTTTGGTTGGAAGGAGTCCCATTCCGATTCCAATTCCGGTTACAAACCAAACACCCTATTAATGTTAATGCAGGTTGATTTAAAAATGTTAGTGCAAGCTATGTTTTATGATTATCGAAGCATTCTATGAAACACTCAAAGATCATATATCTGGCCTAATGTGCTGAAATGGCAATCATACCTTACAATAATCTCAGAAATATAGCCTCCACCAACGCGGCCAAGAAAGTTCCAAATGCTGATCATGGATACGAAAATATGAGTGTCACTGTAACCTAAAGATTGGCTCATTTGACCCAAATTGTCAATCACTGTTAAACCGGATCCTGATCCCAACAATAGAGAGAGAAAAAGAAGCCAAAAATCTGCCTTAATTAATGCCTGCATCAGGGTGAAATCTTCTCCTCTATGAGGACCTCTCCTCCTTTTCACCCTCACAGCTCCTACAGCTGCAGCTTGAAACAGTCTTGCTTGCAACTGTGCAATTCTCTTCTGCCTCTCTGATGCAGGAAGTAAGTCAACTTCCTCAGGCTTTTCATCTTCAACCTCACTCAAAATAACCTCATGTTGTTCTGTAGATTCTCCTGATTTACCTGTCTCTTCTTTCTGAGGCACAGGTAAAAGTGACTCTTGAGCAGGACAACTGTCATCGAAATAGCATGTTAATAGCAAAGGTATTACAATTGGGACTAGTAGTAGAAAGAGTAACACCACCGTGCACAAGGTAGTCACAGTTTCACTCAAGCCAACTAGATCTTCAAGAAGCATGACACCCATCAAATAAGCAGCCAGGAGCAAGCACACACTATAAACAAACACAAAACTGGAGCTATCCGAAGGTCGCACTTGTCTATGGCCTCCAACAGGCCTGATTATGAACATCAAGGCAATGACTACCATCGTAGGTCCAACCGCAACCATAAAGATGAGAGCTGCATGATCTGGTGTATGAATCATGGTGTAAATTTGAGTCAAAATAGCACCACTTAGACCAGCAAATCCCTTCAGGATACCCACTACAGGTCCCCGGCTCTTGGGGAAGTTCTGCACGCATGAAACCAGTGCAGCTGTGTTGAAGTAGGTTTCTCCATTATTGCCAACAAAGATAAGAATACACATCTGCAAAAGATGCAGCAATTTAACATAAACTAACCAATTAGAACTAAAGATAAATATATGAGGGACTGCCAGACTCAAAAGAGAACACAAAATCCTAAGCAGCATTTGGAGGTTTGAGAGATACAATTTCTGATGGAAAATGCCTTTGTCAACTAAATAGTGCATTACAAAGTCAACAAACATAGAAGAGGCTAATCTATTTGAGAGATATATGTGCAATAAACTTCATGAATTATTCTGGACTTCATGATAAATAACTCTAAGATACAAGTAACAGGAAAGGTATTAAATTCTGAATAGAAAGACAACCAAATGGAACTGATGAGCTTGGAACTAAAACTTTATTGGCACACAAGAAAATATCTATATTTAGCTCCAAGGACTTGTGGGGAAAAAAAAGGACTGAGAGTGATCACAATTGCTAATGAAAATAGAAAATATCTATTTGCCCAAGAAGTGTCCATATGTAGACCAATCCATGTTATCATGAGTTAAAAGACAACGAGCCAACGACGTTATGTTAAGCAAAATTTTGTCGAATTAGTTGTTTTTAGCAATGTATAGATAAGTTTCCAAACAGAGATACATAAGTTATAGGCATGAGCTAAATTGGTAACGTGAAGCATGAATTATGGTAGAAAATGGGACACAAATTGTTTCATGTTTGTCTTCTCAGAAAAAAGTTACAAGAGGGGCAATGGAATAATGATATGCAGCAGTACATATACTGAAGCGAGTCCTCAATATAATTACCAAAGAGAGAGAGAGAGCACTTGATGTATGCAATCAGTATAAATGATGATTATTGTTCCATCACCAAATATGCAGATGATGATATAGCTTATTATCTCATATTATCAGCAACCCATGCGAAAGATTAATGCAGAACAGCAAATAGTCAAGTCCATAATCCTAACAATGCACAGAAAGGAAAAACAATAGCTGCTGCAGTGGGCTAAGAATCAAATGAAGGCAGTAATAGTGTTGTTCAGCAACTGTCAATTAATATCTCTACCGAAAAAACAACAGGTATTAATATAGGGCAGATGTGACTTGCTGATGTAAACCTATAAAAAACTAGAGGGAATATTGATTTCTCAAACAATATCCTTAAGATTAATAATGATTAGCAATAATATACACCAAGTCAGCAATACAATACAGAATATTTCAGCTAAGAAAAAAAAAAAAAAAATCCAGAGTTCTTTAATTACTTGGACTAAATGATTCTGGCTGTTGGCTAGTTGGCCCAGTTCTACCATAAAGAAGATACTCAACAATGTATCTCGTGAAATTCATGAAGTGTAATAGATACATGAACTGTAACCCGTCATCAACATAAATAATTCCATAATAAGTGAATCAGGTTATGCATCACATCAGGACTATTGGTACAATATGGATTATCCAAGTGTTGGTGTGCCAGTATCGGGACCCATACCAATTGCCTGGCACAGTTGAGTACACTATTGTGTCATTCCATGCCAGGCCCATACTGACACAACAGAGTTAGAGGAGGGCAGGGTAGAGGGAGAAGGAGAGGAAGAGACAGGGGGGGTGGGGGCCAGTGGGAGATAGCTGGAGGAGGGCGGAGGAAGGGCTCCACCCTCCTGTTCCATTGTTTCATTTGAAACAGGAGCCCTAGGGTGTCCTTTTATCATTTTGAAAAGTTTAAGTGAAATTTATAGTCATATCATGGGTTGACTGTAAAAGTTCATTCAAAGTTTGCACCTTCATGGAACCTACCCTAGTCAAGTTACATGTTTCTTTTTATTATGGTGTCTTATACTAGAGGTACACTACTAAAAGGGCCTTTCCATGCATGTATAGTTTTGCCCTTTCTAGGGTTTGGTGGCTATCTCTTATTTTGGCACTTTCATGTGCTAAGAAAATTGAGATCTTTATATTGGGGATTCTCTCCTCCCGTGTACTCTTCAAATCATGGACTACGGAACCATCTCAAACCACCCAATTTAGAGAGGCGGACCGAGATGGTTTGGGCAAGACAAATGAGACATCGACAATGGAATGGAAGAGGGAGAAGGAAAGAGAGGAAGAGAGAGAGAGAGAGAGAAAGAGAGAGAGGTGGGAGACAGAGATGCCGAGAGTGGGAGAGAGAGGGGGCTCAGAAGCACTCCTCTCCTCCTTAGGTCTCTATTGGGTGGAGCCAAGCCCTATTTCAAACAAAATAAATGCTCGGCCTCTTTTTTTTTTTTGGCTTTTTTAAGCAAAGTAGGCACGTCGTGTGCTGACTTCAATTAAAGAAGCAAAAAAAAAAAAGAAAAATGGGTTGAGCCATCAAGCCCTCCTTTTGTTTGAAACAGAGCTTGGCCCCATCCAGTGGGCCATAGGAGGAAAGAAGGTCTTCTGAGCATCCTCTCTCTCCTTGTCCCAGCATTTCTCACCCCCTTCTCTCTCTCTTCATCTCTCACCTTCTTCCTCTCCCCCTCTAGTTTTTCTTTTTTTGGTTCGCACTGAGATAGGATGGCATGATACTATACTGTACTGCCGGCCTACCAGCACGAGTACTGATTCCCGTACTGCAAACCTTGCTTCAAATATTAATGAGCTTTCTCTGATCCTATCCACCCATGGATGTAGGCCATATTTTGAACCACATAAATCCTTGTCGCTTTGTGTGTGTTCTCTTTTGCCACTACTAACTCTACATCTAACTTCTCTGTGTAACACTTTTATCCACCCAACACCACCCGGCTCTTTTATCTTCTCTTGTTCCTTATCTAGCATGCCTGACAGAACTTACCCATTTAGGTCATATAATCCACCATTTTGACAAGATAAGAGCTAAGCCAATTTGGGCATAAAGAGAAGAAAACGTACTTATGGAACCATCAAATCAGTTTTCCGTCAATTATCACATCCCAAAGAGTCAAAGTGGCTCTGTAAGGTTGAAGGATTTTAACTAAGAGATGAACAAAGAATCTGACAGACAAATAAAGAAAGATTGGAACATGCCTTCCATTTTAGAAGAATCGGGTAAAAACAAAAGCAAATGGCAACTAATGATTAGCATAGCCAACCACAAATTATATCAATTCTCAGTGCAACACTTAAGTTCTGGAATATACAATTATTCCATCATTACTTAATTTTTCCATGCTCCCACACAATATCCTAGCTAAGATCACATTCATTCTATGTTAATCTTACTGTTCTGTTCATACCACTGAAATACATATAAATAGGCAGTTTTATCTAATGAAGATTTCTTTAATATTTCAACATGCAATGACCATCACCACTAGGTTGGATCAAAATTTCTAATGAAGATTTCTTGGCCACTAGGTTGGATCAAAATTGCCATTCCATATCTTTTTTGATAAGAATTACCAATCACCACTATAATAGAAAATAGACAAAATACTTTCTAGATATCAAAACCTCAAGAGCAAAGTGGACAAGTAAATTGCAGGATGCAGTACTCCAATGCTTCAACAAGCAGCTGCACTAATCATATAAAAACTTCTTTAGCACAAAAGAATTGTCAAACAGCAAAAATTTATGGGGGCACAAGGAAAAGGCAAAAGAAATGCACCAATAGACCAACTTCTGCAGCAAATATGTACCATCAACAATATTAAAAGCAAAAAATTCAGTGAGGTTCAACCAAGAAACTTAGAGGTGAAAAACTTATGGAAAACAAATAATGAAAGAATATCCACATGTACTGAAAAAGAACATAAAAAATTAAAGAGAACAATACCAATCATAGCAGAGTAAATTTCAGTGTCTATACGAACAGATAGTGGGGAAGACCAGAAAGAATACAAACCCCTTTTTCCCTAAGAAATAAGAATATAAACATAAAAAAAAAGAGAAAAAAAACTTCCATATTACAATTAAAACAAATTCAAGACCAGTGAATGTCTTTAATTTTTGGCATCTATGCATATCATAGATTTCTTTCTTATGTACCTCAATTTAAGTCGTTAAATAGCCAATGACAAAAAATCAGCATCCAACCTTAAACTAAAATTTTTTAGCACTACACTGATAGAAGCTTCCAACTTGAATCAGCACTTTATTTTTGGACAAAAGTTAAACAATTTTTAAACCAAAACCAGAATCTATTTACCTAGACAAAGCCCCTCTAATCAAAACAAAAGAAAGGTCATAAAGAATAATTCGATCCATGGGAAAAATCTTCTAGTGCCAAAACCATATTAAGATATAGAAACTACTAAGAAGTCCCAAAAATCAAATTCGATACTTTCTTGAGAAGAAAAAAATGAAATCGAAGAAAGATGCTAATATAATGCGACAATTACAATTCACAATTCAACAGATTAAATAATCATTAAGAAAAATTGCCACTTCCATTAATTGATGAGCAACATTATACGACATGAGAACAATTCTGCAGGGATTTTATGAGCAGCTATATCCAATAAAGACCAGAAAAAATCAAATTACTTCACTAAAATTCATTTTTTTAAAAAAAAAAAGAAATAACAAACGCTTTCAAATAGCAGATCATCCAACAAATAACCGAAGTAAATATTAATTTGCCCAGATGGAAAAAACATAACTCCTCATACTCATCTGCACTAGAAGAGCAGATCAATCTATCAGGAGAATTCCGTCGAATCCAATAACAGAGACTTTACCTAAGGTGAAAAATTACAGTATAAGAAAACTAAGTAGCAACCAATATATGAAGACTAAATGAGAAAAAAATTTAAATAGTTAACGGATATAAAAGTCACCCATTTCCACTCACCACCCAGAGAGGCAAAACAGGAACTCTCCCAGAGACGATGAGCCAAACCCATCCATAACCGATCAAATTCTGCAGCGCCCCGATGAGCAGCGCCGCCCAGAGGGGCAGGATCTCACAGAGGGTGCCGGCGAGGAACCCGACACTGTCGCCGAGGTCCTTGGCCACGCCGAGGCTGGCGAGTTGCCGCTGGTTGTAGCCCAGAGAGCTCTTGATCACCGGCGAGATGCTCCCGAACAAGTAGCCGATCCCGGCGCAGGACTGCATCCACATTGCTGCAACAAACACCAGCCATCGGTTGTTCAGGAACGACCGCAGCTTCACTTGGAGCGCACCCATTGGTTCTCGGAGTGGAAAGCACCAAATATTGACGCAAAGATTGGATCTTTTGATTCTTTCGGAGATTCTTCGGTTGGAAAGAGGAGAGGAAAGGGCCCAAGTTGGATCCTTTCTTCCTTTTTGATCTTTGGAAGAATTTTTCACACTCGTTGAATAAAAAGAAGAGACTTTTTTGGAGGTGACTACCTGGATATTAATAGAGGTAAGACAAAAGGACAAGAGTGTGGTGGGATTTAAGAGAGTTTTCAAAACAAAACAAAGGAGATATGGCGAAGAGATTTCTTCTCCTTCACATATCTGGAAAAGAGAGTTTGAGCTACAACCAGATGGAGGATTTGGTAGGTTTAATGGAATCAGGAGTTTCTTGAGAGAAAAAAATAGGAGGAGGAGGAGTAGAAGTGAGGAAGCAGAAGCAGCAGCCGGGAGAAGAAGGAGGTTGGATAGTTTCGACGGTAGGTACGAATAAGATCTCTGGAAAAGAGACGGTAGAATTATCAAAAAGGACAAAAGAGAGAAAAAGTGGATGTTTCCCCAAAAAAAAAAAAAAAAGGATTTTATTAGTAAGCCCCTTAACTTTACCCAAAAAATAAATAACACCTTTACATATTTTTCTAAGTTTTTAGTCTTCTTCCACATCGCGCACGCACCATACAAAACTTCTTGCCACTGTAGTGAAGGCATAATGGTAATTAGGGATGGCAAAGGTTGACCATACCTACGTATTTGCAGGAACCTCACTCCAAATAAATAAATATAGGTTAGGGATTTTTGAATTCAATTTCGAAACAGGTTATCCATTTATAAAATGGTGGGTTTTGGTTTAGTTTTTGAACTAGGTTAGTCACGTAAGTTGGAATATATTAGAAAGGTATTACATTTTTGAAGTATAGAAAAGATAACAATATTACATGTATTAAGATATTACTTACATCACATCCAAATCAATGATTGTGATTCAAAAGCTGACAAAGGATGTGTGTGCTGATACAGTAACAATACAGCTGGAAACATCAAGGATAAATGCTGATACACCAAAAGTATTGATCAAATGATTGCGGTATAAATCAAGAGAGCAGAAGCTATCATCCTCGAATAAGGTTTCTTATAGAGTGGAAGCCAAAGAGTGGCTGACTAACAGATCCTATTACTAGATACATAGATAAACGATAGTTCTATCCAATATATAATAGTGGAAGAGAGATGATTGTCATGCATGGTGGTCTACGTAGCATAAGCCAACAAGCATTAAAACTGAGCTATTGTACATTTATATCTTGCCACTATCCAGAAATATGGGAAAAGCAAAATAACTACTTAAAAAGTTAAGTACCAAAAGTTAAATAGTGACATTTATCTTAATAGTTAATTAATGAAAATTACTTATAAATTTTAAAATAGATCATTTATTTAAAAAAAATAAATAATTAAATAATTTTTTTCTATTGTAAGATCACGTATCTGTAATTCCCTTTTACCTCTACAATGCTAGCAAAAAAAAAAAAAAATAATTAATTATTTATCTTATTTAATTGCATAATTCAACAAGCATAATGTAAGTGCTCTAAAAAAAGACCATTTTTCTTGCATCATTCCTTCATCCCAAATTGAGATATCAAGTCTTCTTTCACTACTTCATCCCTTTTTACAAAATTGATCATTTTTATATTTGTATGTTTTAGTGAAACATAACAACGTCCAAATATGAAAAGTATTTTTGGTTAAAAATATAGTTTTAAAAAATGCTTTTTTTGTTTTGTATTTTTTTCCAAACACTACCCATTTTGAACTTTATCATCATAAGAATCATGTCCCTATGCTCAAATGGATGCATTTAGAAAAAAAAAAAAAAAAGGCCGGCCATCTTTCAAGTAAAGTTGATTTTTTATGAAAAATTTCTAAATCTGTAAGCACTTGATTCTTCCTATAATCGTTGCCTAATTTCCAAGTAATCTATTTTTAGCAATATAGGTCCACCACACATCTGTTATTTTTTGTTAGCTCTTCAAATAACTTACATATAGCTAGTTATGAGTTTTCTCTTTCCAACTCTAATCTATATTTCATGTTCTTTCTAGCAAATTTGCCTACAATTTATTGCCTTTCAACCTAATTTGCTTCTAAATTGACCATGACTTCCTTCCATTCAAAATGCTATTTTGTGTTGTTTTTCAAATTAATTTCGTTCACAATAATATTCATTACTTCAATATAACTACATGTTCCAAGTCAGAGTCCTCAATTTATAGTCAAACTTTCTAAAGTATATGTTTAGTCTATAATCAACATTCAAAGCAAAGCAAATATAAGTAAGAACATGTGCTGCTTCAATAGTCACATCTTGCTATTTAGCAACCAAGTATTTTAGATTCAACCAATGGTGATGCATTCTAAAATACTGGGAGCAGGTAATTTATAGGGTAGGCGAGGTCATCATTCGTTTCTCTCAAAAGAAAAGCAGCCTTGGGAATCTTTTCATAAATTTTAATCTGAAATGGACTTGTATGAAAAGACGGACCTACCACGTCAATGGTCATAAAGAGACAGAAAATATGGTTAAAAAGATGATATGACACCTAAGGGACCTTTTCATAAATTTAAAGCTTAAATAAACTGACATGGAAACCTCAACAACACGGTCGTAAAGATACAAAATTGTCCCAAATTTGGTTCCAATTGGAAGGTTGCCACTTCCAATACGTTATTATTCGTGTACCAAAATAAAAATAAAAAAAATTATAGCCACACAGGTGCGGCACGTGGTCTTTACGGGAAATAAAAAAAAATAAAAGATATCACTGTCGGAAGAGCCATCGGCGTTCACTCGGACGTCGGGGTCTCCATGTTTGCATTTAGGTGGGACCCACACATTAGCAGTTTCAACTTTGTTGGGCTGCTGCTGTGCCCACTAAAATATGAGGGTGGAAGACTCTTCTGCATCGCTAGGTCGTGCCGTGTACGTAGAGTGCATGAGTTCTTGTGGCCATGTTACAAGGTGGTGTATTTGAACAACGTGAATTCATCATTATTTTCACATTTTGGTGGCATTTCACATGATTATCCATTCTTTTTGGATGGTGATCGGTTCTGAAAATAGTAAAATCTTACATTGAAATCACTATCCACTTACAAGTCTGTTCTGGATCGAATCCTAATTCTGTTTTTAACTAACGGATATCCCGAACATGAAGCAAACTAAAGATTAGGACTTGGGGATAAGCTTTTATTTCTTTCAGTGTTCAATCCTTAAAAGCTATTTATTTCTCTCCTCTCAAATTCCACCGACCGTTATTCATATTTCTATTTTCTTTGGTCTTTCTTTTTCATTTCCTAATCTCTTTCATTACCTAATACACATCTTCTTTCAGTATAATTTTATAAAAATGAATAAGTTTTTTTGGAAGCCATTTACTGTTAGTTATTATATTAAAGTGGAATGATTTCAATTTTAAGTCTTATTTATTGCTGGTTATAAATTTAATTTTAAAACTTCAGCCATTAAAGTAGAATGATTTTGGTTTTGTATTTTTAAAATCTCATTCATTGGCTAGTTACAAAATTTAAAAAATACTTACACATTTGAACTTGTTAAATTTCTTGGAAATTTGAAATATTGCTGTTTTAAAAGATTTAAATATTAAAATGTTCCTTATCCCCTTCCTTTTTCTTTTTGTTATTTCAAAAGCTTTAAAATACTTCCTTTTTTTTAGTCCCACAATGTAAAAGCAAGTTCTCATGCTTTCACAGAAACCCGATCTTTTAAAGTCCAAGTTGGACTTTAGGGAAAGTGGGGCATAGTCAAGCGTGCATGGTGTGGCATGGATCTCCGAAGTGTTACATTGCTTTGGAAGTGTACTGTACATTCGTTTCATCTTAATAGTGTATTTTTTTTCTAATTTTTTATTTTAGGAAACTGAAAAAGTTGATCGAGTCTAGCTTTCCAAGTAATTATGTTTGTTAGAAGATGATTGGATTAAATCAGGTTATTATATCTTGTGGACGAGATCACTACAAACTCATATGAGGAGACAAATATCATGTTCTTCAATATGCCTTAGTCCATGTAAGCTGTCAATCAACTTGATTTTCGAGGTTTCTTAGTTATAAAATCATTCACCAATTCATTGCAACAAAGGATTTTACAGGTGCCATACTGCCAACAAAATCGAGATCGACCCTCCCCAAGGCTATAAATTAAACAAGGCCGAATCAACAATGGCTCTAGAAAAACTGCATCTTTAGTTCTTCTTGCTCACTATTTATCCTCGTATTATCTATCCCTTTTGCAATGCTTTTTCATTGATAGTGAAGCATGCATATCATATTTTTTGGATAAACCAGATGCTATTTGAAAAACTTCTCACCTTACAAGTGGTGAAGACTTATATACAGCTGGATGGTTAAATTTGTTGTATCCTTAGGATGACATGCAAAAATTATTGATCTAGTGCATCAAAAAATTTTACAAATGGCACATATCGTCTCAAGAGAGCGATTTGGTGAGATGCCACCTTTTTTATGTAAATTTTTTTTTGGGATAATTTTTGCAGAATTTTAGATAATATTTCTCCATTTTTCTCCAACACATCGGAAACCACTAGTTTATGTTGATCGCATAAACTTTTACCTACTATAACTTTCAAGTTTTTATCCAAAACTCGACCCAAGGAATGCAAGATCGAGGATGTGGTTAATGGATTCCGAAAGGAGGAACAAAAAGAGCATCCTTCTGTAACCAGCCAACCTTCTTCCACATGTCATCCATTGTATGCAGCTTATTTTTCAGAGTAAGCCGCATGAGAATTTTCACCATTTTCCATGCCCTAGTCTTCTAGAGTGCTTTGACATTAGGATAATGTTGATAGAGAGTATTAGGAACCAATGGAAAAGCATTGGTTCACTATAGGGTCCCACAAGATTTTGTCCTTATCACTCGAGAGTCTTATCTCTCGCAATTCCGAAAGTATGATAATGACGCTTTGTGAAGACAATTACATCATATTATATCACTTACAATTAAACTAGGTCCCCTTCCAAACTCTGAAAGTGACTCAGTTCTAGAATGGGTCCAGTGATTTACAAATATCTCATCAAATCAAGAAGCAAAGGCCAAGATGCCTTAGTCTAGGTCCCATTTTTCTACAAGAATGACAGCGTGTTTAAACAATCTACATCTTTGATAGCAAAAGAACTTCCACATCAACTTGGATGACAAGAATATATATATATATAGATGGATGATCGCACGACTCTATGTGAGTATATTTTTTCAGATCAGAATATAAAATATTCTGCAGGAACCGTGGGCATCTCTGACCTTGTCGCCAAGTTTAGTCTCTGAAACGCTCAGCAATAAATGAAGCAACTTAATCTGCCACAATATTCACTTTTCGGAAGACATGGTGGATCGATACCTCAGTAAACTTTCGAATGGAAGTCCAGATGTCATGGAGGAGCGAATGGACCTCTAGCTATCTTATGTCATCCCGGATCTAGCCGATCCAACTTTCCCCTTGTCATTTTCTTTTTTGGATCCCTAATTCATCTTTCCCCTTACCTTTGAATAATGTTATATTTGGCAAGGTACTCTGTTCTATCTAGAACTCGTGTGTTGCTTTAAATTTCTACCGCTACTCCACAACTGGCTTTACAATGGAGGACTACAGGATCTCTTTCCCACATTGCTGCTCTCATTATTGCCAACCTGATATCCCCTTATTTAGTCCTATCTTACTATATTATTCTAGTGTTTATGTAATTATACAGAAGTTCTTTTTGCTTACAATACCTATCCTTACATGCTTAGTTCCTGCTTGTCTTAGCTGCAGGATGTTTTGGCAACTTTGTTCTTTACCCTATGTAATCAGCCACACTCGCTTGTTTTATCTTTAAATTCATTAATACAAAGCCACTGGCTCCGTAGTTTAACAAAAAGGAGATTGGCCTATTTTGGAAATTTGAGGATTGCCATGCAATAGGAAGGGGAGGATGTAACCATTTTGGAACTTGATCAATCTTTTTCCAAAATTCAAGATGCATGATTGAAAGAGCATAGATGATATATCTTGAAGTTGTTCTCTCTCTTTTTTTTTTTTTTGGTGGGGATTGTTGCGGCCAATCCTCCGTCGCCCGATCGCCGGAGTCGCACACCTGCAAGAAAAGTCCTCACTGACCGGAGATACCTCCGGCGGGGACCCTCCGACGGTCAAGTCAGAGAGGAGACTAGGCAATAGTGAAAAATCAGAGGCTCAGCTAGAGAGAGCTTGAGAAAGCTTGCTTAAAACTTACCAAAACTGTTGCCTTACCCTGTTTTATAGTAGAACGCGGTATGGTCCCGCCATTAATGGTGTAGACAACTGGGGAGTTGTCAAATCGTCGGAGGCTGTCAAATTGTCGTGGGTTGTTAAATCACTGAGATTAATCCATGTCCTTGACAGGACAATGCCCCAGGACAGCCATACCGCATGTCCTTGATAGGATAACTGCCCATAGCGGTTGTACGACGTTTGGACGAACTGACCAACTATATGTTAGTATTCGACTGTCAGAATGTCGGACGATGACTCGGAGACACCGTCGGCTGATCTGGTGCCTTGCGGAAGTCGGACGTCGGCTGCCACCCCCGACAGTGAGTCGGTGATATGGGTTCGGCCTCTCGATCGGTAGAAAACAGTACGGGTCTGTTCGACCGGATATTGCCGGCAACCATTGTCGGCAGTCATTGTCGAAGTCGTCCGTCGGTCTGGTCGGTAGAGTCGGGCATCGATCGGACCGATCCGAGGGTAAATCGACGTACAAGGGTCAGTCGGTATATCCCAACAGTTGCCCCCCCACTCCTGAGTCAGATATCGTGTTGGCCAGCGTCTCCACGTGGGCGACGGCTTCGGACGATAGGAGTGATTTTTCATCACGTCTTGCTCCGACTCTGGCGATCGTACCAACGAATGATCCGATGTCAGTCGTCCCACTGGGAATGCGAACCGCCGTCTCCTTGGGAACGCGAACCACCGTCTCCTTGGGAACGTGAACCACCGTCGGTTAATGAATTTCGAGATGCGATTTTTCCGTCACGTGTCAGGGGGCTATTGGGCCAGAACCGTTCATGCAGATGGAGGCGACGTGGCTCGATCTGGGGGCAGATGCGTCGAACCGTCAGACCGAGGAAAGGCCCAGGCGTTGCCACATGTCGACTTCCGAAAAATCCTCGTTCGGCGTGCTTTCATCTTGACCGTCGAAGGGCCTTATATATATGCGGCCACTTACATCCAAAACTTTACTTTTTGCTACAAATCTGTTCCTGACGCTGAGGCCCTGTCGAGTTGTCCCCCAGTTGCATGTAGTTGTTTCCGTCCTCTTATTTTGAAAGCTCTTCTTGAAGTTTTTTCCATTCTTGTCTCCTTGCATCCTTTCTCCTTTGGCATTTTTCTTCTTGTTCTTCTTTTGAGGCTAGTGTTATGGCTAGAACCTCTCCTCGAGGAAGTCAGTCGGAGAACCCAACCGACGATTCTCGGTTGACCCCGAAGGTGGAGGTTTTTTCACTTTCGGGACAGAACGTCGAACGGCTCAGGGAGCAGTAGGTATCCCGGAGCAGTTCGAACTCTTTGCCCCTGGGGCTGAGAGTCGGGTTAACAACCCGCCTCCGAGCCAGGTGGCTTTTTATGTCGAGGACCTTCGGGCAGGTCTTCGCTTTTCGATTTCGGAGTTCGTCCAGAATGTTTTGGATTATTACGGGCTTTGCCTGACGCAACTGGCGCTGAACTCAATCCGGTTGATAATCAGTTTTTCTTTGCTGTGTCGGCTTTTGCCGACCCTTCCTCGCATCTCTCTCTTTCGGGCGTTCTTCATCCTCCGACCCCATCCGAAAGCTCGAGGGTGGTAGTTCTTCAATCTCCGGAAGGGTCTTTCGTTCATTACCGGTCTTCCATCGTCGATCCACGGGTGGAAGAACCAATTTTTCTTTGCTTCTTCTTCGCTACCTTGGGAGTTTCCTTCTCGCTGGGACGACCCTCAGACTCAGTCGAATGAAAACAGTCAGGTGTAGGTTGGAGATCGAGAGGACTTTCACCGACTGAAGGATGTGTCGGTGCCGAAGCAGAGGGAGCTCATCACCGAGCAAGCTCTGTATGACGCCGGCCTAAGTTCGGTTCTCCGTTTAGGTACAGTTCGGTCCGTCGATCATTTTTTAGCTTTTTCATCCATCTTCGGACTTGCGCTAATCCTTTGTTGAAATTGCAGGCATGCCACCTAGAGTGAGATTGACAGATGCCGACATTCGATAGCATGCGGCGAGGAAGAGACCGATGCCTGGGGTCGGACCTTCACGGGCCCCCAAGAGGCCTCAGACATCATCCCCGACCGACATTGCGATGGCAGTACAGTCCGACACCGAATGTGTGTCGGGCTTTGAGCCGATCATCGCCCTGTCGGCGTCGGTGGTGCCACCTGAGGTGCCGTTCGAGGAAGGGGCGGCAGAGGGGGCAGTCGAAGGATCGTCGGTGCCCCCGCCTATGGAAGAGGTTCGGGCCGAAGCACGTGAGCCCGAACGACCTGCGGCGGCTCCCGTCGCACCCTCGGGAGGAACTCAGTCGAGTTCAAGCTTCCCATCCCTCTCCGATCTTTGGGCCTGGGCGACTGATCGGGGTAAGGCTCTGATGGCGTCGGCGGACGACACAAGGTCGGCAGACCGCATCACGTCGTCCGACGTTTGAGTTTCTGAAGGAGCGTCGGCACTGGCCAACCACAATTTGGCTAGGAGGTTGTGTCAGGCAACCATTCTCCCGGTCGATCGGGAGCTCTTGAAGAGTCGGTCGGTGATCGAGATGCTCTCTTCCTTTTACCCGACCATGATCTAGATGAGCTCTTCTTCTCCTTCTTCCTTCTTCATTATTATTTTTATCATTTTATTCTTCTGACGACCGGCCTTCTACTTGCAGCTGATTTATAATATGTCCGAGCTGGAGGCTGGGTACCGGAGGTTCGACGACGTCCGGGCGGCCTGGAAGAATAGGGCCGAAACCACCGAGGCTGAGAAGGCGACGCTGGTAGCTAGCTGAAGTTGTCGGTCGACTGGAGGCTAGGCTCGAGGAGGAGATCTCCCGACTCACCAATGACCTAGCCACCTCGGAGGTCGAACTTCAGTCAGCTCGCGAGCAGGTCCAGCGCAAGACCCGCTCCGTTCACCGGCTGCAGCGTGAGTGGGATGACTGCGTCGGGGAGCTCGAGGCCGAGCGCGAACAGCTTCGGGTTAGCCTGGAGAACCTGGCTAAGGTCGAGGAGAACTTGTCCTCCGTCCAAGCCGACGGCGACATAGCGAAGGCGAAGGCAGAGTCGGCCAAAGAGGCGCTAAGCCGGGCGGTGGAGGACTTCCGTGGCTCAGACGAGTACCGAGAGGAGCTTCTCGAGAGTGGCTTCGCCTCCTATCAGGTGGGGTACGAGGATGCCCGGGATGCGGTTCAGAGTTTGCACCCGAAGCTCGACCTGAGCAGCGTCATCCCTCCAGGGTCGGAAGACCGAGCCGCAGAGGAGGAGGCCGACCCACTGCCGACGGGATGAGTTGCCGAAGGTGAGGTGGCTCCAACCTTCGATCTCTCCCCGACCCGAACAGGCACGTCGGTTGCTCCCGAACTCTCCCCGGTGTAAGAAGTCGACTCCGACGAATAGTCGGAGTGTCTGCTCCATTGTTTTTGTATTCTTTTATTTTTGTTTCGTCTTTGATATTTATAATCGGGTTCGGCCCAATTTTGTAAGTCACTTCAACTAAATGAAATCAAAGACTTTTCAAACTTTTTCCCGGATGCGGTTCAAAGTGTATGTCTCGCCGAGCCGTCCCCGAGAGTATAGGTCGTAGCTCCGACATACCTCGTTAGGACGTTCGGTAGGATCCAGCGTAGCCGATCAAAGTAGTCAGTGGCGTGCGCTGTGCTAAGGGCAGAGCAAGCTTCGATCACAGGCCGGCGTCCTGACTGTCGTGCAGGTTGCATAGGATCCGATGGTCGAGAGTCATCCTGACTGTAGGTCGAGCGTGCATGTCGGGTCAGGTGTCGGCCAATTTCCGAACGTAGCTTGTCGACACGATCATTCCGTAGAGTCTGATAGTCGAGTAGCATCCGACGTATTCGGATAGAATAACGATGACAAGTCGAATATCCGTTGTCCGATCCTTGGTCGGGTGTGCACGTCGGGACGTATGATAAACGGTGGCAAGCCGAATATCTTTCGACCAGTCATGACCAAGTCGGTATGTCACGAGTGCGACCGCAGTCGTCTTGGCATTTTGTCCTTCGTAGTCGAAGCTAAGTCAGCAAGTTAGCCAGCCGCGTTGGTCGAAGCCCTTTGCCTTCAAAGACGGAGGCCGTCGTAGATATTCCGTCCCTTCGATCTCCATCGTAGAATCTGATAGTTGAGTAGTGTCCGACATATTCGAATAGAATAACGATGACAAGTCGAATATCCATTGTTTGGCCCTTGGTCAGGTGCTCACGTCGGGACGTATGATAAACGGTGGCAAGCCGAATATCTTTCGACCGGTCGTGACTAAGTCGGTATGTCACGAGTGCGACCGCAGTCGTCTTGACATTTTGCCCTTCTTAGTCGAAGCTAAGTTGGCAAGTTAGCTAGTCGCGTTGATCGAGAGTCGACTGTGGAAGGAGCGTGGCTTTAATTCAGAAAAGTTTCATCGCCAACGTTGGCCTTCCGTTAATGTAGACAGAACGATCCTCATGGGAGTCCGATGTGTCGTCAGCGATCGAGCCGCAGATTCGACAATCGAGCCATAAATTCGACGATCGAGCCGTAGATTCGACGATGGAGCAGTAGATTCGACGATCGAACCGTTGGTTCGACGATCGACGATTGAGTCATAAATTCGACGATCGATGATCGAGCCATTGGTTCGACGATCGACGATCGAGTCGTAGATTCGATGATCGGCGATCGAGCCATTGGTTCGGTGATCGACGATCGAACCGTTGGTTTGACGATCGACGATCGAGCCGTTGGTTCGACGATCGACGATCGAGCCATTGGTTCAATGATCGGGCCGTCAGTTCGACGACGGAGCCGTAGATTCGGCGATCGGTGATCGAGCCATTGGTTCGGCGATCGACGATTGAGACGTAGATTCGACGATCGAGCCATTGGTTCGACGATCGAGCTGCGTTGGTCGAGGCCCTTTGCCATCAAAGACGGAGGCCGTCGTAGATATTTCACTCCTTCGATCTCCATCAGGATCTACGCACGAGGAGCAGAGAGGAGTGTAGGAGTTATACTTGCAATACATCGCTCTCGGACTCCGCTGTCGGGGCGATCTTAGGCTCCGTCGTCGGGGCGAGACCCGTTTGTCGGTCGGGGGCCTGCTGGGTTCAGTAGGGGCCCAACCTTTCTTCTGCTTCTCCTTCTGGCCCGTACCCTCCATCAGGCACCGATCGGAAGCTCCTTCATCCGCGTGCATGTATTTATACGCGCGCTCCAGCAATTCGACGTACATTCGGGGGAGGATCTTGTCCAAGAAATATGTGAATCGGGACCCCCTTAGCCTCCTTTTTATGGTTGAGATAGCTATGTCTTCATTGAGGTCCCAGACCTCAAGTGTGGCCGCATTGAATCGGGCCACAAAGTGTCGGAATGTCTCATTTTTTCCTGCTTGAGGGAGAAAAGACTGTCCGAGGTTCATGTCGATTTTCGGCTGGTGCTGAAATGGGCCACGAAAGAATGCTCGAGCTGCATGAAGGAGTGGATACCTCCTGAGCGGAGGCCGAAGTACCAGGCCCTAGCAGCTTTACGAAACGTGACGGGGAAGCCGATGCAGAGGAGGGTATCGATTGCCCGTTGAATTGTCATGAGAGCCTTGTAGCTCTCCAGATGGTCAACTGGATCGGTGGAGCCGTCGTAAGGCTCCACATGAGGCATCTTGAACCGACTAGGGATCGGTTCGTCGAGGATAAATTGAGAGAGAGGTTGGGTGGTCCAAAAGTCGACGTCGTTCGAAGACTTCTGACCATCCACCTGAAGCTGGGCAAGCTGACGGTCGATTTCTTCGAACTTACGTTCGTAGTCGTCCAACCGTTGGTGTTGAGAAATCTCAGAGGTTGAACCTCCCGACAAATTTGAGAGTGAGGCGGACGGCGTCCGCGGTCGCTTCTCCTTCCTCGCTCGCTCCAGTTGGGAAGGAGAAGGATGCCAAGACCGGTGGGTGTCACGCTGTGGCCGCCTCTCCCCCTCTCGGTGGGAGTGATGAGACGGCTGCTCTTAAGGAGGAGATGGAAGTTGATGCGGGCGTCGGCGGCTGCTTCTGGACAGCATAGGGTGCGCCTTCGGTTGTTCTGCCGATGGTTGCGGCAACTGAGTTGGTTGCTGTTAGAGGTTTTTGACCGTGTCTGCCAGAACGATCATTTGTCGTACGATCATCGCGATATGTTTCTCCATGGTCACCACCGGGTGCGGAGAGCTGGGTTCCGTCACGGAGGGTAAAGGAGGGGCCTCTTCCCGACGGAAAGAGTGTCTCGTCAATCCGATAGCTCTCGATCACTGAGCCCTGATTTTCATCATCTCGAGAGGTTTTTTAAGCTCGATGGAGCTCGCTGTCTTACCTCTATCGAATGCCCCTATCTGGCGTGCCAAATCTGTTGCGGCCAATCCCCCCGTCGTCCGATCGCCGGGGTCGCGCACCTGCAAGAAAAATCCTCACTGATCAGAGATGCCTTCAGCGGTGACCCTCCGACGGTCAAGCCAGAGAGGAGATTAGGCAACAGTGAAAAATCAGGGGTTCAGCTTGAGAGAGCTTAAGAGAGCTTGAGAAAGCTTGCTTAAAACTTACCAAAACTGTTGCCTTACCCCGTTTTATAGTAGAATGCGGTATGATCCCTCCATTAATGGTGTAGACAACTGGAGAGTTGTCAAATCACCGAGGACTGTCAAATCACCGTGGGTTGTCAAGTTATTGGGATTAATCTATATCCTTGGCAGGACAATGCCCCAGGACGGCCATACTGTATGTCCTTGACAGGACAACTGCCCATAGCGGTTGTACGGCGTTTGGGCCGACTGGCAGACTATATGTCGGTATTCGGCTGTCGGGATGTCGGGTGGTGACTCGGAGACACCGTCGGCTGATCTGGTGCCTTGCAGAAGTCGAACGTCGGCTGCCACCCCCGACAGTGAGTCGGTGATATGGGTTCGGTCGGTCGGGAACAGTACGGGTCTGTTCGATCGGATATTGCCGGCAGTCATTATCGGCAGTCATTGTCGGAGTCATCCGTCGGTCCGGTCAGTAGAGTCGGGCGTCGGTTGGATCGGTCTGAAGATAAGTCAGCGTACAGGGGTCAGTCGATATATCCCAACAGGGATATAGCTATCTAATTCAAATGCTTCGATGTAAAATCTATTTGGATGTCAAAAAATTATTATTTAGAAAGCGTTTGATTTACGATCGAAATTAAAATCAGAATAGATTAAAATAATAATATTTTTTATTATATTTGATTCATAATTGAAATTGAAAATGGATCAAAATATTTTTAAGTAAATTTTTTGAAAATCAATTAAATAAAGAGGTATGCTTGAAAAATTATTTTTTTGAATAAATATAATATAATGGTATTTGAGTATTAGGAAAAAAATTGAAATTAGATTTTAAAAAATTAAAATATTTTTATTTCTACCTAGGAAATGAAAATAAGTGATTGCTCACCTTTTGAGTCTTGCTCCTCGCAACCAAAGGCACGATTAATTTAAAAAAGAAAAGAAAAGAAAAAAAAAAAAAAAACGGGAACAAATCCGTCACCCTGATGTGGTTGTTTCCTCTTAGATTTTGGCAGACACAACGTTTTGATCATGCAACCAGGACAACTACGATGACTCAGCGGCATATCAAAATTTGGGCCCCACATTTGTTCACTGGTGACATCTTTGTTTAAAGCTCCAAACAACGTCCCATCAATTTGCAGTGGAATTAGAGAGCTGAATGTACTAAAAATCGAATAAAAGACTTTTTTTCTTCGATTTCAGTTTCCGAAAACATGAGTTGATGGGTCACCGGAGGAAAGGCCGTGTAGAATGAGTTATAAACCATGCATATTATTGTTGTCACGCCTCGGATCCAAATTTACGAGTCGAACACCGTGACAATCACCGTATATTTATAATTTTTTTTTTATAAATATATAAAATATCAATATATTATAACAAAATAAAATCAAATAATTATTATTTAATTTTAATTTAAATAATTAAATTAATAATCTTATATTTAATAAAATTTTATTAAAAATAAAATAATACATCTAAATTTAATAAAATTAACAATGCTAAATCTCGTCTCTAAAAATTCTGTCTCAATATTTTTTTCACATTCGTAATTAATTATCTGAATCTGAAAATAATAAAAAATAAAATAACGAGTTAGATAATTCAATAAATAATAAATATCTCAATTAGATATTTCAGATAATTATATAATTTTTTAAAATAAATATAAAAAATATATTTCATGCTAATTCAATACAAATCCAATCTTTTTCAAATATTCATATATAATATAATCATAAACCCGATTTGAATCAAAATACTCATAACTCAACAGCCTCGATTATGACATACAACCTCCACTAACAGGGTCCACTGAACACCAATGCACAATTCCCACTAGCAGGATCCACTGAACACCAGTGCACAACCTCCACTGGCAGGATCCACTAAATACCAGCGCACAACCCCCATTGGCAGATCCACTGAGTACCAATGTATGATCCCCATTGGCGGGATCCACTGAAATATAATTAGACTGAGAGCATAAATTCGATCTGTATCAAAATATTTTTGTATCATAACATATCATAATTTTCATTGTACATATGCGTAATCAATAATCCATAGTATTTCAGAATCATTTTTCTTTCGAAATACAATTTCATAAATCATGTATAATTTTAAAAAAATAATTATTTACTTTCAAAATAAATATAAAATATCTTGAGAAGATGATTCATTACTTACCTTTCACAGATCACTGAACGAATAAATCGATTAACCTTTAGGAGATTCTTCAGTGCCTATTATTTAAAATTATATTTTTATATTAATTTTAATTCAAAATTAGTTCTAAACAAATCTCAAATTAAA
This sequence comes from Elaeis guineensis, assembly GCF_000442705.2. Classification (NCBI taxonomy): domain Eukaryota; kingdom Viridiplantae; phylum Streptophyta; class Magnoliopsida; order Arecales; family Arecaceae; genus Elaeis; species Elaeis guineensis. The sequence goes on from NC_025999.2 coordinate 72,183,251, forward strand.
ACTCTTCTTAAGATTGGATCCTTCACTAAGCTCGATCAAAATCATCGAAGGAAGCTTTTCACTATACTAATCTTAGAAAGATAACTTTAAGAGAGAGAAATCCATTAAGAGAGAGAAACAGTATAGAGAGAAAAAATTTTAGAGAGAGAAAGTAAGATTCAGATTGAAGGAAGAAAGAGAAGAGAGAGAAACTCTCTCATATTTTTTTATTTATTATTATTATTTTCTTTTTTTTCTTCTTCTTCATGGGAGACAGAGAACCCGCACGCCCTCTTCTTTCCCTTTTTTTTCACGGAACAGGGGAGCTCTTGCTCCCCCTTGTTCCCGATGAGGAGGCCATCCCCGTCGGTCGACCACCACTCGACCGGTGGGGCTAACCCCGGCGATGTCGAGCAGTCAGGTCTGATGATCGGCGATGGCCAAACTGCGACAAGAAATCAAAACAAAATAAACAATAGGGAAACCTAAAAATCCATGATTTCAACATATTTTGGCTAAAAATCTGGCAAAATTTCCAACTCAAAACCTATAAAAGATTTAGTGGAAGATGATTAGAGGAATTTACCTAATTTCTTGAAGGGATTTGATTTGATTTTTTGTGGCCAAAATAAAACTAAGCTGCCTATAATTATGAGGAAAAGAAGAGAAGACTAACAGCAGACTTTGATGATTTTCGGTGACGAAAAATTAGAGAAATTAGGGCCTTTAAATAGACCACAAATAGAAGGGATTTAGAGTTTATTTTCAATTAGGATTTCGAATAGATTTGGGATTTGATTGGAAGAGGAACTCATTCGGGAGCTCCTCGCGTTCTTCCTTGGTTCCACGCTCACAGCCTAGCACGTGCAGAGCAGGTGCTGGCTTAAAAGTTCTTCTCTTTTTTTTTTTTTTTTTGAATATTACATTCTACCCCCCTAAAAATAATTTCATCCTCGAATTTTTTTTTTCTACTTAAGTCCTCAAAAATTTAGATTACTTTTATCATTTTATGTTAAATCATGTCATCCTCTAATTTCAAAATCGAATCTTTTATCATAATATTTATCAAATCAAATTATTATTCCGATCAGTTTGAAAATTCAGACCACTATGCTTTCGTTGCACACTTTGATTCAGTCCACTAATACACTTGTGTCAATTTAAGTTTCTAAATTATATCATGATCAGTATAAGTCATTGTTCCTAGTGTCTACCCATCTACACTCATGTCTGATTCTATATGTCATATAGTTTATCCACTTATGCTCTGATACCACATTAATTGTCATGCCTCCGATCCGAGTTCACGAGCCGGAGGTCATGGCAACTGTCGCATACTTATGAAGAACTCTCTCCACAAGCATGCAAGGCATCAATGCATCACAACGGGATAAAATCAAATAATTATTATTCAACTTTAATTTAAATAATTAAATCAACTATTTTGCATCCAATAAAATTTTACTAAAAATAAAACAATAGATCTAACTTCAATAAAGTTAATAATGCTAAATCTCGCCTCTAAAAGCTTTGTCCCAATATTATTTTTCATACTCGCAATTAATTATCTAAATCTGAAAAAGATAAAAAAAAAATAATGAGCTAGATAGCCCAGTAAGTAACAAATATCTCAACTAGATATTTCAGATAATTATATAATTTTTTAGAACAAATACTGTGAATAAACATAAAAATATATTTCATGCTAATTCAATACAAATTCATTCTTTTTCAAATATTTATATATAATATAATCATAAATCCGATTCGAATCAAAATACTCATAACTCAACAGTCTCGATTATGACCAACGTTTAACCCTCATTGACGGGATCTACTGAATACTAGTGCACAACCTCCACTGGCAGGGTCCATTGAACACCAATGCACAACCCCTACTAGTAGGGTCCACTAAATACTGGTGCACAACCTTCACTGACAAGGTCCACTGAGTACCAACGTATGATCCTCATTGGTGGGGTCCACTGAATATAGTTAGATTGAGAGCATAAATCCGATCTGTATCAAAATATTTTTGTATTATAATATATCATAATTTTTATTGTACATATGCATAATCAATAATCCATAGTATTTCAGAATCACTTTTTTTTCAAAACATAATTTCATAAATCATGCATAAAAAAAAAATTATTTATTTTCAGAATAAATATGAAATATCTCGAGAAGATGATTCATTACCTATCTTTCACGAACCACTAAATGAACAGATTGATTAACCATTAGGAGATTCTTCAGTGCCTATTATTCAAAATTATATTTTTATATTAATTTTAATTCAAAATTAGATCTAAATAAATCTCAAATCAAAATTTCTCTTAAGATCGGATCCTTCACTAAGCTCGATCAAAATAATCAAAAGAAGCCTTTCACTATGCTAATCTCAGAAAGATAACTTTGAGAGAGAGAAATCCATCAAGAGAGAGAGAAATCCATCGAAAGAGAGAAACAGTCTAGAGAGAGAAAATTATAGAGAGAAAGCAAGGTTCAAATTAAAGAGAGAGAGAAGAGAGAGAAATTCTCTCTCATATTTTTTTATTTATATTATTAATATTTTTATTTATTTTTTTCTTTTTTCTTTTTCTTTTTTTTCTTCTGCTTCACTGGAGACAGAGGACCCGCACGCCCTCTTCTTTCCTTTTTTTTTTTCACAGAACAGGGGAGCTCTTGCTCCCCCTTGTTCCTGATGAGGATGCCCTCCCCCTCGGTCGACCACCACTCTGATCGGTGGGGCTAACCCCGACGACGTCGAGCAGTCGGGTTCGATGACCGACGACGGCCAAACCACGATGGGAAATCAAAACAAAACAAAAAATAGGGGAACCTAAAAATCCACGATTTCAACATATTTTGGCTGGAAAACTTGCAAAATTTCCAACTTAACACCTATAGAAGATTTAGTGGAAGATGATTAGAGAAATTTACCTGATTTTTTGAAGAGATTTGATTCGATTTTTGGTGGCCAAAACAAAACTAAGCTGCCGGTAATTAGGAGGAAAAGAAGGGAAGAATAGCAGCAGGCTTTGATGATTTTCGATGACGAAAAGTCAGAGAAATTAGGGCCTTTAAATAGACCACAAATAGAAGGGATTTAGAGTTTGTTTTCAATTAGGATTTCGAATAGATTTGGGATTTGATTGGAAGAGGAACTCATTCGGGAGCTCCTCACGTTCTTCCCTGGTTCCACGCTCATAGCCTAGCACGGGCAGAGCACGTGTTGGCTTAAAAGTTCTTCTCTTCTTTTTTTTTTTTAATTTTTGGGTATTACAATTGTCCTAAACTTCCATGGCTGATTGGGGAGAACAGGAATCCTTTGTGATTGCAACACTTGGAAATGAACGTTCATTTTTTTTTTATTTTTAATTATATCGCTGGTCCATGCACATATTTAGACCATGACATTTTGTTCAAAAATTATGAATTTTTTTATTACTTCATAAGATTTTTTTTGGCTGTTGAGAGTGATTTGACTCAGGATGATGAGTTGACAAATTGAAGATGACGATCTAAGAACCTAAATCATTGGATGGAGCCTTCAAAGCAGTTGATGATGGCTGAATCTTCGATTGAACCTCTAAGGATGCCCTGAAACAATACAGTAGAGAAAGTCTACTTATCAAAAATATTTTAATGAAAACTTTATAATGCCTAAGTCAGATCATATCAGTGGATCAGTAGAGATTCTAAGTAAAAAAAGATAGAGAAAAGTAAATAGGAGAGAAGCCATGGTCCGTAAGAGTTCAAGATGATTTTAAGAGAGATAAGTTCCATTAGAACTAATCTCAATTTGGACCTTAAAGAGACTTTGTTTAGGATTTTCTTTAAACTCATAAGACACCATAGGTGTTGCCCAGCTATGCAACCCAAGAGGGGGGGGTGAATTGGGTTTCTAAAAATTTTAAACTTAACTTACACCTTATGAAGATTGTTTAGCAATAGTAAGATAAATAAGAAGAGTATAGTTGATTCAAGGCTAATGGTTAAATGCAAGAATGCAAGAGAATAAAGAAGTTCTAAAGAAGAGCAATTAGGCACAACACAAATAAGAGGATTTATAGTGGTTCAGTGCCAACCTTGCACCTACATCCACTCCCCAAGCTCCTACTTGAGAATTTTAATCCACTAACTTGTATTCAACCTGAATACACTCGTCGGAAACTCCAACTCTAGCTATCCCAAGCTAGTTCATTTATTTTTCGGGTATAAGCCAACCCAATACAATTTGACTCAAGGTTCGAATCAACCTTCCCACATTTTAGAATCCTTCCAAAACAAAAACAATAACTCAAAAGGAGTATTACAATTTATAGCACAGAAAATACAAAAGAAGCTTCTTTAATGAGCGAATTAGGCTTTAAATACACTTTACTCAAATAGAAGAAAGCTCTTTCCGATTTTCTCAAGATGGTTGGAGACTTGAAAAAGCACTTGAGGAGTTGGTAAATTTGAATTAAAAGCTTCTTGAATGCTTTGAGTGGGCACTTGCTTAGGGCTAAAAAGTATGCTTGAAATTCTCTTTTCAAAAATCCCTCTTATGCTTGATTCTCACCTTTTAGTCCCTTTTATATCTTTAAGGAATGGTGGAGAGCAATCTGGGCTGAAATAGAGCCGTTAAACCACATTAATGAGCATTAAATGCACTTAAAATGGATTAAAAACTAGCCATTGCGAAACTTTTCCATCACAGGGGTCGACTCATGCTCATGGGTCGACTCATGGGGTCGACCTCTGTGGAAAACAGCAGAAAATAATGGTTCTGTAATTTTGGCCTAAAAATAGCAGAGGTCGACTCATGGGGTCGACTCATGCCCAGGGGTCAACCCATGGGGTCGACTCACAGACTGTGCCAGCCAAAAAATTCTGCGTGCCAATCAGTCCTTTGTGCCATGAGTCGACTCATGGGGTCGACTCAAATATACAAACATGAATATCTTTCAAAATACATGTCCAAAAATTATAAAATTTTCTCCAATGGATCACAAATCTTTTGTTCTTGCTCTTGATGCTTTTAAATCAGGATTTGGTAAAATTATGATTTTTTTTCTGAAATGCAATAAGTCTTTTTCAAGCGAAAATCATTAGTAACCCCTTCAAATACTTTGTAATAATCAAAATCAATCCAAGGAGCAACAATCTTTCCCTTTTTGATGATGACAAAATACTTGAGCAAAAGCCTATATAATGCATTGAGCATGAATTTTAAATTTATGAAGATGCATCATTTAAGTATTATAGCCATGCATTGGAATGAAATGCATCATAGATAGTTTGAAGATAAATGTGAAATTTGCTACCAATTTGAAAATTGCTTATAAATGCATTTGCTTGGAAAGAAGAGCTGATGATTTTGATTCTTTGACACATGACACATATGCCCATTTGCTTATGTTGCTCATTTGCCTAACAATTTGCTTATTGCTCATCTGCTTAATAATTTGAAAATTTGCTCATTTGCTTATATTGCTCATTTGCTTAACAATTTGAAAATTTGTTGAAAATTTACTCATTTGCTTATATTGCTCATTTGATTCTTTACTCTTCCTTTTTGACAGCATCAATTGAGGTTCTTTACTCCCCCTTTTTATTGAATATATTTTCTCTATTCCTTCCTTTTGATGGGATTAATTTTACTTCTTTAACTTCCTTCTTTATTGCTTGTTTCTTAATTACTTATTGTTTTACTCCCCCTTAATATAGCAAACATGAAAGATACACCAATTGGATACCATATTGCAATTCTTAGTATTTTACATCATGGATAGGAGTTATTTTGCATACTCATAATTAAAAGCAACTTAATTTGAAAGTCATTCATTGAAAGTCAAAGAGTATATATATATTTATAATCAAAAAGTGACTGATTACATAGTTGTTCCAATACATATACCAAAAGTCAATCAGTCAACATCATTACATGGCCCAAAAGATAGATCCTAGACTAAAACTAAAGAAAAGACTAACTACACAGGATCTAGTAGAGATCATGACTAGATGGATCAGAGTCAGATGAATCAGAGATGGGATGAGGAGATGAAGTATCACGACCAAGGGCTCGACCTCGACCCCGTCTGCCTCTGCCACGGGTGGAGGTGCCGGCACGAGTGGAGGGATGTGAGGATCCTAAAAGCTGTGAAGCAAAGGACTGTACTACAAGTGATAGTCTGATAGTGTCCAGAAGGTTTAAGGCTCTCGAAACAGACTGTAGCAGTGCAGTGAACTGGGTGAAAGAATGCTCACTAGAGCCTCTGATCTCTCTCCTCAGAAAGTCAAATCCGCTCTCCAAGACTCCTCGCAGTCTGACTGCCTCCGCAGATAGGTCTGAAACCCCAGTGATGTCCTCATGTGGCTGTGGGTGGGTTAGAGCCAGTACTTGCCTTTGCAAGTCGAATACTCTGGCAGTCAGTCTCACCATACAACCCTCAAGCTGCTGAATGTGAACTGACTGATTTGAAATCATCTGAAACATAGTGGAGATGTGAGGGATCAGTGCCTGATCAGATATATCATGAACTATCGATCCCTGAGCAGAAGCTGAAGTACCCATCTGACGAGATAGTATAGAAGCCACGCGCTGAGATATCATCTCTATCTGGTCGTCAGCCAATCTGATCTCTGAGGAAAGTGCTCTGCTATCTGGCTGCTGGACTGGAGTGTGCCTCTTCGTAGACTCTGATGGGCCAGCCTCGTGATTCGAAACGAACTGAATGTCTGGAGATGCTGCCCTGAGATCACGGAGGGGTGAGGATGGTCCTTTTTTCTTAGCTCTATCCTCAGCTCTCTCTTCCACACCTTTAGTCCAACCACCATCTATCTTAGTAAATCCCATGCGGTGCAAAGTATGTTGGTTGATGGTGTTAGAGTGAGAAAACCTAACTACTGCCTCCCCCTCAAAGCTGACTCCAAACCTCCTGAATACTAAAGTGAGGGCCATACCGAAAGGCAGATGTGCTTTGGATCTATTCAGGATTTCTCTCATAGCCTCAATCATTAATGCTGGGAGGTTCAAGGGGGTTTGGGTAATCACATAAAACATAATGCAGATGTCTCAGCCTGAGAGGAGATCATGTCTACCACTTCTGGGGAAGAATAGCTTTGTTACCATTTGATGTAGTATCCTCATCTCAATGGAAAGGATCTTGGCTTCTAATTTGTTTAGGCTTCCCGAGAAGGTTCTTCCTAGAATCACATTAATTTCCTCCTCCTTAACTGGGAGTTCCATATTTGTGTATCCCTCACAGGGTAAATGAAGAATTTCTCCCAAAAGCATAGGATCTAGACTGATTTCTATACCCTTAACAGTGGATCTTACTGTTTCATTGCTATAGCTCAAGTTCAAAAAAAATTCTCTAACCAGATCCACATAGGTAATTTCTTTAAGTGAACAGTAGAATTTCCAACCTTGATCCTTGATTTTTGAACCGATAGAGAACCCCTCCTTTTCAAAAAATCTAAAATCTATGTTTTTCCAGGGTTCTACCTTCCTATCAGATAAGAAAATCTTACTGGGGCTTATTGGAGACCGAGAAGTAGCTGGAGCAAGGATTGAAGCTGACGTGGTCTCGGTTGCCTGCCTCTTCCGACGCACACCTTCTTCCAACCCGCGGACCGATTTTCTTCTTTGTGGAAGCTTCATTTTCGGAGCCATTTCCACAACCAGAGCAAGCAAGGATCTTAGGAGATCGAATGTGTGAGGAGATAGAGGGTTTTTAGGGGAAGGATAGAGATTTTTGGAGGAGTGATATCCCTATTTGGAAGAGACGGGTAGAATCTAGGGCACGCTCAAACCGCTCCAAATAAGGAAGGAGAAGGGGAAAAACTTGATTCCTAAGGGTCGATTTGAGGTGTAAGAGGCGATGGGAGAAGAGTCTTGGGAAAAGGACTTGGGTTTGGAGAAGAAGAGAAGGGGACCTATGGCTTGGAGGAAGGAAAAAGATGGAAGAATGGGTCGGCTCAAGGATGGATTTTCAACAAAAAGAAAGAGCCCGTGGGATTTAGCCAAGAATTACAAGTTTGCCCTTGGGTCGACCCTAGGGGTCAACTCATAGCTCACAAAAATTCAGAAAAATGATGAAATAATTTTTGAAAAATTCAAAATTTTAGGAGAAGGATATTTACTCAATGATCAATTATGAGAATGATAATTTTGAGCTTTTAAGCTCAAGAGAAATGATGAGAATTGAGTTTAAAGAGTTTTTGACATTGATCCCTTGGGATCAGAGAGATATTTAAGCAGATGGATCAAGGATTCCTAGTTCTCTCCTAATTTCACAAAATCTATCTTCACTTAGGGCCTTTGTAAAGATGTCGGCTAATTATTTTTCAGTACAAACATAGTCAAGAATTATGTCTTTATTTTGAATATGTTCTCTTATCAAATGATGCCTGATTTTAATATGTTTAGACCTAGAATGCTGAATTGGATTTTTAGTAAGATTTATAGCACTAGTGTTATCACATCTTATGGGAGTTTCATTAAGTTTGATACCAAAATCTTCGAGTTATTGCTTAATCCACAAGATTTGAGCACAACAACTTTCGACTGCAATGTATTCGGCCTCGACCGTAGACAGTGCTATCGAATTTTATTTCTTGCTAAACCAGGAGATTAGATTAACTCCAAGAAATTGGCAAGTTTCACTAATATTTTTTCTGTCTAATCTACATCCAGCAAAATCAGCATCTGAATATCCTATTAAATCAATTGATGAGTCCTTAGAGTACCATAATCCTAGTGTTTGTGTACCATTTAGATGTCTAAAGATTCTTTTAACTGCATTCAAGTGTGATTCTTTTGGATTTGATTGAAATCGAGCACAAAGACAAACACTAAACATAATATCAGGTTTACTAGCAGTTAAATATAGTAGAGAGCCAATCATACCTCTATAAAATTTTAAGTCTACACTTTTACCTTCTTCATCTTTGTCAAGCTTACATGAAGGGCTCATGGGTGTGCCAATTGCTTTGAAGTTCTCCATTCCAAATCTTTTGAGTAATTCCCTTGTGTACTTGCTTTGGATGATGAAGATTCCTTCCTTTGTTTGTTTGATTTGGAGTCTGAGGAAGAATATAAGTTCTCCCATCACGCTCATCTCGAACTCCCCCTGCATGAGCTTTGCAAAATCTTGACAAAGAGTTTCATTAGTAGACCCAAAAATAATGTCATCAACATATATTTGTATAACTAATATATCATCTTGATTTCTTTTAATGAAAATGGTTGTGTCTACATTACCTCTTGAAAAATTATTATTAAGTAAAAATTTGCTTAGCCTTTCATACCAAGCCCTGGGTGCTTGTTTCAAACCATGTAGAGCTTTATTTAATTTAAAAATATGATTAGGAAAAGTATGATTTTCAAAACCTGAGGGTTGTTCTACATAGACTTCTTCAGCAATATATCCATTTAAAAATATATTTTTGACATCCATTTGAAATAATTTAAATTTCATAAAGCAAGCATATGCAAGTAGAAGTCTAATTGCCTCTAATCTAGCAACAGGTGCAAAGGTCTCATCAAAATCAATTCCTTCTTCTTGATTATAACCTTTAGCAACCAATCTTGCTTTATTTCTTATTACATTTTCATGTTCATCTAATTTATTCTTAAAAACCCATTTTGTGCCAATTATTGAATAATTTTTAGGTCTTGATACTAAAGTACATACATTATTTCTTTCAAATTGATTAAGTTCTTCTTGCATTGTATTAATCCAATTATAATCTTTTTCAGCTTCTTCAATGGTTTTAGGTTCAAGATGAGAGACAAAAGCAAAATGATTGAATGCATCTTTAAGTGACGAATGAGTTCTTACACCCTGTGAAGGATCACCAATAATTAGTTCCTTGGGGTGATTGTGAACATACCTCCATTCTTTGGGTAGATCATTTGTATCTTGAGGTTGTTCTTGTTGTTCTTCACCTCCCTCATCCTGTTTGTCTTCATGTTCTTCATCATCTTGAATTATTGAATCTTTCAGAGTGATCTCCTTCATCCCTTCTATAAGAGGATCTGCATCATCAACACCTTCATTCTTTCTTGAAGAAAGATCGTTAGTTTCATCAAAGACAACATGTATTGACTCCTCTACTACTAAGGTTCTTTTGTTAAAAACTCTAAAAGTTTTACTAGAGGAGGAGTAATCAAGAAAGATTGCTTCATCGGATTTTACATCAAATTTTTCAAGTCTTTCTTTCCATTGTTTAACATAAAACATTGGCAACCAAAAACATAAAAATATGCAATATTAGGTTTTCTTCCTTTCCAAAGCTCATAGGGGGTTTTCTTTAAAATTTATCTAATTAAAGCATGATTTAAAATGTAACATGCTGTGTTAATAGCTTCCGCCCAAAAATATCTTGGAAGGTTGCTTTCACATAGCATGGTACGAGCCATTTCTTCAAGAGTTCTATTTTTTCTTTCTACTACTCTATTTTGTTGGGGTGTCCTAGGTGCAGAAAAATTATGGTCTATTCCTTTTTCATCATAAAATTTTTCAAAGTCTTGATTTTCATATTCGGTTCCATGATCACTTCGAATATTTTGAATTGAAAATCCTTTCTCATTTGTGACTTTTCGGTAAAATTTAGAGAAAACTTGAAAAGTTTCATCCTTGTGTGTCAAAAAGAAAACCCATGTAAAATGAGAGAAATCATCAATAATTATAAAACCATCGTTTACCTCCTAGACTAGTAGTTCTAGTAGGTCCAAATAAATCCATGTGCAATAGCTCTAATGGTCTAGAAGTTGAAACAATATTCTTAGATTTGAATGAAACTCTTGTTTGTTTACCTAGTTGGCATGCATCATAGATTCTATCCTTTTCAAAGTTCAATTTTGGCAAACCAAGAATCAATTTCTTCTTAATGAGTTTTGAAAGTGAATGCATGCTAATATGTGCAAGCCTACGGTGCCAAAGCCAACTAGTCTCATTAATCTTGACATTCAAGGATACTAGGCATTGCATGTTTATCTTGGATAGATCATTCAAATCTACCATGTAAACATTACCATGTCTATGTCCAACAAATTTGATGCCTTCATTAATAGGACTAGTTACAATGCAAACAGAAGATTCAAAAATAACTTTATATCCTTTATCACAAAATTGACTAATGCTTAGTAAATTATGCTTTAAACCATCTACTAACAAAATATTTTCAATGTACTTAGAGGGAGTGATACCAATGTTACCTATACCGATGATCTTTCCTTTATCATTGTCTCCAAAGGTGACCATCTCTCCATTCTTAGCATCAAGTGTGATGAATTGGGATTCATCACCAGTCATCTGTCTCGAGCATCCGCTATCAAGATACCATTTCCTATTTGCTCCTTGGGATGCTAGACATACATGCAGGCAAAAGTCAAGTTTTTACTTTAGGTACCCAAGCTTTCTTGGGTCCTTTTTGGTTAGTCATAATGGTTCCTTTTGGAATCCATATTTTCTTTACATTTGAGTTTACAGATTTGTTAGAGAAATAAGTGTATGACTTGTGTCCTACTCTACCACATTTGAAGCAAGTAATATTAGAAAATTTGTTACTTGAAGAGTTTACATAGATATTCTTTAAATACTTTTATTTCTTTAAGGGGTTATAGCCAAGTCCAGCCTTATCATACACGGTCTTTTGATTTTCAAGAATCATATTAAGTTTATTAGAACTCAAGATGAATTTTTCAACTATTGATTTTAACTTGGCAATTTCATTCTTTAAATTTTGATTTTCTTGAAACAGGATGGATTTTTCAATTGAAATGCTCTCATTTTGTTTCAATAAAGATTGGTTTTTTATTTTAGATCTTTGTTCTTTATCCCTAGTTTCTTTAGTTCATCAATTAAATCATAAAAGGCTTCATGAAGTTCTTCAAAGGTAAAGTCACTAGGAGTTTCAAAATTTACCTCATTTTTATGTGCCATAAGGCACAAGTTGACTTGTTCAGTTGAGTCTTCCTCTTCGGAGCTTGAGTCATCACTTCCACTCCAAGTGGCCATCATGGCCTTCTTCTTGTACTTTTTGGGATCCTTCTTCAGTTGTGGGTATTCAGACTTGAAGTGTCCCAATTTCTTGCATTCATAGCAGATAAGGGATTGGTCTTTATCCTTTTCTTTACTATGTTCCTCTTTTGTGAGTGGCCTCTTCCTCATTCCTTGTTTCCTTTTCCTCAAAGACTTCTTGAACCTTCTGGTAATGAGAGCCATCTCTTCATCCTGCTCTTTATTTTCGATGTCATCAGTTTCTTCATCTAGTTGAGTTGTAGATTTGAGGGCGATTGTTCTCTTCTTTTTGACTTCTTCCTCTTGATGTTGTTTTATGCTCAACTCATGTATCATCAGTGATCCAAGAAGCTCTTCCAAAGGTAGGATGTTCAGATTTTTGACTTCTTGGATAGCGGTCACTTTGGCTTCCCAAGCTCTTGATAAGAACCTGAGAAACTTTCTCACAAGCTCACTGTTAGAATAAGACTTATCAAGACTCTTTAAACCATTTATAATATCAGTAAAACGAGTAAACATTTCAGTTATAGACTCATCATGCTCCATTTTAAACAGTTCATATTTATGCACGAGTATGTTAATTTTGGACTCCTTTACTTGATTAGTTCCTTCATGGGTTACTTCTAATCTATCCCATATTTCTTTAGCAGACAAGCAAGTTGAAATGCGATTAAATTCATTAGCATCAAGAGCACAATACAAAACATTCATAGCTTTAGCGTTTAGTTGGGCTATTTTCTTATCAACCTCATCCCAATCTTTTTTGGTTTTGGCTGATTCCACACCATCAATAATTTTAGTGGGTGTGTGAGGGCCGTTTACTATGATAGTCCACATATCATAGTCGAGTGCTTGAATGAAGATTTTCGTCCGAGCTTTCCAATAGGTATAGTTGGACCTATTGAAAAGTGAAGGTCGGTTAGTGGACTGCCCCTCGACTAGAGAAGTGCCAACTTGAGTTACCATAGATCTTTAGCTCTTTGATTGGTTAGATCAAAGTAGGACTAGAGCACCGGACTCTGATACCACTTGTTGCCCAGCTATGCAACCCAAGAGGGGGGGTGAATTGGGTTTCTAAAAATTTTAAACTTAAGAAGATTGTTTAGCAATAGTAAGATAAATAAGAAGAGTATAGTTGATTCAAGGTTAATGCTTAAATGCAAGAATGCAAGAAAATAAAGAAGTTCTAAAGAAGAGCAATTAGGCACAATACAAACAAGAGGATTTATAGTGGTTCGGTGCCAACCTTGCACCTACATCCACTCTCCAAGCTCCTACTTGAGAATTTCAATCCACTAACTTGTATTCAACCTGAATACACTCATCGGAAACTCCGACTCTAGCTATCCCAAGCTAGTTCACTTGTTTTCTGGGTACAAGCCAACCCAATACAATCCGATTCAAGGTTCGGATCAACCTTCCCACGTTTTGAAATCCTTCCAAAATAAAAACAATAACTTAAAAGGAGTATTACAATTTATAGTACAGAAAATACAAATGAAGCTCCTTTAATGAGCGAATGAGGCTTTAAATGTACTTTACTCAAATAGAAGAAAGCTCTTTCCGATTTTCTCAAGGTGGTTGGAGACTTAAAAAAGTACTTGAGGAGTAGGTGAACTTGAATTAAAAGCTTCTTGAATGCTTTGAGTGGGCACTTGCTTAGGATTGAAAAGTATGCTTGAAATCCTCTTTTCAAAAATTCCTCTTATGCTTGATTTCCACCTTTTAGTCCCTTTTATATCTTTAAGAAATGGTGGAGAGCAATCTGTGCTTAAATAGAGCCGTTAGACCATATTAAATGAGCATTAAATGTATTTAAAATGGGTTAAAAACTAGCCGTTGTTGAACTTTCCCATCACAGGGGTCGACTCATGGGTCGACTCATGCTCATGGGTCGACTCATGGGGTCGACCTCTGTGGAAAATAGCAGAAAATAATGGTTCTGTAATTTTGACCTAAAAACAGCAGAGGTCGACTCATGGGGTCGACTCATGCCTGGGGGTCGACCCATGGGATCGACTCACAGACTGTGCCAGCCAAAAAATTTTGTGTGCCAATCAGCTCTTTGTGCCATGAGTCGACTCATGGGGTCGACTCAAATATACAAACATGAATATCTTTCAAAATACATGTCCAAAAACTATAAAATTTTCTTCAATGGATCACAAATCTTTTTTCTTGCTCTTGATACTTTCAAATCAGGATTTGATAAAATTATGATTTTGCTCCTGAAATGCAATAAGTCTTTTTCAAGCGAAAATCATTAGTAACCCCTTCAAATGCTTTGTAATCATCAAAATCAATCCAAGGAATAACAATAGGATTTAGCCAGACTTGATTGGATTTGATTAAACTTAATTTGGAGTATTCTCGAAGAAAGATTTATATAGGTGAGAGTCAGTACCCATCACAATCAGCATTTTAAGATATAGAGGGAGTTCTTCAACGATAACAACTCAGACATTTAGGAGAGATACAATTTGATAAGATATAGATCTTATGGTTAGAAGGCCATTCCATCATTGTGGTCAGCTATTGTCGAATGGAGGGAGATTTTAATGCTTTGTACACCTATAGAATAGTTGTATGGTGGAAATTGATTGGACGAAGTGAGGGCTGCAATGCCAGTTCACATCAGGTTTCAGTTGATTGGTAGTGCCGTGTAAGATAGATCAAATATGAGATATATCAATCTCAATTACAAAAAATTTAAGAGATTTTGGAATGATCCAACTTGTGGAACATATGCCCTCAAAGTAATGAAGTCATTTTTTTTTTGGTAAAGAAAAGTAATGAAGTCATTGATCCCATTGTTTGCTACTTGTAGACCAGTTGTACTCATCTACTGTATTATTTGGTTGGAAAGCAACGAAATGCTCTTCTCAATTATACGTTTTGCATATATAGTCATTCTATTTGTTTCATGCTTGCGGAGACTTGTTCACTCTTCTCATTTTGACCTCTTTTTCCTTTTCTTTTTTCTGACCCTTTGTACATCTTTGTTATTCTTTTGGTGAACGTACATTGTAGCTATTACTTAGTTAATTTCACTAGGCTCGAACTAATTTTTCAAATGAAAAAAAAAAACAAAAAAGACAAACTCACAAGAAAATCTACATTTATAGTCACAAAATCTACATTAAAGATGAAAGCTGTTAAGCCCATTTTTTGTGGTATCTTGACTCCTCTCTATAATTTTCTTTAACAGATGGGGGGTTACTTCCTGCTAGGGCTGGCAAAATATGACCCAACCCGCCAACCTAACTCGTATTCGATCCGCTATAAACAAATTTGGGTTTAAGCTAAACGGGTTCAGATCATAAACAGATCGACCCATTTAATCTATTTAATAATTGGGTTGGATATGGGTTTTAGATATCTGACCCATTTAATCCGTTTAATATTTAAGTTGGGTTAAATCAGATAATCTATTTAACCTGTTTAATCTATTTCTGATCCATTTAACCTGATCTGTTTAACTGTTTAACCCATTTAAGATCCGTTTAACTTATTTAAAATCTGTTTAATCTGTTTCTGACCCATTTAACTTGACCCATTTAACCTGTTTAACTCGTTGACCTGTTTAATCCGTTTAAACTAATTTGATCTATTTAATAAACGGATTAAACAGGTCGGATCGGATTATCTATTTAATAAATAGGTCGGATTCAAGTTTAAATTTTTGACCCGTTTAATAAACAGGTCGGATTTGAGTTGACTATTTTCTGATCCGATCCATTTATGACCCGAGCTGTTTATGACCGATCCGACCTGTTTGCCACCCCTACTCCCTGCCCTCCACTTGTATCCACCTACCACACCAAGCCAAATCCAAGGCCCTAGGCAAATTGAGCCACTAATTATGGGACTGAAGATTACCGTAATCAATGGTCGACCATTGGTCGACGCAAGGGCATATGCCCCATAGGATTGAAACTCTACCCCTTGCATAAGTGGGCAAGGGTCATGCCATCCAATATAGAAATTTTATCTTAATTAGGATAATAGGAAATATAGCATCTCTTCTCTACATGATATGCTTCCTTTCCTCTATTTAGCTTTCATCTTAAATAAGGGCTCATTTGATTGACGAAAAGTAGAAAGGAAAAAAAATACTTTCTGAGAAGTAGATAAGAGACCTCTTGTTTGGCTGAAGTTTTAAAAGAAGAGAGAGTACAAAAATTTTTCCCATAGAAAGATATTTTTTATATTTTATAGGAAGTGAAAATCTGTAGGAGATATAGATTTTGGCACTTCTCATAGGACAGGAAGTGATGCTACTTTGTTCTTTCCCAAAATACCTCTTTAGATTAATGGTTAAGATTTTGTAAAATATCAATAGATAGTTAGGATAAAAAATTGAACAGTGATATAACATTATATTAATATTATACTAATATTTTATATGAATATGATATTAATATTATAATATTTATTATATTTTAATATTTATATTAATATAATATTTTTAGTAATATTAATATAATATTATATTTAATATTATATTTACATCTATATTACTAAATTTATTATATTAATATTATATTAATATAAATTAATATTATATTAACATAATAAATTATTATAATCTAATATTATATTATAATATAATATTTATATAAAGTTTAAAAGCAAAAAGATATGGTCCTATATCTATTAAGGGTATAATAGATATTTTATAAAGTTTTTTCAAGAAAATGGATGCTCAACCAAACATAAGCTTAGTTACTTTCTCATGGTCAACCAAACATGTCAAAATTCTATTTTTAAAAAATAATTTTTTAAAAAATAACTCTTAGAAAGAAAAATTCTTCTCATGAACCAAACGAGTCCTGAGTGCATCTCACTTCTTATCACTTACCAAAGACAAAGAAGGAAATTTCGCCTATAGAAATTTGCGGTTCATATTTCACCGATATATATGTATGTATGTATGTATGTATGTATATATATATATATGTATATATATGTATGTATGTATCTGTATGTATGTATGTATGTATGTATGTATATATGTATGTATGTATATATATGTATGTATGTATGTATATACATATACATACATATGTATATATATATATATATCTGTGTGTATATATATATATATACATATATATATATATGGATATATACATATGTATATACATATATATATATATATATATATATATATATATATGCAGATATATGTATATGTATATATACACATATATATATATGTATATGTATATGCATATATATATATATACACACTACAAGAAATTTAATTTTTTGAGACAAAATTTTTTTATCGCTAAAATTCATATTTTCGTCATTAAAAATATTTACGATGAAATATATCGTCACTAAAAGTTTGTAGAGAAAGTCTCGTAGCAAAAGATCTTAGCGACAAAAATATTTTATTTCATCATAAAAATTAGTCAACCTAGACGATGAAGTAATTGCTGTATTAGTGATGAAATAATTTTGTCACAAAAGCTTAAAATTTCATCGCTAAAATTGCAATGAAAAATAATTTCATCGTAAAAAATATTTTTTAATTTTTTAATTTTTTTAATTTTAACGATGAAAATTGAATTTCATGACAAATATTAGCGATGAAAATAATTTTGTCGCTAAATATAGTGATTAAAAAAAATATTCTCTTATTTTTTATGATGAAACTTTTCTTTCGTCGTAATTTTTTGCGATGAAAAAAAAATTTATCATAAAAAATGGCGATGAAATTTTTATTTCGTCGTAAAAATAGCGATGAAAAAATTTATTTTGTCACAATAATTACGATGAAAAAAATTTTCATCGCAATTTGTGTAATGAAAAAAAATTTCGTCATAATTTTTGGGATGAAAAAAAATTTCATCACAATTTTGGTGATGAAATAATTTTTTTCGTCGCAATAATGGCGACGAAACAAAATTTTGTCGCAATTGTGTGCGACGAAATAAAAATTTTATCGTGATAATTATGATGAAATAAAAATTATCCGGCAAGTAACGCATCACACACATTATCTGGCAACAATCTGCGCAAACCAACTGGGAGCACATGTTGTAGAAGTGCATGACAATCATGACTTTTCATCCCGATGATTTTTCCATCTTTCGACTTGATGCATCGTTTCAAGTTTGAGACGTATCCATCAGGAAACCTCACTGATCTTAAATATGAAAGAAATTGATTTCTCTCTCTTAGGTTCAGTATATAACATGCCAATGGCTTCACCGGCCTATCCCCCCATCGAATCAAATGTAATTCCTTTCTAATCCGCATATCCTCTAAGTCAAGATGAGCCTTCACGGTATCCTTCGTTCTTCCTTCGATATTGAGAATAGTATAAAATACATTATCAAATATATTCTTTTCAATATGCATGACGTCAAGATTATATCGAAGAAGAAGCATTTTTTAATATGGAAGATCAAACAACTTGCTCCTTTTTCTTCAATTTTCGATACTTGTTGGTACCCCTGCTTGGCTGGCCAGACCCTTACCAAATATGACATCCTGTGGGTTGGGTAACTGATTTAAAATATTATCCGTAGATCAAAATCTTGGCTGCGCACGTCGTTCATGCTTGCCGTTGAACTTAAGACTTCTCCTCCATCTATGATCATCTGGCAAGAAACGTCGATGGTCGGTGAAACAAATCTTTCCACGAATACGGTCCGATGTAATATCATCGTTACAAATTGGGCGTGCTTTATACCCTTTTGTGCACCATTCAGAAATATCGCCATATGCAGAAAAATCATTAACTATCCAAAGCAGTGCTGCATGCATGCGAAAGATACCTCCTACAATATGATCATATGTTTCGCATCCTTCTTCCCATAAATATTGTAACTCTTCGATCAACGGCTCTAAAAATATATCTATGTCTCTTCCAGGGGCACGGAGATCCGGGATCAATAAGGCCAATAGATTAAAAGGTGATTTCATGCACTTCCATGACAGTAAATTATAAGAAAATACCATAACAGGCCACATACTATAAGTAGTACTAAGATTACCATATGGATTAAATCCGTCTGTTGCCAACCCTAGCCTGCCATTTCGTGAATCAGCTGCAAACCATGGATGTTCACGATCAAAATATTTCCACGCATGTCCATCTGATGGATATCTCATGACATCATCGTCGATATTGTTTTCCTTCTTATGCCATCGCATGTCACAAGCAGTATGCCTCAACATGAACAATCGACGCAGTCATAGTGTAATCAGAAAGTACCACAAAATCTTGCATGATATTTTCTTTTTCTTCTTATCCTTACCACGACTTTCTTTCCATCTGCTTGAATGATAAATCGGACATGCTTGTAGATCTTTTTTATCCTTACAAAACAGAACACAATCATTCGAACATGCATGTATCTTTTCACAGCGTAGGCCCAAGTCATCGACTCCCAAACTGAGTCCTTTCAATAATTTTTTGGCTTCATAATGACTTGACAGAAGTAACTCTCTCTCTGACAGTAGGTCCTTCAAAAATTTGAGCAACTAATTAAATGAGTTGTTTGACCACTTACCAAGTGTCTTCATGTGTAATAACTTTATTACGGTAGACAATAGAGAGTACTTCTTACAACCAGGATAAACATCACTTTGTGCATCTCTTAATAGATGCTCGAATCTATCATTTACAGATATGTTACTGTCCTCTTCAGCTTCTTATCTCGGAATGGGATACAGATGTTCTGCTCTCGCTTCTACATTTACTTCAAATAATTCTGGATGGAGATCCTCTAAAATTTTTTTATCTTCTGCACCGAGTGTTTATCTTTTATGACTGCATGATCCACCGACTGACGATGGATTTATGGGACTCCTGGACAACATGCTCGAGCTAGTCGATAAATCTTCACCATGACAAGTCCATCTCTTGTAAGTCACATCTATACCATATTCATATAAATGATTCTGAATGTCAGATAAGGTACACCAAAATAAATTCCTACATCGACAACATGGACAACGAGCTTTTCCATCTTCTCTAGTATGATTGGATGCCACATTCATAAAAGACGTCACACCCGTAATATACTCGGGACAGAACTTATCACGCAATGACATCCAACCATGATCCATACCTACATATTTATGATGCAAACTATACAATCAATTTTATGTAATAATAGTTGACTAACGCCTTATATCTCCTACCTATAGAGTGATGGTCCTATCCCATTCAGGAATGTAAGAATTTAATATTGCAATACATGTCTTCTATACCAAAAAAATTTCAACAGTATTTCGACGTAGTTCTCCAGATACACAAGCATTAAAGTTATGCTATGTATCCAGAGAACATGATCGAAAATACCGACAAAACTCTGCGATGTAGAAGCACATGTGTTACAATATTAAATTTATTCACGTGCCCAAACTGTCCACGAGGATAATTCGAGAATAGTGTGTAAAGCATCAATATTTTTTTCATAAAAAAGTATTGGTTTATGCACCCTATCCTCGAACGAAAATTCTAAGGCTTATAAATTTATTATGCTACAATTAATATATTATTATTATAATTATTTTTATTTTTAAAATATTTTTAAATCATGACTAAAATTAATTATATCAAACAAATAATTATATCTAACATTATATCTAATTATTAAAATAATAAATAATTACTTTTAATGGCTAAAATTAATTAAGAAAAAATTATTATAAAAATTAAAAAATATATAAATTAAAAAAATTATTCTCACCTTCAACTCTCCCCTTGAATCTGACAGCTGTGCAGTGACGGTGACGATAACTGGCGATGGTGGCGGCGGCCCGACGGCGGCCCTACAAAACCAGACAAGTCAGGTGTAAGAGAGGGAGACAGGGAGAGTGACAGAGAAAGTGAGGGAGGGAGAGTGAGAAAGAAAATGAGTTTAGGAAAGAGAATGAGGGAGGGAGACAGGGGAGGGAGGGATTGACCGGGGGCGGGGAGGGACGGGTCGATCGGCGGCGGGGAGGGAGGAAGAGTGAGAAAGAAAGGGAGGGATGGGAGGCGGCATGCGGCAGGACGGGAGGCTGAAGCGACGGTGACGCCATGGAAGGGGGCAGCGTGGGCGAGGCGGAAGAGGGCAGCATTGAGCTGCTGGTCCGGCGGGTCGGAGGAGGGATCGGACAGGAGGGACGGGGAGGGAAGGAGGGAGAGGAGGCAAGAGAGGGAGAAGAAGGCGGAGAGGAGGGAGGATTCGAGGGAAGGAGGGAGGAGGA